>NW_024412394.1:34214571-34252142 GCF_014898765.1 Herpailurus yagouaroundi | reverse complement strand
ACACACACACACACACACACACACACACACACACACACACACACACACACATATATGGAATGGATGAGAGTTATAGCTTGGGATAGGATTACCTGGGAAAACACATAGATCAGCTTAAAAAGGAAGAGGCCTGAGGACCTAATGTTGGTGAGCATGAGCATTTAGGGTAGGGTATGGAGGAAGGAAGAAAGGAAAAAGAGAGGAGATGGATGGAAACAGAGAAAGTGGAGTAACTGCAAAGAATCAATGCCACCATAGCCAGAAAAGAACTTTCAACAGAGAAGTGTTGGAAAGAGATCAAATGAGACAAGGATTTTGGATGTGGCAACAAAGAAATCATTTGAAGAAGTAGTTTCTGTTTTTTGTTTCCTTGTAGAATGTAGAAATGGGAATTAGGTCAGAGTGGGCAGAGAAAGAATTAAAAAATGAGGGAGCAGAGATAATGATTCAGAAGGGTAAGAAAGAGGTAGCAGCAAGCAGAGGATTTGGGTTTGAGAAAGGTTCTAAACAAAACACAATGTTGACTCATGTGACACTTGAATGGCCATCATGCCACTCTCACAGGTCCTGTAGCTGAGTCTGAGCAGTCATTTAGATGGGACAACAGAGCTGCAATTTTGACTGACAGTATTTCTTTCACTGCCAGTTGTGAGGTCTGAGGCAACTTGGACACTTTCTATTGATTCAACCTTTATAACATTCTTAATAAAAACTATCATTTTTTAAATGATAAACTAACATTTACACAAAAGTCCAATTTAATATAATATATGCATTTTTCATGTTTAGTTTTACTTGGAAGGAAGAAGCATGTTGGAAAAACAATATATTTTTGTTTGATTTTATTTATAAGGGAAGGCTGAGGAACTGACCAGATCATCTAAGAGAATCTACCTATATATTTAGTTATAGTTATAGTTATATATCACTATGTGTGTGTGTGTGTGTGTGTGTGTGTATAGTTATATAGTTATGTATCTTTAAAAGGCTGATATCTCTTAAATATTCAACACAGTTTTCAAACACTGCTGCTCAGAGCTATAGGGGAACACCTGGAGTCCATCAGACAGGTCAGTAATTGACAAGAGAGGGGCATCCAAGTTCCTGGAATTTTAACTGGGGATTTGTTATTATGAGGCTTCTGAATAGCATTATATTAAAAAAAAATTGTTAAAATTATCTTTGAAAACCAATGACTTTAGAGACTAGTCCTGTTTGCTTGGCTACTGACAGTAACACTTCCTACTTTTTTGAGTCATGGCTACAAATGGTAAGACTCATGGCCCACTTGGGGCAAAAGGAGAAGGCCAGTGAAAGCCGGAGCTCATTGGCTTGAGGTTATGGTCATCTTGAGGTCTGTAGCTCTGTGGCAGGGATGCTCTGGATCATGGAAAGGTTTAGGATCAAAATGGTACAAAGAAACATTGGGTCTTGTGTAGAAATCTTTAAAGTAAAGAGTTAGTTTGTGTGAGAGGCAGGTGTCCTGAAAAACAGAAAGTGGGATTGCAACCAAGTTGCCTTGTTTTTATTTTTGCATCTTATTTTGTATGTGAGACTGAAGCATGTTGAGAAAAAGAGGTACGGAGTTGAAAATTGTTTTAAGAAAG
The DNA here is from genome assembly GCF_014898765.1 of Herpailurus yagouaroundi. NCBI lineage: Eukaryota > Metazoa > Chordata > Mammalia > Carnivora > Felidae > Herpailurus > Herpailurus yagouaroundi. The sequence goes on along the minus strand of NW_024412394.1, from coordinate 34,250,535 downwards.
AAGAGACTTTACCATGTGAATAGGAAGATTAAAAATGAGGAAGAAACAGGGGGCAACAAGACCCAATATTATTTTGGGTGGTGAGAATCAAACATGGAACAATAATTACTAATAAATTGCTTTTAAACTGCTCAGGATTTAGAGTCAGAAAAAACTTCTAGGTTGTGGGATCCTGGTTCTTGGTTGAGTTACTGAATTTCTCTGTCTTCATTTCTTTCATGTTTAAAGTAGGGATAATGAGGGGGTGCCTGGGTGGCTCAGTAGGTTAAGCATTTGACTCTTGGTTTTGGCTCAGGTCATAACCTCACAGTCCTTGAGATGGAGCCTGGGTTGGGCTCTGCACTGACAATGTGGACTCTGTTTGGGATTCTCTTTCTTCCTCTCTCTCTGCCCCTGCCCCACTCATTCTCTCTCTCTCTCTCTCTCTCTCTCTCTCTCTGAAAATAAATAAACATTAAAAAAATAAAGTAGGGATAATAATGTCTGTATCACTGGCTTTTGTGAAGATTAAATGAAATAGTTTATGTAAAGGCCTTAGCATAGGTCTGACATGCAATTAGTGTTCAATAGATACTAACTACTATTACTACTAACCAACATTCATGCATACCAAGATTTACTTTAGGTTCAATTTTTTATTTAGGCTGCAATTTAAAAATAATAGCTGATTAATTTTCTGAAATATTAGCTTCTGTAATTTTTAACATTTAACTAAAATTTAGCACTTAAAAATTATAGACATATGAACTTGTGATGTTCAAGGCAACATCCATAAGACTGTTTCCTGATTTTTCAGCAGAAACTTTGCATGCCAGAAGGGAGTGGCATGATATATTCAAAGTGGTAAAAGAAAAAAGATTTCCAACCAAGAGTAGTCTACCATGTAAAATTATCATTCAAAATTAACATTCAAAAAGGAGAGAGAAAAGGCTTTCCTGACAAGCAAAAACTAAAGGAGTTAGTTCATTACCACTAAATTAGCCTTACAAGAAATGTTATAGGAGGGGCGCCTGGGTGGCGCAGTCAGTTAAGCGTCCGACTTCAGCCAGGTCATGATCTCGCGCTCCGTGAGTTCGAGCCCCGCGTCGGGCTCTGGGCTGATGGCTCAGAGCCTGGAGCCTGTTTCCAATTCTGTATCTCCCTCTCTCTCTGCCCCTCCCCCGTTCATGCTCTGTCTCTCTCTGTCCCAAAAATAAAAAAATAATAAAAAAAGTTTAAAAAAAAAATGTTAAAGGAACTCCTTGACACTAATTAGCACCCAATTAGTGCTAATTAGTGTCAAGGAGTTCCTTTAACATTTCTTGTTAATTAGCACTAATTGGGTGCTAATTAGTAACAAGAAAACATATGAAAGAATAAATCTCATTGGAAAGATAAATATATACTAAAGGTAGTGGATTAATCAATTACAAGGCTACTATAAAGGTTAAAAGGCAAAAATAGTAAAAGTAACTATGATTACAAGAATTAGTTAAGGGATACACAAGATAAAAAGATGTAAAATGTGGAGCGCCTGGGTGACTCAGTCGGTTAAGCATCTGAGTCTTGATTTTAGCTCAGGTCATGATCTTACAGCTCGTGAGTACGAGCCCCGCAATTTGTGAGTTTGAATCCCACATTGGGCTCTGCGCTGACAACATGGAGCTTGTTTAGGATTCTCTGTCCCCTCTCTCTCTCCCCCTCCCCCACTTATTCCCACCCCCCACTTTCTCTCTCAAAAATAAATAAACTTTTAAAAAATGTGAAATGTGACATCAAAAACATAAAACATGAGGGATAGAAAATAAAAATATTAAGCTTTAGAATGGGATCAAACTTAAATGGTTATCAACTTAAAGTAGGTTATTATAAGTTTTATATGTAAGACTTATGGCAACCACAAAGTGAAAACCTATAGTAAACACACAAAAGATAAACAGAAAGGAATATAAGTGTACTAGTAAAGAAAGTCATCAAACCACAAAAGAAGAGCACCAAATAAGAATAGAGAAGAACTACAAAAACAGCCAGTAAACAATTAACAAAATGGCAATAAGTACATTTAAATGTAAATGGACTAAATTCTCCAATTCAAAGATACAAAATGGCTGAATGGGGTAAAATAACAAGACCCATCTATTTGTTGCCTACAACTGACTCACTTTAGATGTAAGGGAACATAAGTCCCTTTAAGTGAAGGGACAGAAAAGGATATTCCATGCAAAAAGAAACCACAAGAAAGCTGGAGTAGTTATAATTATATCAGACACAAAAGACTTTAAAACAAAGACCACAATGAGACACAAATATGGGCATTACAAAATGATAAAGGGGTCAGTCATTCCAACAAGACATAATTTTGTAAATATTTATGCATCTAACATAAGAACACTTAAATATATAAAGGAAACATTAACAGTCCCAAAGGGAGAAATATACAGCAATACAATAATAGCAGGGTATTTTAATAATTTACATATATTAATGGATAGATCATCCAGACAGAAAATCAATACAAAAACATTGGCTCTAAACAACAGATAGACTTAATAGATACAGAACATTCCATTCAAAAGCAACAGAATAAACATTCTTCTCAAGTTAACATTCAGCATTTTCCAGGATATATCATATGTTAGGCCACAAAACAAGTCTTAATAAATTTAAGAGAACTGAAATAATATCAAGCATCTTTTCCAACCACAATGGTATGAAAGTATAAATCACCAACACAAAGAAAACTGGAAAATTTGCAAATATGTAGAGATTAAACAACATGCTACTGAATAAACAATCAAAGAAGAAATAAAAGAAATATAAAAATACCTTGAGACAAATGAAAATGGAAATGTATCAAAATTTATGGGATGCAGCAAAAGCAGTTCTAAGAGGGAAGTTCATAGTGATAAATACCTACCTCAAGAACAAGAAAAGTCTCAAACAACCTAACTTCACACCTCAAAGAACTAGAAAAAGAACAAACAAAGCCCAAAGTTGGTAGAAGGAAGGAAATAACAAAGAGCAAGGTAGAAATAATCAAGTAGAGACTAAACAGACAATAGAGAAGATAATTAAACTAAGAGCCAGTTCTTTGAAAAGATGAAGTTGACAAGCCTTTAGCTAGACTCACCAACAAAAAAAAGAGAGAGGACTCAAATAAATACAATCAGAAATGAAAGAGGAGATGTTACAACTGCCACCACAGAAATACAAAGGATCGTAATAGACTACTATGAATAATTAAATGCCAACAAATTGGACAACCTAAAAAAAATGAATAAATTCCTAGAAACATACAATCTATAAAGACTGAATCATGATGAAAAAGAAAATCTGAACGGACTCAGTACTACTACAGAGATTGAATCAATAATCAAAAACTTCCCCAATAAACAAAAGTCCAGGACCAGATTCCTTCACTGGTAAATTCCAGTCAACATTCAAAGAAGAATTAATACCAATTCTTCTCACACTCTTCCAAAAAATATAAGAGAAGGGAACTCTACTAAACTCATTTTACAAGTCCAGCATTACCCTGATACCAAAACTAGACAAGGATGCCACAAGAAAAAATAGGCTTTGTTAATATCCCCAATGAACAAAGATGAAAAAAATTCTCAACAAACTATTAGCAAGCCAAATTCAGCAATATGTTAAAAGGATCATATACCACAATCAAGTGTTATTTATTCCAGGGATGCAAAGATGGTTCAACATCTGCAAATCAACCAATGTGATATACAGTAAAACCTTGGACTGCAAGTAACTTACTTGTTCTGTGAGTGTTCTGCAATACAAGCAAACATTTCTAATAAATTTTAACTTGATAGACAAATGATGTCTTGCAATATGAGTAGCACATGATGCCAAATGTCACATGATCACAACTGAACCAAGGACTCTTTTCTCTCTCGCTCCCTGCGGGAGTGTGGGTGATTGTCCCCCATGCTCCGATGCTCAGTCTCAGGCCGTGGTCCTTGGCAGAAATCAGTGATTTTTCAGTACCTTGGAAGGTGCCCACAGCTGGCACTAGTGTATTTTTTTTGTCACTTCAAAGCAATTATGGACAGTCTTTTGCTTTTCCATACAAGAGTAAACTTAAGAATGCTTTGCTTCACTCTAGGTCAGACTGCTTTCCTCTGCTGCCTTATTGCTAGTTACATTAAATGCAGTATATGACAAGACTTTTTTTAATACTGCACTGCACTGTAGTCAACATCTGTGTGAGCCTATACAATGGTCCCCATGCAGGAAAAGATTCCAATGAGCCAATAGATAGCGGTGATTCCATTAGTGATAGTGGAAGTCATCTTACACAATAACCTTCCTCTCTCTTGTCTCCCTTACACCAGCCACGAAGGTTTTCAAAGATAAGTGCAGGTTAACTTGTTTATTTTTCTTTATATTTTGTATTTTATTGTGTCTTATATTATGGAATTATAATTATTTTTATATGAATATTTTTGTGTTGTGGAATGAATCATCTGAGTTTCCATTATTTCTTATGGGAAAATTCACTTAGATATACAAGTGCTTTGGATTACAAGCATGTTTCTGGAATGAATTATGCTCACAAACCAAGTTTACTGTAACACATTAACAAAATGAAGGCCAAAAGGACAAAAATCATATATGGTCAACTAAACAGATGCAGAACAATCATTTGACAAAATTCAACATCCATTTATGACAAAAACTCAAAAAAGTGGGTATAGAGGAAATGATCCTCAACATAATAAAGGCCATATATGATGAGCCCACAGTTTACATCCTACTCAATTGTGAAAAGGTGAAAGTCTTTCCTATAACATCAGGAACAAGACAAGGATGTCCACTCTCACTACTTTTATTTAACATAGCATTGATGTGGCAACAAAAATAAATAAAAAGCATCCAGATTGAAAAGTAAACTTTACTTATTTGCAATAAGAAAAACTCTATTTGCAGATGACATGATAGTAGAGAAAACCCCAAAGACTCCATTAGTTCTGTTAGAACTAATAAAATTCAGTTAAGTTGCAGGATACAAAATCAATATGCAAAATTATGTTGTTTTTTATACACCGATAAACTATCAGAAAGAATAAAGAAAACAATCCCATTTATAATTAAAAAGAATAAAATACCTAAAAATAAATTTAACCAAGGAGACAAAAGACCTGTATATTGAAAATGACAAAGACATTAATCAAAGAAATTGAGGAAGACACAAATAAGCAGAAAAATATTCTATCCTCATGGATTGGAAAATCAACATTGTTAAAATGCCCATACTACCTTAAACAATCTATAGGTCCAATGCAATCCCTATCAAAATTCCAATGATATTTTCCAAAGAAATAGAATAAATAATCCTAAAATTTGTATGGAACCACAGAAAACTATAAATAGCCAAAGCAATTGTGAGAAAGAACAACAAAGCTGGAGCATCACACTCCTTGATCTCAAAATATTTTACAAAGGTATAGTAATTAAAAGAGTGTAGTTTTTCCATAAAAACAGACACACAGATCAATGGAACAGAATACAGAGTCAAGAAAGAAACCCACACATGTATGGCCAATTACTTTATGACAAAGAAGCCAAAAATATACAATGAGGAAAGGACTGTCATTTCAATAAATGATGTTGGCAAAACTGGACAGCAACATGCAAAAGAATGAAAGCTACTTCATTAAAAAAAATGAAAGTCAACTACCACCTTACACCATCCACAAAACTTAACTCAAAATGGATTAAAATTTGTTATGTAAAATTTCAAACCATAAAACTCCTAGAAAAAAATAGGTGGTACTCTTCCTGATATAGGTGTTGATGATGATTTTTTTAATCTGACACCAAAAGCAAAAGCAACAACAACAAAATAAATAAGTGGGATGACATCATACTAAAAAGCTTCTGCACAGCTAGTATATATATATGGAATATATGGATATATATGGAATATATGGATATATATATATATATGGAATATATATAGAGAGAATATATATATGTATATATATATAGAGAGAATATATATATGTGTGTATATATATATAGAGAGAATATATATATATATATAGAGAATATATATATATATGGAATATATGGATATTTTTCAGCTATAAAAAATAAAATTTGTCATTTGTGACAATATGGATGAAACTGAGTCATGTGTGATGAAATGGATGAACTTAATGAGCGTTATGCTAATTTAAATATGTCAGACACGTTTGTTCTATTATCTGAGGTCAAATTTTTAAAAAAATAAATATGAACTTGTAAACAAAATATGGCTTTTATGGGTAAACCTTGAAATAACCCAGAAGTAAAATTTTAAGAAATTTTGCAGATGATAGCTTTCAGGTGAACTATTTGTGAAACAAATGAAAGCAACCATACCTGGTAATATACCAGGCCATGCACTCATTTGTTGTTTAATAATACTTTATTACAAGTTACTAGATATAATTAAACAAAAGAAACCTTAACATATATATCTTCAGATATTATTATACTTCTAACAGCAATATTCAAGCGCTAATGAGTTTTTAATTTTGACTCTAAAATATATGTGATATTTTAGATGTTTGGTGATAGGTGTTGAATTCATCACCCTAGAGTACCTGTGAATTTATCATTCTAAAGTTCTTCTGGATGTCAGAGGTTTGAGAATTTGGTGAAAGCCTTAGAAAAAGTCTGAAAAGCATATGTATAATTTTACATACAACTTCTAGGGTTCACAGACACTCTGAAACAATTTATAAAACCTGAAGTTTATGAATCCCAGATTGTCAGTCCTTGGACTGAATTCTTAAAGGAATGAATTTTACAAGGATTCTCTGGGATGTATTAGACATATTGGAATATTTGGAGTAACAGAAACTTCCTTGATCTCCCTGAAATAGCCCATGCTATTTCTTAAAATGAAGTTAGGAATACCCTGATGACATTTATCAAGACAGGAAGGCCTATGGTTACCATAAAGCCCTTGAATAAGCAAAAATGAGATGCGCAGACACCCTCAACAGAGTTATCCTACCCAAAATGCCAAGGTTGAGAAATCCTGCTTTAGACATACTTTTAAAGCCAGTCTTTGAAGATATTGAGGTGGGGAGTTTTGCTGTCATTCATTGTATACCATTTGCTTCTATATTTAGAATTTTAGGTTTTAGTCTATGCCTGGAAAAATGGTGCTAGTTATTCTTAAGAAAAATATTTTCCATTTAAAATAAAATCTTTCAATGTATACAACACCAGGGAATGTCAAGAAAGTATGGCTATCTCGGCAGTATTCTAGAAGGTTAAAGCAATATCAGAATTACTTATATCTAAAAATTGACATCTTCCTGTCTGTACCATAGGACCAACATGAAAGAGGTAGTAAAAGAGTCAGGGAACAAATGGCCAGTTTGAGGGCTCTTTGTGACATTCTCTCTTGACTGCATTAGAATATAGATCCTTTAAATAACAATATAGGTTGATTCATTATCTAATTTATACAAGAGCTCCAAACACAAATTTCTTACCTCATTTGGGACACTGAGATGCTTGTATGTCTCTATTATTTTATAGAAACATAAATTACAAGCAAATGTAATTTCAAAGATAAATAAACAAACAACAAACAAAAGGAAAGATTTATCAGGGAGTTTGATGACATGATATGTTCTTTGTTTTCTGAGAGAGGTTACAAGAAACTGAATTTTTATATCATCACCTTTCCAGAAGGAAAACTCACTATGTGGTGTTGTTGGGGGCCACAGACTCTGTGTAGAACATATTCTTGAGGGGTTCTCATGGATTCAAATGCAAGGTAAACTGAAACAACACAAATTGACAACAGCAGGTGATAAAAAAATGTTAAAGAAACACAAGAATTTTGATATTATCCTCAGACATGCGCATTATATGTAATTCAGATAGTTATTGACTTTTCACTGATCAATATTAGAAAGCAGATATTTTTACACACACACACACACACACACACACACACACACACACACACACACACCACACCACACCACCACCACCACCACCACCACCCTGAAGTTAAAAAGAAACACATTATTGGTATTCTGTTTCTGGCATTGTGGATCAGCCTCCCTTACAAGCCAAAAACTAATGAAAATGAGAATTCTGAGTTCCTACCTTAAGAAATATTTGCCAAATTCAAGTGAACTTGAAATTCAATTTTCACAGGCTGTTGGTGTTGAAGACATATACTGGCAGGAGGCAAAACTACTCAAGGTAAGAGGTTTAATAGGTAATTCTCCCAGCATAGAATCTCGATGGGCTAAATCTCCAATTAAAGGGCTAACTAGAGGGGCGCCTGGGTGGCGCAGTCGGTTAAGCGTCTGACTTCAGCCAGGTCACGATCTCGCAGTCCGTGAGTTCGAGCCCTGCGTCGGGCTCTGGGCTGATGGCTCAGAGCCTGGAGCCTGTTTCTGATTCTGTGTCTCCCTCTCTCTCTCTGCCCCTCGCCCGTTCATGCTCTGTCTCTCTCTGTCCCAAAAATAAATAAACGTTGAAAAAAAAAAATAAAGGGCTAACTGGAAGAAAATAGAAAAATTAACTGTCTTAAAACTTGACAATGGGTTTGGGGGAAAAGAGGCTTTCCCAATAATTTTAACAAATCAGTACAAGAGCATTTGCAAACTAAAGTCGTATCATCTAGGTAGTTCAAAAAGGCTACTAGTAATTCATTAGTTCAAAGATGTTTTAGGTTTTAGTTTCCTCAGGAACTTGGAAGAAACAAAAATGCTATCCACTATCAAGTGAGGTTTCAAGGGAATACTACAAATGACATTCCAAAGAATGAGAGCTCACTGTCAAAATCACAAGGAACAGTGATACACGAGGAAACAGTACAATGTGAATGGCCACCAGAGTAAAAAAAAAACAAGTGAAACAACTAGCAAAACTTTTAGATATTGGATCCATCAGACAGATAATAAAATGGCTATTTAGCATTTTTAAAATCCTTGCTTTAAAAAAGAAAAGATTAAAATATAAAGTGCTATAACATTAAACAAGTAGACTTGAAAAAAAGAACTTTCAGAAATGAAAAAAAAATTGAAATAAAAACAGTAGTTATGTTTAATGGAAAACTAAATACTTCATGAAAAGATTAGTGAACTAGATGATGGATCTGAAGTATTTATCCAGAATGCAGCATAGTGAGTAAAAGAGAAAATATAACAGAAAAGAGATAGGAAGAACAAAGTGAAAAAAATCTAATATGATTCAAATAATTGGAGTTCTAGGAATAGAGGAGATGGAATGAGGTAGAGGCAATATGTGAAGAGAAAAAAGTATGAGAAATTTTCTGATCTGATGAAAAGTATCAATTACAGATTCATGAAACCAAGGTAGAATAAATATAAAATAAATCAACACCTAGAGTATCTAGCTTAAAGTACAGAATGCCATAGACTAACAGAAAAATCTTAAAAACTACCAGAAGGAAAGGAAATATATTTAGGCTGACAATTGACTTCTCAGGAACAACAATGGAAGCCAGAAGACAGTGGGATATTTTGGTGTGGTGAGAGAAAATACCTATTACTCTAGAATTATACACATAGCAAAAATAACTTGGAAGAATGAAAAAAAAGACAAAAATATTATCAGATGAGGAAAAGTGAGAGAGTTTGTATCAAAAGATACTCTCTTTAAAAAATTCAACAGATGTACTCCAAGCAAAAGAAAACCAATTGCATGTGGAAGAGGCAAGAAGGATTAAAGAAAAATAAAGTGGCAAATATGTGGGTAAATATAAACAACACTGAATGCACAAAACAATACTTCTTTTGGGGGTTTAAAACAGGGTAGAACACTGATATCCAATAAAAATTACATATAAGTCAGGAAGGTCATGATTAGATTGAAAAGTTTAATAAGATCATTGTTTAAAAGAATGAAATGATAATTTAAGATTTTGATAAGTAGGCACCTGGAAATAAAATAAAAGATATAGAATACTTAACTTTCAAATCTGTACGGAAAAATGAGAAAAAACATCCAATCAATATTATAGAAAGGTAGAACAAACAAAAAAGGAACAGATAAAGGGACAAATAGAAGGCACACAAATAGAAGAGTAGAAATTCCAAATAGAGATATCCTTCACTTCTGAGCTCTCAGTATTTAGGTATTTGCAATAATGACTTGCATATGCTTCATAAAAAATTTATTATCCGAGATGAAAACCAATTCTGATATAACTGCATACCATATACCAGCAAAAATGTTAAGTTCTGTGTATGTTCAGGAAAGAGACTTTACAGCTCATGCAGATGTATCTCAGTTGTTTTCCTGATAATGTCTTATCTCTTGCTAATGCTATTTTCCTGAGGGTTTAGCTTCTGTGTTTGCTTCTGTCAGGCACTTAGAGGCACTAACACCTAGATCCAATTTAGATAGTATCTATGCCATATTTAACAAAGGGATTTCTTTGTTTAGTTATGTAACAGTATCTATTTTTTTATCAAACATACAAAGCAATTTGCATTCAATACTGCACATAATAAATATATACTACATGAAACATACTCAGAAACATCATTAAGCACTAAATAACCTGATAAGTTGGGTTTGAAATATTCTATATAATGCAGAAATCTTTGTTGCTTTGTTAGATGAGTTTTAGAATGTCAGTGTTTAGGGAACTGATTTCAGTTTCTGTTTTATTATGTTTACTAATTTTCTTAGCAGGTATATAAAAGAATAAAAATGCAAATAAGGATCCATTTAAAAGACAACGATTTTTAGTCTTTGTTACAAAATAAAAGACCTACCTAAAAAACTTCAGGATACAGTTTGAACAGTTTGGAAGGTTGGAACAAAAATTATAGTTAAAAGAATGCTGTAACTGTAAATATCAGACAAAACATATTTCAGGGCAACAACATTAATAGAGATAAAAAAGATAACTGCAAAGTACAGAAAAGTTTCAATTTACTAGCAAATTTAAGAATTTTAATTTGTATAGATCTACTTAATATCATATTTGTATATAGGTGTATGAAATGAAAAGGATGAAAAGACACACACCATCAGAGTTGATAGATTTTAACATACTTGTCTAGTGACACATCGAATCTATGAGAGTACTGATCTGAATAACACAAGTACAAGCCTAACCTAATGGATCAATTGTAAAATGCTTATTCTGTTCAAAGGTACTTAGAACTTTTACAAGATTAATAACCACATATTGTTGCCATAAGGCAAGGCTCACCAAACTTTAAATAACTAGTGTCATGTATAACATGTTTTCTGGCCACAATGAAATCAAGTTAGAAATAATTGACAAAAAATAAGATAAAACTCATAGTTCTGGAAATTAAACATTTCTAAAAAACATGTAGGTCAAAGAAGAAATCATAATGAAAATAAGAAAGTACTGAGAACTGAATGCCAGGGAAACTGCTCCATATCATACTTATGTAATAAAGCTAATGTGGTTCCTAGAAAAAAAATATAGAGCTTTATGTTAATATGTTAGAAAAAAAATCTCAGTGTCCCTGGGTGGTTCAGTTGGTTAAGCATCCAACTTTGGCCCAGGTCATGATCTCGTGGTTCGTGGGTTTAAGCCCAAGTCAGGCTCTGTGCTGACAGCTTAGAGCCTGGAGCCTGCTTATGATTCTGTGTTTCCCTCTCTCTCTGCCCCTGCCCTGCTCGTGCTCGGTCTCTCTCTCAAAAATAAAAATAAACATTAAAAAAAATCTTTAAAAAAAAAGAAAACAAAAAATCTCAAAGTGATAGGTATAAGAAATTAGACTAGCAAAACCTGAATTCACCAGACAAAAACAGAAGTCAGGAAATAATAAAGAACCAATGGAAAAGAAACAGACATACAAGAGAGATAATCAACAAAGTTGAAAATGGATTATTTGAAATGAATAGCAAAATTGACACTCTGGTAAGAGCAAGGAAAAAAAGGTGAAAAAATATTATTAGTAATAAAGATGAGGCATAACTAGGTATTATGTGTAGTTTAAATGATAAAAAGTTAAAATTCAAATACTATGCCAACAAATTTTAAATGTCAGATAAAATGAACAAATTCTTAGAAAAATATAAGTTAAATACACTTAAGGAGAAATGGGAAAAATAAAATTTTCACTAGTAAGAAATGGAACCAATAGTTAAAATCTCTTCTCCCAGGCATGTTCTCAAAAACGCTCAATATCTTACTCCTATTTTCCACCAAACATTTATTTTATTTTTTTTTAAGTTTATTTATTTATTTTGAGAGAGACAGCGACAGTGCAAGTGAGGGAAGGGCAGAGAGAGAGGGAGAAAGAGAGAATCCCAAGCAGGTTTCACACTGCCAGTGCAGAGTCTGACGCAGGGCTCAAACTCATGAACCCACAAGATCGTGACCTGAGCAGAAACCAAGAGCTGGATGCTTAACCAGTTGAGCCACCCAGGCACGACCTCTACCAAACATTTAATAGATGAATTAATTCCAATCCTATACAAACTATTCTAAAGTATAGAAATAAAGGAAATATTCCAAGTTCATTTTATGTGGCTCTCCTTACCTTGATTTCAAAATCTGAAAGGACAGTATAAGAAAATTATGGACCAAACTAACTTGTGAACATAGATGTTAAAATCTTTATTTTATTTTAAGTTTATTTATTTATTTTGAGAGAAAGTGAGTGAGAGAGAGAGAGTATGCACACCACATGTGTGAGGGAGGGAGGGGCAGAAAGAGAATTCCCAAGCAGGCTCCACAGTCAGCACAGAGCCTAACCAGGGCTCAATTTTTGGGAATCATGAGATCATGACCTGAGCCGAAATCAAGAGTCAGACGGCCTAACCAATTAACCACCCAGGTGCCCCAAAATCTTAACATTAGACAAATGTATGTTTATTCAAGAATATAAGGTGGCTTAATCGAAAATAAATTTCAATAACATACCATATTTGCAAATTAAGGAGAAATGTACAATTGTCTGAATGGATGAAGATGAAGCATTTGATAAATCAAATTTCTCTGTGTTAAAATGCTTATCAAACTAAGAACTGAAAGCAAAAATGTTTTCTAATACAAGGGATTGTCAAAAGCCAGAGAGTATACCTAGTGATAAAACTTTGAAAGTACTCCTTTCAAGATAAGACAGAGACAAGGGTTCCTGCTATCACCTTAGTTGCATTTTACCTGGGCAGCAAGGGAAGAAAAGAAAAAGTATAAAGTTTAAAAAGAAAAAATGAATTTATTTTCTACAGATGATATAATTTCTTTAATATAAAAACTTTTAAAGAATCATTTAGTAAATCTAGCAAAGCTGCTGGACATAATCAATGAAAAACTTCAATAATATTTCTACATGTTAGTAAACAAATAACCTTTACATGAAAGTTAAAAAATTTAGACTTAAGAATAAATTACCAAACAATATGCAAGACAGCGTGTTGTATGGAAGTGTTGAATCTCTGTATTTACACTTCAAACTGATAGTGCACTGTAGGTGAACTAACTAGAATTCAAATAAAAATATTAAAAAATTAACAAAAAATATGCAAGACATTCATGGGGAAGATTATAAAACTTAATACTATTAAGTAAGTCCTAAATAAAAGGACAGAAACACCATATTTATGGGTTGGAATATATAATTTAAAAACATCAGCTTTCCTTTCAGTTAATCTGTATACTCAATGCAATTCTAATAAAAATTCTGATGAAACCTGTTTTTGTTTGTATGCTTTTTTTCTGTTATGGGACTTAACAAACTAACTTACTCTAAAATTTATATTGAAGAGCAAAGGGTCCAAAAATAGCTAAGGCATTCCTGAAAAGAATAAACTTTCCTTACTGAGATAAATTGTAAAGAATAATTATTAAACTGTAATAATCAAAATAGTCAACAAAACAGGAGAGAGCCCAGAAACAGAATGAAACATATAAACTGGACTGATGATGTGCTGGGATTTCATGTTAATGGTGATAAAGGGACTTTTAAAGAAAAAGCATTGGGATAATTATGGGGAAAAATGAAACTGGGCCTAAACACAAACACAAAAATAATTTCTAACTGATGTAATGATGGAGAATATCTTTATGCCCACAGGATAAAGACAGCTCTCTAAAAACAAGACCCAAAGAATGCATTAATAGGACATTGATATAAAGAACTTCTACTCAAAATATCCATAAGTTAAATGAAAAAAACCAAATTGGAAGATATTTGCAATATATATAACTGACAAAGCATTAGAATTTAGGATATGTAAAGAAATCACAAAAATCAACAGAAAAAAGACAATCCAATAAAATGGGCCACAAGAAAAAAAAATACTGTGGAGTCACTTCACTTCAGAAAAACAGAAAGCCAGAAAATATATAATGTTCAATCTCATTAAAAATCAGAGAAATGGGAGCACCTGGGTGGCTCAGTTGGTTAAGTGCCCGACTCTTGATTTGGGCTCAGGTCATGATCTCAAGTTTGTGGGATCAAGCCCAGCATCAGGCTCTGAGCTGACAGCACAAAGGCTGCTTGGGAATCTCTCACTCCCTCTCACTCTGCCCCTCCCCTGCTCCCTCTCTCTCTCTTTCTCTCAAAATAAATAAACATTTAAAAAAAATCAGAGAAATGGTTAAGACCATTATGAGATGTTAATTAATATCCACTACATTAGCAAAAAATTTTAAATATGAGAGCATGATATTTTGCCTACTGTATGAGGCCACCAGACCACTATGTGCTTTTAGTAGAAGTGTAAATGAGAACACATTTCAAAAATATTTGACATTTGCCAACTGAACTGAAGATAACACCAATCCTATGACCTACAAATTCCACTCTTGTCTATATTCCTGAAAACCACATGCACATGGATACCAGGAAATATGTGCGAGAATGTTATTAGAAGCATTGTTTGTTAACAGCAAAAAACTGAAAACAACCCACTAGCAGGCTGAAAAAATAAATTGTGGAGTATTCATTCAGGGAACAGTCAACAACAAAAAAATGAGTGAATTACAACATTGATGAATCTCAGGAACAAAAAAAGGCAAATTCAAGAAGACACTTGATAATTCCATTTATATAAAGTACTAAACCATGCAAAAATTAAATGATATGCTGTTTTCACGTATAAATATACTTTGTACCGATTTTAAAAAGCAAAGGAATGATACAGAAAGATAGGGAGGGGGAGAGAAAGAGGGAGGGGACTGGCAAACAGGATGAGATTAGAAAACAGCATTTAGGAGATGTATAAAGTGATAGTAATGCTGGGTTTCTGAAACCAGGGTGTAGGTAAGCATGTATTTGTTGAAGTGCTGCACTGCTGTTTTTTGTTCTTTATACATATTTTACTTGTGCTTTTTTGTATCTACACAATGTTTAACGAAAATAATTTTTAAAAAGCTATTTTCAATAAGAGCTGTGAAGAAAACTCATTTTCGTAACGCGATAGCTGGAGAAACTTCTAATAGTTGATTTCCTATGAGACATCAGTGTTACCTGAGAACATCCCAGAGTAGATCTGATTCTAAATAAGTCACTCCTGGTGAAACTTCTTAAATATCTTTTTTCAATGTAGAGCCCATCTGACATTACTAAGCCATTATTGGTAGGAAAAAAAAATAGATGAATAGCAGGATAATGATAGCTCACAAATCTTTATGATTCTTGACCTTCTTAAGATTGCTCTAAGTGGAGGGACAAAATATGTTGAGATAAAACATGGCCTGATCTTTGAGTGAATTTGTTGTCTGGGGATACTTTAACTAAGGTTAAGTAGGAAGCACTTAAAGACAATGTTAAATGGGATTTACAGGCATTCCACGTGATCTTTTGTCTTAATTTATAGTTCTTTTTATGCGAAATATCTTACTGTTTTCAGTCAACATTATGAACTACTAACTTGCTGCTTTATTTTACAGGATTTTATTTTTTTTATTTAAAAAAAATTTTTTTTTTTTAACGTTTATTTATTTTTGGGACAGAGAGAGACAGAGCATGAACGGGCGAGGGGCAGAGAGAGAGGGAGACACAGAATCGGAAACAGGCTCCAGGCTCTGAGCCATCAGCCCAGAGCCCGACGCGGGGCTCGAACTCACGGACCGTGAGATCGTGACCTGGTTGAAGTCGGACGCTTAACCGACTGCGCCACCCAGGCGCCCCTATTTTACAGGATTTTAAATAGGAACATCTATACCAAGTATATACTCTTGGAGGTTTTTTCCTCAATTTTATGTGGGTCTTTATGTCTTTCCTTATTAGTGTTATCCGAATAGTTCCCCACTTCAAGGAGTTTATAATCTGTAATTCTTTGCTTAAGGCATGATTGCTGACCAAGGAGCACGTTTAAGAAGCACTTAGTTATTGCTTTTTGTAGTTGCTGCTTTTTATAGAGATGTGCCCTCAATTAATTGTAGATTAAGGCATGAGCTTTCTTGTGCAGGATTCCCCTCTTACTGTTTTATCTTCATTGATTCATTTAGTGGCTTTCCCAGAACTTAGGCTACTGAAGACAAATCGAATGTAACGGTACCAGTTATCACCCTTCCTTCTGGCTAATTTGAAGGCACAGTTTTTCAAATTAAAAAACAAAACCAAACAAAAAATGCAGCTGATATGTTATTTTAAATTCAACTGCCTTAAAACCTTTCAGTAGTAAATGAACTTATGTGATTAATATGGAAAATTAGTCTGCTCTCCTTCACCCCCATACTTCATTCTGTGTTGTAGTTGTATTTGTGCCAAGCAGTTTTGGCAATCTGTACATCTTTTTTTAAAACCTCAAAAGTAAATAACAAAACACAGACTCCATGGTTGTGTGGCTGATTTTACACAGTATTATGGCATGGATAGCTGTGATAAAATTCTCCCAAATTTTCCTACTCCCGCAAGTGCATCTTTGGAATCCCTCCATAATATGTGTTTTGTGTGTGTGTGTGTGTGTGTGTGTGTGTGTGTAATTTGTAAATTGAAACTACATTTACATGATTCAAACTTTTAAAAAGTGTAGAAAGATATTTAGTGGGCCCTCAGCACCCTGAAATGATAACTAAAAAATCCAGATAGAACATTTAAAAATTAAAAAAAAAATTTTTTTTAACGTTTATTTATTTTTGAGACAGAGAGAGACAGAGCATGAACAGGGGAGGGGCAGAGAGAGAGGGAGACACAGGCTCCAGGCTCTGAGCGGTCAGCACAGAGCCCGACATGGGGCTCGAACTCACGGACTGTGAGATCATGACCTGAGCCGAAGTCAGACGCTTAACCGACCGAGCCACCCAGGCGCCCCTAAAAATTTTTTTAAAACACATATGAGTTACTAAAATAGTGAAGAGTTACCTGGCCAAAATCTAAGATAAACTAAAATTCAGACCAGGCCCAAGATAAAAAGCTACTTTTGCCCAGAGGGTATTTGTCTATTGAAAGAAATAGCTGTGGAATTGAGCTGTGGTTTTTGGGACACTCCTGGGGCAAAAGGACAGACTTCAAAAATCATTGAAAAAAAATCATTTCCTACCCAACTGCAGAGTCTGAAAAGAGCTATACCCCCAGAGAAAAGGTGAGCCAGAAGCAAAGAAACCCTCGCTTGATCCTGCAGCCTGAGATGAAAACACTTTTGTAGTTCCCTGCCCCCAGCAAAAGCAAATAAAAATTCTCTTTCGAGTCCTCAAATTATTCTTGCAATTAATTTTTTCAATTAATTCAATTCAGGAAAGAAAATACCATAAAATAGAACAAGCAGAAAAAAGTAGACCATAGAAAGAGATCATAAAGAATTCAGATATTTAAATTAAAAGACATATATTACAACACAACTTATGTTTAAAAGCTAAAAATATAAAAATGACAGGCTTGAGACACAGAAAATTATTTAAAAAATGATACTGATTTTTAAAAAATCAAATCAGTCTATAAAACTATAACTAAAATTAAGAACTTGGTGGAAAGGTTTAACAACTGACTAGAAATAAAAGAAAATTAGTGAGCTAGAGGATAGGTTAGAGTAAGTTTTCTAGGATTCAGTATGAAGGGACAAAAGATGGAAAATGCAAATTATATGCTAAGAGACACAGAACATAGACTGAAAAAATAAAAAAGTAACATAGGTAGGAATTGATTATTCTAGAGTATGTTGCTCTAGACCCAAGAGGCTGCAGACAAAGATGGCTGTGCTCATAAAAAATCAACTTGAAGGATCCGTGTGGTATTGGAACTATTTTTATCTCAACTGGGGTAAGGGACAGACAAACCTACATATGATATAAAATTGCATAAGACACACACACACACACAAATAAGTACAAATAAAACGAGAGATCCGAATAAGATCAGAGAATTGTTTAAGTGTTAATCTCCTGGTTGTGATATATATCACAGTTTTCACAAATTTTAACACTGGAGGGAACTAGAGAGAGTGTGCATGAGATCTCTCTGTATTATTTCTTACAACTGCATGTGAATCTACAATTATTTCAATTAAATTTTAATTTAAGCAAGAAGCACACATCTTGACACATAATAATGAAAATGTAGAATACCTAAGGCAAAGAGAAAATTTGAAGCACAATAGGAGAAAGGAATGGCAGAGTACTTCCAAAGAAACAGCAGCTTGACTGATAGCTCACCCTTAACAGCAACAGAAGATGCTGTAGACATCTTCTACAGTCAGTAGAATATCTTCCATGTTTTAAGATAGATAGCCAGTAAGTGAAGTTATCCTGTAAAATGAAGGTAAAGATATCTTCAATTAAAAAAAAAAAAAATTTGAGAGTGTTCTACACCTACAAAGCTGTATTTAAAGATGAATTGTAAAGGATGTGTTTAATAAGAATAAAAATGACTCCAGATGAAAGATTAAAGATGTATAAGGGAATAAAAAGCAAACAGAGTGGTAAATATGTTAGTTTGTAAAACATGACAAGTTATCAGATATCTCCACCAGTTATCAAGATCTAGTAACATTGAGGCAGTGAGAAATACTTAAGACAGCTCAATGAGGTAGAAGAGAGACCCTAGAAACAGAGTCATGCATGTATGGACATTGGATTAAGTGTGGGGAGAGCAGTGGAAAAGGATGCCTTTTAAACAATGCAGTAATAATTATCTATGTGGAAAAAAGTAAATGTAGATCTCTATCTTACACCATTCACAGGTGGGTGAAGCACCAAAATGGGATAAGAAAATAATAAAGCTATTGGAAATAAATTTGCATAATACATTCATGATATCTGGAAAGGGGAATATTTTTCAAATAAGATGCAAAAAGCACAAACCATAAAAGAAAAGATCAATGATTATGACTATGTCAGAATTATGAATTTTGTTCATCAAAAGGTTCTAAAAATAATGATTAAAAGATAAGCCAGAGTGGGAGAAGATATTTACTAACAGATAAAAGACTCATGTCCATAAACACACAACGAGCTTATATAAATCAATAAAATGAAAGAAAATCCAATAGAAAAAGTGGGTAAAGTATACAAACAGGCACTTTCCCCCAAACAAGGAGTCTGAAAGGCCAATAAACCTTTATAAAAACGCTTGACTTCATTTATAATCAAGGAAATGCCAGTTAAAATCATTATGAAATAACAATACTACCTCCCACTGCCCACCATCAGATTGGCAAAATTTGAATTCTCAAAACACAATAATAAAAATGACTCAGTTTCAAAATCAGTAGCATCTTTTAACAGATACTTTACCAAAGATATTCTGACAGCAAATAAGCACATGCACAGGTGTTTATCCTCACTGGTCATTAGGTAAATACAAATTAAGATCACAACAAAATACAACTACACACCTATTCAAATTGCTAAAATTAAAAAGACTGACCATATCATGTGTTGAGTGAAAATGTGGAAGAAATAGAACTCTCATACACTGCTGGTAATAATGTTAAAAAACGAAACAAAACATTGTTTTCATTTGCAGCCTTCCATGTATATATGTCTCCCAGTTTCACTAAAAATGTAGATTTTAGGTTTTTGTTGCTTTTCTGTTTCCCAGTATGAGAAGGGGGGAAATGTTGACTTTCATAGCCATGTTTAGCTGGAAGCATTCCTTATATTTTTTAAGCACATCAATTAGTAATTTTAAAAAGCTAATTACAGGCACCTTTTTAATACTAAACTTTAATTTGTTATATTGACTTGTACAGTTGACCTTTGAACAACATAGGTTTGAACTGTGCAGGTCCACTTATAAGTGGATTTTTTACAGTACAGTACTATAAATGTATTTCCTCTTATGATTTTCTTAATACCCTTTTCTCTGGCTTACTTTATTATAAGTATATATATATAATACATGTGACATATAAAATATATGTTAATACACTCTTCATGTTATTGGTAAGGCCTCTGTTCAACAGCAGGCTATTAGCAGTTAAGTGTTTGGGGAGTCAAAAGTTATACTTGGATTTTTGACTGCATGGGGGTTGTGCCCTAACCCCATGTTGTCTAAGGGTCAACTGTATGGTGCTATCAGGTTAACAAATCAAAAATAATATATTCCTACACTATATCATTTATTATATAATTATTATTATCATGAAATTTAATCAGGTCCAATTTATTCAGCAAAGGAGTGAATATTACAATCAGAAAAATGAATGGTAAAGGAAATCAAAGCAATTATAGCATCCTAAAGCAATACTCAATACAATAAATAGATTAAAAAATATGTGGGCAGTCTCACCCAAGGCACGTGACTATTTTAACATCTTTAAGTGGGCAGAGAATGTGTCCCCCACTGCAGACTCACAGAGGAATCTGAGATTACCCACTTGTCTCCTGAGGGCTAGCCTCGTTCCTGCAAATCCCGTGGAGAGAGCTCAGTATATGCTCTTGTTATAGGATAGAACTAAAGTTTAATGTTTAGGCTTTGAACAAAGCATGAATCTGACAGGGCCATAGGAGTGCCTTTTCACATTTCTACTGAAAGATACTGAACATTTTATGCTTGATAAAACCCTAAAAAAGGCTCTCTCAGCAAACTAGATTCTGTATATGGTGTTGGTTTTCAAGAGGCTTTTTGTTTTGTTGAGCCACTATTACCTAGAAATGGCCTGTTCCATTCTTCCAACACTAGTAAATCCTCCATTCGTTTCTGTTTTATTATCCCAGACCATTCTTACAAAATTTTATCTTATATTCCCCCCCCCATCTGTTTTACTATATTCATTTCTAGACCTCTTCTGTCTTCTCTGGAATGTTTCAAGAAGTCCCTCTTCTAAAAGTAGAAAAGAGAGAATTGGTATGGTGGAGAATGTGGGTTAATCCAAAAGGGAGGGCAAATGGTGAAGGGGCAGGCAAGAAAGACTGAACTAAGTGTGAAGATGGCCTAGAGAGGGATAACAGAAAATGTTTTTGGATAACATATTCAATGAGTTGGACTAAATGTTAAATATGTCAGGATAGAGGCAGGTGACTAAGTTAAGGGATATCTTTAAAAAACTACAGGTGGAAAAATAAGACTAAATTTTGGATTTTTATTCTTGAACAAGTCTCTGAACAGCATAGACTAGATCACTGGCAGAAACTCAAGAGATGTCCTGGGTCTAACCCTGGGTTTTATATAGCTTTTTTGATATTTGTTAGTATAGTTCTTTGAGAAAGGAGTATATTTTAGAGTCCAGTAGACTTAGACTCACATGCCAGTTTCACTACTATTTTCTCTTGAGCAATTATGGGTTAAATAACGTCAAGTGAAAAGAATGAATAGGGAGAGCAGTATACACTTTCCAACCATAACAGGTAAGTAATACTGGCCCATCACATAGCTATGGTGAAGTTAACTTTGACATGCGAGTACTTTGAAGGTACAACCCTGCCCATATGGTTGTTTTTTTATGGATGTATAATCTCCCATTTCACCATAGTGTGGAGAGAATGGGCTTTATCAGATTACTTGGATCTAGGAGAAGAGACATCAGGAGAGCATAAAAACTTGGGTCCTAGATTGAACATGAAAAAGAGAGACTTAAGACAGGTAGAATACAGTAGCTATATCTTTTATTTATTAATCCCAAATAGGGTGTCTTATGAATAAAGCAGATATTGCCAGGTATTCTTGGCAAACTAGTACTCTTTTCCTAATCACCATAGGGTGTGTGTGTGACAAGAATTACCAAGGAGTACACTTAGGCTTGCATCAAACACCGTGAACTTCTGCCTCTTTGTACACAAAATAACATTTACTTTAGTGACTTAAAAAGAAAATCTATTATTTTCATTGTGATTAGGAAAGGTTTTGATCAGCTCTAATCAATTGGCTTTTAGAAATAAAAGCTGACACTTTCTTTCAAGAGTCCTGACAATCTAAGTATTTTTGCAATATATTTGTTGTTAGCTTGTAGGGCATCTGATCATATTTGTCCATGCAGTCTTTTACTCTAATACTTCTAATTTCTTCATCATTTTGCAACTGAGATTTGCTTTATACATAATTAAACACTTTTTGCATTATGACAGAGTGATAAAAGTTTATCACTTAACTATCACTTAACTATCACTAACTGTAAAAGATAACAAAGATTATCTTTTATATTGCATTATACTGCATTATGCTTCATTTCCAATTTTGAGAAACTGGCTTGTGTACTTTTTAGGAGGCTAACATCTTAAAACACTATTGGGAATAGGATTCCTGAATTAATTACCTGCCAGATGAGGATGGTCTGTAGACAGGGTGAAAGAAAGGTTTGATTCTTTGGAACAAAAAGAAAAAATCTGGCTCAAGGGATTACTAACAGTAACTGTTACAAATAGATAGTTTAAAAGATAAAGACAGGTAGTCCTCTTTGGACATTTTATACCCACATATTTTAGGTAATAAATTCAACTGTTAAGGATTGAACTGTGTAATTATCTTAACAGAGCATGTTTAATCATGCTTGTTACAGCAAGTATGAAAATCGAGTTGAAATTTAGTACTTACTGAGCCTCTTGCAGGTGATCCAAAGAATGACCCACTAAGTGGGGTGAGTGATGGAAAAGCATCCATTAAATAATGGAGTCACTCCAAGTGGCATATTTCCTTGAAACTTAAGGGCATTCAGGACCTTCAGAATTAGAATAAGGGGACAGATTACAACCAGAAAAGACTCAAGAGCTTGGTCTTCACTGGAAGCCACCCTAACACACACCAGACCTTACATTTTAATGAGTTTTATTTCAGAAAAAGACAATCTAAGTCAGGAAATAAAATATCAAAGGAATATGGTTATATGATATGCACCAATATTCAGAATAGTTACAGACCACGTTTCCAAATGGTGTTATTGGTTAAGGAGTCATAGGGTTGCATACTTGGATACTTACCTATTCCTCAAAACAACATAATTACAAATAGACTTTCTTTTACACTTAGGTGGTAGTTAGCTATCAACATGTATCTTTGGAAACACTCTTCTGAATAATAGGGTCATCTATTTTTAAAATGTCTTTCTGTATCTTCCTACTTATTTTTTAGCTCAACAATAAGCCCTTTAATTAAAAAAAGACTATACCAAATAAACTTTATTATTAATGCCATCAAATTGTTTTTGCTGCTTCCAAATAAAATAGATTCATTACTTTTCTAAGGAGCAAGCTGAAAGATAATAATAGCTTCATTTTAGAAGAGCTGAAGCTGATGCTACTGATAGATATCAGATGACATTACTACACATACACTTTTTAAATAGAAGAAACATTGAATAAATATTTTTAGTGTAAGAATCACAAAGCATATTATTGTTAACTATTTCTAAGATAGTTTCAAAAGAGTTTCTATATGAGAATGCTATTATAGTGTGATTTCTTTCCTCACATGGATTCCAAATTGATAAATATGATGTCAACTCTTTCTAGATCCATAAACTCCTGTTAACTAGAGTAGTCCCCCCCTACAGTAGCCGGAAGCATGCAGCAGATGGCACTAAGAACATTTAGCAAAGCAGCCAGGAAGAGGCCTTCCTTAATTGCTCCTCAGGGACTGAAAATTGCTTGAAAAATGAGATGTAGTAACTAATTGAATCAGGCCTTCTCAAGTTAAGTTACACAGTCGAAACTTTAAGTTCTACTTTCTGAAATGTGAGCTGTCACAGCCACCACCTTTTCATTTTCAGATTAAACACATTTATTTGTTTTAACCTTGGAAACATAAAATACAATACGTGTAGTTTTTATATCTCAAAAAAAGGATTATTCGTACAATAGATGGCACAGCGAACATCTGATTGTTTCCACAATATGTTGTTCATGCTTTCACTCTGTTACTTCCTTCCCTATATTTCCACTGATGTGGTGCTGTAGAATTTTTTGTCACACTTATGCTCTTATTCTCTGTCTTGTGCTTTTTTTGAGCAAACTGATATTTGTTGCAGGACTGTATTGTTAAGTTATGATATTTTTAGATATTCAACAATATATGATTAAACCATAGAAAAAAACTGAAGCCAATCCAATATCTGCAATGGAAAATAGAAATCAAGGACATTTCCAAGTCAGTGTTGTACTTTAGAGAAAAATCACTATTAGATTATTTTCTTTTGTATCCACAGTGCTAATTTCATCATTTTTTTTTGTCCACAGGTAATAGTTATACAAACTATTATTGTATCAATAGCACATGTTTATATATCAAAACCATAACATATAATGAACACTGAACTACACAAGGGGAAAATAGCTTTTCAGTCTTCTCTCAGTAACTGAACCTTAATTAAAATAAAATGAATTCATTAGAGGACATGGATATACAAAGCCTGGGTTTTGGGGAATGTGCATCACTCAATGACATTCTGTCTCCATGAATGATTTCTTATTCTATTTGGTTTATGCCATCCAAAACTAACAATTATAAAAACTTTTTTGTGCTTTTTGCTGATATTAATTGGAAACTTTAATCAAATTAATCCTAAATATAATACAGATGAAAATAAATATGATAGCTACTGTAGAGAGATGAAGTAGTTCTTGTCTCATTTCTTTATGTAGAAAATGTTTCCTCCAGGATGGTTGTATAGAGGGAGGAAGGAAATAACATATAGGTCAGTTAGAGATCCTAGGAGCCCCATATATCAAACTAAAACACAAATAGAATACTGGCTTGTGAATTTAATATTTATCATTTCTTGAAGAGCCTATTCTGTTTTCAAGAAGGCTTTTAATAATTTCTGCCAGCCCCATATACTCAAGGAATCACCAGCTTTTGAATAAATATATCCCCCATTTCCAGCAGTGTCTCTTAAGAGAAGAGAAGAAATGACACTAGAGCTTAGCAAATTCACTGTTAATATTCTTTTCAGGAAAATTAACTTGAGGAACCAACATTGCATAGAAGTAGGGGGACCCGGAGTTCCATTGTCCCTCATACACAACAGTAAATTGAAGGCAGAAGACTTGGAATTCGGGCTACAGAATGACAGAAACATCTCCCAGGGCCCTTGCGGACAACTTGGTGGGCCACAGGGGCATGATTATAAATTGGGAGAGATAAAACAGGTGGCGTACGTGCAGAGGGGAAGGATCCACTTCTGTGGAGAGACAAAAGAAAGAGAAAGAGAGGTTGTGGAGTGTAGGATTGTATTTGGAAAAGAGAGAAACCTCCCCAGACCATGGACTGGGGAACAGAAAAAACAGACAAGTAACCGATTTCTAACAGCCTTAAGAGTAAAGATCCAGGGTTGTGGTACTTTCTCTGGGCCGAGGCCTGCCTCCCTGTGTGTTCTTGGAGGGAGGGGGAGCCAGCCCCAGGATCCATAGCTAGCTGGAGAGACCAGTCCCCTCCCTTGGAAGAAGGAACATAGCCGCTCCAAGGACAAAAGACCCTGCAAGTGCCTGCCAGCCAGAGGCCCTTTGTTGGCTGGGTGGAGTGGCTCTACCCTGGAACCAAGGTGCGCCAGCAGGATCCTTTAAGACATTGGGGTTTGAATCCCAGTCAAGCATCTGGGAGGCACTGCAAACTTCAGTGGGACAAACCAGTCTGCTCAAACCTGCGCAGCACTGTGAATACAGACAGAACAGAGTGGTTGGGGACACTGGTCCGGGAAGGAGAGACTGAGGTATCACCATTTTTTCCCCAGTCACCAACAAAGTGGGGCTTCAGGGAACAGTGGACCCACAGTGGAGTCGGGACCACCTTCACCAAACCCCGCCCCTCTGTGCTGGTAACTACTTATGTACTAGAGCAAGATTGACATTGACAGAACCAGACAGCCCCTCCTCCAGACCAGTGAAGCCACTGGTTCCAAGGCAACATCAGATATCATTCTAGAAGTTTTGCATTCTCTGATTTCTTCCTCTTATTTCTTCCCTTCTCTATTCTGGTTGTTGGTTTGTTTAAGCAGACATTTGTAATCTATTCTTTTTATACCTCTTCTGTATCTCCTTCTTCTTTAGTTTCTTTTCTCTCTCTCTGGATGAAGCCATATGGTTTCTCTGATTTTCTGCCTGGCTAATATTTTTCTCCTTTCTTTTCTTTTTCCCCATCCCTGTCATTTCTTTCTTTGTATGCAATAAGGCTTCTTCCACCACCACCTCCTTTAAAATTTTTCCAGGATTACTTCAATGAATAAATCCAAGCACACCTGGTGGAAGGTCCAAACCACCACTACTAGGGAGATAAAGCAACCAGAATTACACCAACAGAGAGCGTACAACACACTCCAAAAACACCTCCTGAAGGGCCAGTGTATGACCCATTTATAATATAGTAGTGCTCACAGGTGTAGGACACATAACAAGTTATTAAAACATGTAAAGGACAGAAAACTAGCCAAAATGACAAAGTGGAAGAATTCTCCTCAAAAGAAATTCCAGGAAGAAATGACAGAGAATTGCACAAAACAGATATAGACAATATATCTGATCAATAATTTAGAATAGTCATAAGATTAATAGCTTGGTTTGAAAAAAGTATAGAAGACAGCAGAGAATCTATCGCTGCAGAGATCAAGGAACTAAGAAATAGTCATGATGAATTAAGAAATGTTGTAAATGAGGTGCAAAATAAACTAGATGCAGTGACAGCAAGAATGGAAGAAGTAAAGGGAAGAACAAGTGAAATAGAAGATAAAATTATGGAAAATGATGAAGCTGAGAAAAAGATAAAAAAATATTAGACCATGAGGGGAGAATTAGAGAACTAAGTGATTCAATGAAACATAATATCTGTATCATAGGAGTTCCAGAGGAAGAGAGAAAGGGGAAAAAGGTTTACTTGAACAAATTATAGCTGAGAACTTCCCTAATCTGGGGAAGGAAGCAGACATCCAAATCGAGGAGGCATAGAGAACTCGCTTCAGATTCAACAAGAATAGGTCTTTACCACGGCATATCATAGTGAAACTGACAAACCACAAAGAGAGAATTCTGAAAGCAGCTAGGGACAAATGGGCCTTAACCTACAAGGGTAGACACATAAGGGTAGTAGCAGACCTGTCTGCTGAAACTTGGCAGGCCAGAAGGGAATGGTAGGAAATATTCAATGTGCTGAATAGGAAAAATACGTAGCCAAGAATCCTTTATCCAGCAAGGCTGTCATTCATAATAGAAGGAGAGATAAAAGCTTTCCCAGACAAACAAAAACTGAAGGAGCTCATGACCACTAAACCAGCCCTGCAGGAGATCCTAACGGGCACTGTGAGTGAAATGCTGCAAAAACTACAAAGGACCAGAGACATCATCACAAGCATGAAACCCACACATAACACAGTGACACTAAATCCATACCTTTCAATAATAACTTTTAATGTAAATGGCCCCAATCAAAAGACATAGGGTATCAGAAAGGATAAAAAACCAAGATCCATCTACATGCTCTCTACAAGAGACTTGTTTTGTTTTTATTTTATTTTTTTTAATTTTTAATATTTATTTATTCTTTTTTTTTTTTTAATTTTTTTTTCAATGTTTATTTATTTTTGGGACAGAGAGAGACAGAGCATGAACGGGGGAGGGGCAGAGAGAGAGGGAGACACAGAATCGGAAACAGGCTCCAGGCTCTGAGCCATCAGCCCAGAGCCCGACGCGGGGCTCGAACTCACGGACCGCGAGATCGTGACCTGGCTGAAGTTGGACACTTAACCGACTGCGCCACCCAGGCGCCCCAATATTTATTTATTCTTGAGAGAGACAGAGAGACAGAGTGTGAGCAGGGGAGTGGCAGAGAGAGAGGGAGACAAAGAATCCAAAGCAGGCTCCAGGTTCCGAGCTGTCAGCACAGAGCCTGACATAGGGCTCAAATTCATGAACCACGAGATCATGACCCGAGCCAAAGTCAGACACTTAACTGACTGAGTCACCCAGGCACCCCTACAAGAAACTCGTTTTAGACCTGAGGACACCTTCAGATTGAAAGTGAGGGAATGAAGAACCATTTATCATGCTACTGGAAGTCAAAAGAAAGCTGGAGTAGCCATACTTATATACTTCTACATATACAAGAGTATAAACTAACGATTGTAACAAGATATTAAGAAGGGTGTTATATCATAATTATAGGGTCTATCCATCAAAAAGAGCTAACAATTGTAAATGTGTCTCCAACTTGGGAGGTACACAAATATATAAATCAATTAATCACAAAAATAAGCAATATTATTGATAAAAGTATGGTAATTGCAGGGGACTTTAATACTCCACTTACAACAATGGTCAGATCACCTAGGCAGAAAATCAATAAAGAAACAATGGCCTTGAATGATACACTGGACCAGATGGATTTGACAGATATATTCAGAACTTTTCATCCAAAAGTAGCAGAATACAAATTCTTCTCAAGTGCACTTGGAACATTTTCTAAGATAGATCACATACTTGATTACAAAATAGTCCTCATTAAATATAAACAAACTGAGATCATACCATGCATGTTTTCAGATCACAATGCTATGAAACTTGAAGTCAACCACAAGAAAAAATTTGGAAAGCCTCCAAATGCATGGAGGTTAAAGACTATCCTATTAAGGAATGAATGGGTCAACCAGGCAATTAAAGAAGAAATTTAAAAATATATGAATGCAAATGAAAATGAAAACACGACAGTACAAACCCTTTGGGATGCAGCAAAAGCAGTCCTAAGAGGAAAATACATTGCAATCCAGGCTTATCTCAAGAAACAAGAAAAATCGCAAATACAAAACCTAACCACACACATAAAGGAACTAGAAGTGGTGCAGAAAAGGAAACCCCAAAGCCAGCAGAAGAAGAGAAACAGTAAAGACTAGAGCAGAAATAACACAGAATCCCAAAAAAAATCAGTAGAACAGATTAGTGAATCTAAGAGCTGTTTTTTTTTGAAAGAATAAACAAAATTGATAAACCCCTAGCCAGACTTCTCAAAAAGAAAAGAGAGAGAACCCAAATAGATAAAATTACAAATTAAAGAGGAGAAATCACAACCCACACACAGAAATACAAACAATTATTAGAGAATACTATGAAAAATGATATGCCAACAAACTGGACAACCTGGAAAAAACAGACAAATTCCTAGACACCTACATACTACCACAACTCAAACAGGAAGAAATAAAAAATCTGAACAGATCCATAGCCATAGAAACCCACAGAAATTGAATCAGTTATCAAAAATCTCCCAAGAAATAAGAGTCCTGGGCAGATGGCTTCTCAGGGGAATTATATCAGACATTTAAAGCAGAGTTAATACCTATGTTTCTCAAGCTGTTCCAAAAAATAGAAATGGAATGAAAGCTTCCAGACTCATTCTATGAAGCCAGCATTACCTTGATTCCTAAACCAGACAGAGACCCCACATAAAAGGAGAATTACAGGCCAATATCCCTGATGAACATGGATGCAAAAATTCTCAACAACATACTAGTAAATTGAAGTCAACAGTATATTAAAATAATTATTCACCAGGGGCGCCTGGGTGGCGCAGTCGGTTAAGCGGCCGACTTCAGCCAGGTCACGATCTCGCAGTCCGGGAGTTCGAGCCCCGCGTCGGGCTCTGGGCTGATGGCTCAGAGCCTGGAGCCTGTTTCCGATTCTGTGTCTCCCTCTCTCTCTGCCCCTCCCCCGTTCATGCTCTGTCTCTCTCTGTCCCAAAAATAAAATAAATAAACGTTGAAAAAAAAATTAAAAAAAAAATAATAATTATTCACCATGAACAAGTGGGATTCATTTCTGGGATGCAGGGCTGGTTAAATATTCACAAATCAGTCAATGTGATACATCATATTAATAGAAGAAAGGAGAAGAACTGTATGATCCTGTCAATAGATGCAGAAAAAGCATTTGACAAAATATAGCATCCTATCTTAAAAACCCTTGAGAAAGTCAGGACAGAAGGAACATACATTAACATCATAAAAGCCATATATGAAAAGCCTACAGTGCATATCATCCTCAATGGGGAAAAACTGACAGCTTTCCCCCTGAGAATAGGAACATGACAGGGATGTCCACTCTCACTGCTGTTGTTTAACATAGTGTTGGAAGTCCTAGCCCCAGCAATCAGACAACAAATTGAAATAAAAGGCATCCAAACTGGCAAAGAAGAAGTCAAACTTTCACTTTCTGCAGATGACATGGATGACTCTACATGGAAAACCTGAAAGACTCCACCAAAAAGCTGTTAGAACTGATACATGAATTCAGCAAAGTCACAGAGCATAAAAGCAATGCATAGAAACTGGCTGCATTTCTATACACCAAAATGAAGCAACAGAAAGAGAAATCAAGAAATTGATGTTATTTATAATCAAGAACCATAAAATACCTAGGACTAAACCTAATCAAAGATGTAAAAGATCTGTATACTAAAAGCTACAGAAAACTTATAAAAGAAATTGAAGAAGACACAAAACAATGGAAAAACATTCCATGCTCATGGATTGTAAGAATAAATATTCTTAAAATGTCAATACTACCCAAAGCAATCTACACATTCAATGCAATCCCAATCAAAATTGCACCAGCATTCTTCTCAGAGCTAGAACAAACAGTCCTAAAATTTGTATGGAACCACAAAAGCCAAAGTAATGCTGAAAAAGAAAACCAAAGCAGGAGGCATCACAATCCCAGACTTTAGCCTCTACTACAAAGCTGTAATCATCAAGACAGTATGGTATTGGTGCAAAAACAGACACATAGACCAGTGGAAGAGAATAGAGACCCCAGAATTGGACCCACAAATGTATGACCAACTAATCTTTGACAAAGCAGTAAAGAGTAACCAATGGAAAAAGACAGTCTCTTTAGTAAATGGTGCAGAGAGAACTGGACAGCAACATGCAGAAGAATGAAGCTAGACCACTTTCTTACACCATACACAAAAATAAACTCAAAATGGATGAAAGACTTAAATGTGACTGGAAACCATCAAAACTCTAGAGACCAAAACAGGCAACAACCTCTTTGACCTCAACTGCAGTAACTTCTTACTTGACATGTCTCCAAAGGCAAGGGAAATAAAAACAAACATGAACTATTGGGACCTCATCAAGATAAAAAACTTCTGCACTGCAAAGGAAACAATCAACAAACTAAAAGGCAACTGATGGAATGGGAGACTATATTTGCAAATGACATATGGGGTAAAGGGTTAGTATCCAAAACTTATAAAGAATTTACCAAACTTAAAACCTGAAAAACAAATAATCCAGTGAAGAAATGGGCAGAAGACATAAAGAGACACTTTCCAAAGAAGACATCCACATGGCCAACAGACAGATGAAAAGATGCTCAACATCACTCATCATCAGGAAAATACAAATCAAAACTACATTGAGATACCACTTCACACTGGTCAGAGTGGCTAAAATTAACAACTCAGGAAACAACAGATGTTGGTGAGGATGTGGAGAAATAGGAACCCTCTTGAACTGTTGGTGGGAATGCAGACTGGTGCAGCTGCTCTGGAAAACAGTGTGGAGGTTCCTCAAAAAATTAAAAATGGAATTACTCTGCAACCCGCAATAGCACTACAAGGAATTTAACCAAAGGATACAGGAGTGCTGACTCATGTGGGCACATGTACCTAATTTTATAGTAGCACTATCAACAATAGCCAAATTATGCAAAGAGCCCAAATGTCCATCAACTGATGAATGGATAAAGAAGATGTGGTTTATATATACAATAGAATACTACTTGGCAATGAGAAAGAATGAAATATTGCCATTAGCAAAAGCGTGGATGTAACTGGAGGGTATTATGCTAAGCGAAATAAGTCAGTCAGAGAAAGACAGATATCATGTTTTCACTCATATGTAGAATTTGAGAAACTTAACAGAAGACTATGGGGAAGGGATGGGGGAAAATAGTTTCAAACAGAGAGGGAGGCAAACAAGAATAGACTCTTAAACACTGAGAACAAACTGAGGGTTGATGAGGGGGCAGGGAAGAGGAGAAAACAGGTGATGGGCATTGAGGAGGGCACCTGTTGGGATGAGCACTGGGTGTCAGATATAAGCAGTGAATCATGGGAATCTACTCCCAAAGCCAAGAGCACATTGTGTAGACTGTATGTTAGCTAACTTGACAATAAATTATATTTAAAAAAAATTCTTGTCAGTGTTTGCCAGGTTGAAAGAAAATACTGTTTGTTCACTTGGGGTCTTCCAATAGAACATTCTTCCCTTATTCTGAAGAGAGTTCATCACCTAGTGCAGAATTTTCCAAATCCTGTTCTATAGAATACGAGTGTTTCTTAAGATGTTAGTAAGGTGTTCTATGCAAAATTATTAACAATTCCTTTCCTTCTAGATGTACTTTTTTAACTTAATAAAAAGTTTAAGATAATTATATATATATATATTTATTATTATGCTAGAGTCTAACTTTAAGAAAAAATCCTGAGAGTATTAGGAAGTAAAAAAAGGAGTATGCCATTAGACAGTGTGCTAAAGCAGAGGCTGCATTCACCAAAGCTGTGTGCTGGAAGACCATCTGCTCATTTGCACCGTCTGGTTTTGTACCTTTAGCACACAATGGTTATATTTTCAATGTTTAAGGCATATGAAACCTTGTAGGTTAATGAATTCCTGTGGGGTTCTGTCAATACATCATAATTTAAAAACTGTTTTAGGATCAAATAAATTTGAGATATGCAATTCTGGAGAGCAATTTTAAAGCTGTCAATGGTCCAGGAATAACAAAGTCTTTACATTATTTTGAGGAATAGAAACAAATAAAAAATTTTCACATATATAATAAGTGGTAGTTTTGTATACATGTAGTAAGTCATTATTTTCAATTTTGCTGCAGCTGGTTTGATAACATTTCCAATTCTTGAGTAGTAGTGTACAGAGAATAAATGACACTGTTACTTAAACATTTTTTTAATTAGTAGACTTAATTTTTATTTGAGGTTTGGAGTCATAACAGAGTAAGCAGAAAGTACAGACAGCCCCTCTGCCCTCATACATGCAGAACCTCCTCCCAATAGACACCCTCAGCCACAGTGTTGTTAAAACTGATGAATCTACACTGACACCTTATCATCACCCAAAGTCCATAATATACACTAGGTTCACTCTTGTTGCTGTGCATTTTGTGGGGTTTGACAATTGCACAATGACATGTATCAACCATTGTAGTATCATACAGAATTGTTTAACTGTCCTGAAAATCCTGTGCTCTACCTATCCATTCTTCTCTCCTTCATAAGCGCTGATAATGATATTGTCTCCGTAGTTTTGCCTTTTCCAGAATGTCATACAGCTGGAATCATACCGCAGTAACCTTTACAGACTGGCTTCTTTAACTTAGTAATATGCATTTAAGTTTCCTCCATGTCTTTTCATGACTTGATGCTTCATTTATTTTTAGAACTACATTATACTGCATTCTCTGGATGTACCACAGTTTATTTATCCAGTCACCTATTGAAGATGTTCTTGGTTTCTATTTGGTTTGAATTTGAGTGAGGTAGAACTTATCAGTTCCTTTTCTCATGGATTGTTACCGTAGTGCTCCATCTAAAAAGCCATCACCATACTCAAGGTCACCTAAATTTTCTCCTATGTTATCTTCTACGAATTTCATTGTTTTGCATTTTACATTTAGGTCTATAATCAAATATTGAGTTTTGTGAAAGATTTAAGGTCTGTGTCTAGATTCATTTTTTTTTTTGCATGTGAATGTCTAGCTGTTCCAGCACCATTTGTTGAAAAAAGTATCTTTGTTCCATTGTACTGTTCTTGCTCCTTTGTTAAAAATCAGTTGGCTATATTTATGGGGATGTATTTCTGGGCTTTCTATTCTGTTCCATTAATCTATTTGTCTATTCTTTTGCCAATACCACGCTGCCTTCATTATTGTAGCTTTATAGTAAGTCTGCAAGTTGGGTAGTGTTAATCTTCCAAGTTTGTTCTTCTTCAAAATTGAGTTAGCTATTGTGTGTCTTTTGCCTCTCCATATAAACTTTGGAATCAGTTTGTCAATATCCACAAAATAACTTGTTGGGATTTTGACTGGAATTGTAATGAATCTACAGATTAAGCAGAGAAGAATTGACATCTTGACAATGTTGAATCTCTCTCTCCATGAACATGACTATCCATTTATTTAGTTCTTCCTTGATATCTTTCATCTGAGCCTTGTAGTTTTCTCATATGCACTTAGGTATTGTTGGGTTTTTTTTTTTTGAGTGATAAAATGTAAATGGTAATGTCTTTTTAATTTCAAATTCTATTTGTTCATTGCTGGTATATAGGAAAGTGACTCACTTCTGTATACTAACTTTGTATCTTACAGCCTTGCTATATTGCACTAGTTCTAGGATTTTGTTGTTGTTGTTGATTGTTCCAGATTTTCTACAAGGGTGACCCGGTCATCTGTGAATAATTTCATTTTTTCCTTCCCAATATACATACTTTTTATTTCCTTTTCTTGTATTCCTATGTTAGTTAAGACTTCCAGTACAATGTTGAAAAGTAGTGGTGAGAGGGAACATCCTTGCCTTGTTGCTGCTATTAGTGGGAAAGCTTTGAGTTTTTTACCATCAAAGTATGATGTTAGCTGTGAGTTTTTTGTAGATGTACTTTATCAAGTTGTATAAGTTCCTCTGTAACCCTAATTTGCTGAGAGTTTTCCTCAGGAGTGGGTGTTGAGTTCTGTTAAATATTTTTCTACCCTGATGGTCATGTAATTTTTCTTCTTTAGCCTGTTTAATGAATTTTTCACTGAACATTAATTGATTTTTGATTGAACCAGCTTTGCATACCTGAGATAAATCCCATTTGATTGTGGTGTATAATTCTTTTTAAATATGGTTAAATTTGACTTTCTGGTATTTTGTTGATGATTTTTACATATATGTTAATGAGAGATTGGTCTGTATTTTTCTTTTCTTATAATGTCTTTGTCTGGCTTTGATATTAGAATAATGCTGGTCTTAGGGAATGAATTAGGAAGTATTCTCTCTGTTACCATCTTCTGCAAGAGATTGTAGAGTATTGGTGTCATTTCTTTTTTAAATGTTTGGTAGAACTCACAAGTAAACCCAGCCTTCTGTTTTGAAAGGGTATTAATTAATAATTCTATTTCTTCAATAGGTATAAGCATATTCAGATTTTCTGTTTCTTCTTGTGTGTTTTAACAGATTGTATCATTTAAGGAACAGATTCATTTCATCTAAGTTATAAAATTTGTGAGCAGAGAGTTGTTCATCATGTTCCTTTATTATCTTTTTAAAGTGCATGGGATCTGTAGTGATGTCTCCTTTCACTTGTGATAATAGCAATTTATGCCTTCTTTCCTTTTTTCTTAGATAGTCTGGCTAGAGGCTTATCAATTATATTGATTTTTCTAAAGAACTAGCTTTTGGTGATTTTTTATACTGATTTCTTATTTTCAATTTTATTTATTTATGTTCTAATTTGTATTATTTAATTTCTTTTGCTTACTGTGAATTTAATTTTTTCAATTAAATTCCAGTTAGTTAACATAGAGTGTATATTAATTTCAGATTACAAAGAGTGATTCAACACTTCCATACAACACCTAGTGCTCATCACAACATGTGCAGTTTTTTTTTATTTTTTATTTATTTTTTT
>NW_024412394.1:34183444-34209571 GCF_014898765.1 Herpailurus yagouaroundi | reverse complement strand
CAGGGCACTTCCCCTGTGCTGTGGTGTATGACTGGAGTTGGTGGGCGGAGCCGCAGTCAGACCTGATGTCTGCCCCCAGCCCACCGCTGTGTCCACAGTCAGACTGGTGCGTGCCTTCTCTTCCCCTCTCCTAGGGGCCGGATTCACTGTGGGGTGGGGTGGCCTGTCTGGGCTACTTGCACACTGCCAGGCTTGTGATGCTGGGGATCTGGCGTCTTAGCTGGGGTGGGTAGGCAAGGTGCACGGGGGCAGGAGGGGCAGGCTTAGCTTGCTTCTCCTTAGGTGATCCACTTCAGGAGGGGCCCTGTGGCAGCAGGAGGGAGTCAGATCCGCTGCCGGAGGTTTGGCTCCGCAGAAGCGCAGAGTTGGGTGTTTGCGCGGAGCGAGCAAGTTCCCTGGCAGGAACTGGTTCTCTTTGGGATTTTGGCTGGGGGATGGGTGGGGGAGATGGTGCTGGCGAGCGCCTTTGTTCCCCACCAAACTGAGCTCTGTCGTCAGGGGGCTCAGCAGCTCTCCTTCCCTTTGTCCTCCAGCCTTCCCGCTTTCTGAGCAGAGCCGTTAACTTCTGACCTCCCAGACGCTAAGTCGCGCTTGCTGTGGGAACACAGTCCGTCAGGCCCCTCTGCTTTTTGCCAGCCAGACTCGGGGGCTCTGCTTGGCCGGCGAGCCGCCCCTCCGCCCCGGCTCCCTCCCGCCAGTCCGTGGAGCGCGCACTGCCTCGCCGCCCTTCCTACCCTCTTCCGTGGGCCTCTCGTCTGCGCTTGGCTCCGGCGACTCCGTTCTGCTAATCCTCTGGTGGTTTTCTGGGTTATTTAGGCAGGTGTAGGTGGAATCTAAGTGATCAGCAGGACGCGTAGTGAGCCCAGCGTCCTCCTACGCCGCCATCTTTCCTCTCCAGTCCCATGTGCAGTTCTTAATCCCCATCACCTATTTCATCCATCCTCCCACCCTCTGGTAACCATCAGCTTGTTCTCTACAGTTAAGAGTCTTCTCTTGGTTTGTCTCTCTCTTTTCCCTTAGCTCCTTTGTTTCATCTCATAGCTTCTACATATAAGGAAATCATGTGGTATTTGTCTGTCTCTGACTGACTTATTTTGCTTAGCATAGTATACTCTAGCTTCATCTATGTCATTGCAAATGGCAAGATTTCATTCTTTGTTATGGCTGAATAATATTCTGCTGTATGCATATGTGTGTGTGTGTGTGTGTGTGTGTGTATACACACTTTCATTGGATATCTTCTCTGCTTTGTCGAAGATTAATTGACCATACAGTTATTGGTTTATTTTTGGATTTTCTATTCTATTCCATTGATCTATGTGTCTATTTTTGTGCCAGTAACACACTATTTTGATCACTACATCTTTGTAATCTAACTGAATACCAGAATAGTGATGCCTCCAGTTTTGCTTTTCTTTTTCAAAGCTACTTTGGCTACTCAGGGTCTTTTGTGGTTCCACACAAATTTTAGGATTCTTTGCTCTAGCTCTGTGAAAAATGCTATTGGTACTTTGATAGAGATTGCATTAAATGTGTAGATTGTTTTGGTAGTATCAACATTTTAACAATTTCTTCCAATCCATGAGCATAGTATGTTTTTCCATTTCTTTGTGTCATCTTCAGTTTCTTTTATTGGTGTTTTATAGCTTTCAGAGTACAGGTCTTTCACCTCTTTGGTTAGGTTTATTCCTAGGTCTTATTGTTTGGGTACAACTATAAATGGGATCATTTCCATGATTTCTTTTTCTGCTGCTTCATTATTGGTGTATAGAAATGTAACAGATTTCTGTACATTGGTTTTGTATCCTGCAACTTTACTGAATTCATTTATTGATTCTAGCAGTTTTTTTGGTGGAGTCTTTAGGATTTTCTATATAGATTATTTCTATATAGAGTATTATTCTATATAGAGTATATCATCTGCAAATAGTGAAAGTTTTACTTCTTCGTTGGTGATTTGGATGCCTTTTATTTCTTTTTGTTGTCTGATTGCTGTGGCTAGGACTTTCAGTAGTATATTAAATAACAGTGGTGAGAGTGGACATCCCTGTCTTGTTCCTACCTAGAAAAGCTCACAGCTTTTCCCCATTGAGGATGATATTAGCTTTGGGTTTTTCACAGATGGCCTTTATTTGTTGAGGTACGTTCCTTCTAACCCTACTTTGTTGAGAGTTTTTTTTATCATGAATGGATATTGTACTTTGTACCCTTCTATCTATCTATCTATCTATCTATCTATCTATCTATCTATTTATTTATTTTGATTCTACTTTAAAAAAAATTATTTAAATCCAAACTAGTTAACGTATAGTGTATAGTGATTTCAGGAATAGAATTTAGTGCTTCATCACTTACATATAATATCCAGTGTTCATTCCAACAAATGCCCTCCTTAATGCCCATCACGTATTTAGCTCATCCCCCCAACCACCACTCCTCCAGCAATCCTCAGTTTGTTCTCTGTATTTAAGTTTCTTACGGTTTGACTCCCTCTCTGTTTTTATCTTATTTTTGCTTCCCTTCCTCTATGTTCATCTGTTTTGTTTCTTAAATTCCACATATGAGTGAATATATGATATTTGTCTTTCTCTGACTTATTTAGCTTAGCATAATACACTGTAGTTCCATCCATGTTGTTGCAAATGGCAGGATTTCCTTATTTTTGATCACTGAGTATTCCATTTGTATATACATACACCACATCTTTATCCACTCATCAGTTGATAGACATTTGTATTGTTTCCTTGTCTCTTGTTACAGTCTTTGTCTTAAAGTCTAGTTGTCTAGACTTTAGTATTGCTACACCAGCTTTCTTTTGACATACATTTGCATGATAAATGTTTCTCCATCCCCTTACTTTCAATATGCAGGTGTCTTTAGGTCTAAAATTAATCTCCTGTGTGTGCTGTTTTGAAGGGATACATGCACCCCCATGTTTATAGCAGCACTATCAACAATAGCCAAAGTATGGAAAGAGCCCAAATGTCCATCGATGGATGAATGGATAAAGAAAATGTGAGATATATATATATATATATATATATATATATCATGTCAATGAATGCTGCCTCTCAGGGCAAATAATAGCCCCACTGTGTGCCCCAGGCATTCATCAGATCTCTGCCTCCATGCTGTCTGCCTCCGGGTTGTTTGCCTGCCTTCTCTCCAGGAGCAGTGCAGTGCTCTCTGGGCTTTATCCCAGCCAAGCCTACTGACCTTTAGAAGTCCAGGCTTTAAATTCTAATGGTTGTAAGAATTCGTGAATTCAGTCCCTCTCATTTTCTAAGCCAATGGCTTTGGGGAAACATTTTCCTCGTGTGTTCCCCTGGATGCTCCTCTCTCTCCCTTCTCAACCATGGCTCCCTCCCCTCTGCAGCACCTCAGGATCCCTTTCCTTCCTAAATCATGTCTTCACACTTCCTACCTTCTTCAGTATGAACTTCCCTTCCTTTATTTGTGGAGTTTGTTCTGCCAGTCTTCAGGTCAACTTCTGGGGTATTTAGGATAATCTGACAGTTATCTAGTTGTGTTCGTGGGACAAGATGAGCTGAGGGTCCTCTTACTCTACCCTCACCATCCTCTTTTTCCTCTACTTTGAATTTAATTCATTCTTTTTATACTTTTCTAAGGTGGAAGCTTAGATTATGGATTATAGATCTTTCTTCTTTTGTAATACATAGTCAATACTATAAATTTCTAAGCACTGCTTTCTCCTCATCTCACAAATTTTAATATGTTATCATTTTGTCTAAAATATTATTTTCTCCTGATATTTGTTCTATGAACCATGTGCTATTTAGAAGTGTGTTGTTTAATCCCTAAGTATTTTGAGGTTTTTCCAGCTATCTTTCTGTTATTGGTTTCTAGTTTAATTTCAGGGTGGTCTGGGAGTAGACATTTATAAGATTTCTATTCTTTTAAATTTGTTAAGGTGTGTTTTATGGCTGAATGTAGTCTGTCAATTTCCTTTTTAGATATTACAACAGATAGAATACTTTATAAAGCAAAATGAAATTACCTTTTAAGCTCCATCTTTTAGTAGCTACACCTAAGAAAGAGTTAAAATGGAAATTTTAATTTTTTATCTGTTCTTAACATGAGACTTGGTTAGATCTTTCTAAATACAGTAAAATGTATTATAATTAAACTTTAGAAATTTTATTTCCATTAAAATTCATCAGAAATCATCACTGTGTGAAGGTCATTAGTTTTTAGAACGATGGATAGTAATACATTTTGCTCCACCTCTGCTATGAAATAGTAGTTATATATTTTGGCTAAAATTCAAAACTAGCTTTTATTTTCATTTGGAATGTACTTTTTAGGTCCACTTAAATTTTAGTATAAAAGTTGTAATTGGAGAAGATGGAGAAATTAGTGGCTCTCCTAACTTATTCTATTTTTTAAACCATTTACTTGTTTTATTAGTCTGCTTTTATTGTGTTGTATTGCTAAGAAGCTGCATTTATGAGTAAACTTTTTTCTAAAATCTGAAAAGATGAGATATGTCCTTCTTGGTATATTCGATTTGTTTTATTGAACCTTTTTCCTCAACATTTCTCTTAAAAAATCTCATTTATGTAAACACAGTATTTATTAGATTAAGTGGCAAGATCACCAATAGTTTAAAAAAGAAACAAGAAAAGATAATTAAGGTTTGTTATATTTTACATGTCCAGCAAGTGTGAATTAATACTCAAATTGCTATCACTAATGGCATTGACCTCCCATGACTATAATTATCATGAATTATTCAGTTTTCATCTTTCTGTCATTTTAGAACTATAAGCTGAATTTTGATTTAAGTTATATCTGTATCTTGAGAATTTTAAGTGGAAAAAAATCACATTATCATTATTGTTGAAGTCCTGAGTAATTAACAATCTTTAAAGACAGAAGACAATCTTTCTCTTATTTTTTTAAGACAAAAAAAGAGAGAATGTAAAAGACTAAAAGACTGCTTACTGATATCTTATCCTCTGCTGTGCATAGTCTTTGAACAACACAATATTAGAGCAGATATTGGTCCTAAAACAGCACTCAAAAGCTACTACTTCAAAATATGACACTCCAGGGGGCCTCCCAAATGCTCAGTCACTTTTCACTGTGGCATTTACTATAAAAAATCGAACAGAATGTCTGATTGTACTTTTCCATCCCTAGTGGCTTTCCAAATGCCAAATGACATTGCTGGCCAGAAGATTCTCAGTATTAGTCTTCCCAAAGCATGTGTTTGGAAGCTGTTTTTCACACTATTAAGTCCAATAAAGACAAGTAAGCCATGATCTCTGCCCTCAAGGAGCTTACATGTTATCAAGGGATAGAGATAAACAGACAATTAACCAAAGACAGTCAAGTAAATACTATGCTCTTTGTGGAACACAGGGGAGGAAGCTAGTGATTCTTCTCAAAGGATCAGAAAATCTTTTATAGATAAGGTGAGTGTACAGTTTTTCTTTGACTACTGAATTTATTCCACAGAAAATATGTCAGAGGGAACTAGGGAGAAGAAATTAAAGAAGGTAACACAAATCTTTGAATTTACAAGACGGTATAAATGGTTAGTAGACAATGAAGAAATATGCTTAGTATGGGAAGAAAAAGAGCTACAACTTAAGATGTTAAGGTAGAAGGACTCATTTCATCAAAGAATATAAAAATGCTTGCACTCTAAGTATCATTTGTGCATTTGTTACACGGAAGGCACAATGCTAATGTCTTTGTAAATGATATCTCAGTTCATTGTGTCAACAACTCTTACAGTTATTATTTCAATTTTTAAGCTCAAAAAAACCCCTAAAGGTTAGTAAAGGCTAAATAAACTTCCTAAGGTCACTTGGCTACTAGGTGGTTTAAGAGGGATTCAAACCCATCTTTTAGGATTCTAAAGTTCATTCATGCTCCTACCCCCTCCATCACACTAACTCCACTGTACAAAAGATGTGCTGAAAAGAACATCAAGACACCTAGATATACCTGATCCCAACTTCCAAAGGGTGCACTCAAGATGGAAGCCTTGCCTGGAAAGAATCTGTAGAGACTGAGTTCAGAGTGCTCATCTTGTCACTATTTTTTAAATTGACAGAGACTACCAAATAGCTCTTTTCCTTCAGAGAAAACTATGACTTTTGTAATCCCAGTATTTGGTTTAATAATCCAGGAGCATATTAGTCCTCACATCTTTTGTTAGAGCTATCTATCAGGTAGTCTTCTGACATTCTATTTCCTTGGCACATGACTACAAAATCCTATCCTGCATACACACACAAAAACAATATTCCCAGTTTCTACCCTTAAGATTCCATTGACTTAAGTTATTTTCTTATGTTTTTAATGCTTGGACTCTGTATCAAACTAGGAATTCTCTACTGTTAATAACTGTGGAATTGCACTGCTGGGGAAATGTGAGAAGGAGGTTGAAGATGGGAGACTGTTAATTTTGGCTGAGTATTCCTGCCAGACAACCAAAGAGAGAAGTTGTGCAGGCAGCCAAGGGCATTTCTGTCTCAATTTGCATTTCTGTGGCCTACAGGCTACAGGAGAAAAGTGTCTGGCAGATTCCCTGGCAGTCAGTGCACATGTCTGTGGGTCATACAGGACCAGGTAGGCAGTGGCCAAATGCCAGACTTTTTGGGATTGATCAAAATTAGTCAATAACAGGCAATTCTTTCTTCCTTAAGCTATTACTCAGAAATACACATTGGTCGTACTTCTCAGGAAGCTTTTTGTTTTACAGAGTAGACAGTGCTTTCATGTTGGAAGGGCAAGTGAAATCCATCATTAATTCACCTATTTCATACTCAATTGGATATCATAATGAACATTCCTAATGGTGAATTATCCATGAAAATTGCTTGAGTTTTTCTCCCTATTATTAATTCTCTAAAAAAGATTTCTATTGTAAAACACAATAGATTCCAACTCAGTTCAAAAATTTCTATCAAAAATTAGACTATAAACCATCCTATCTCAATTTTTTAGTTTAGAACTATGCTGAAAGTGGAAAATAAAAATAAATTAAAATATCTTGGAGAATCTCTGTTCATAGGCAAGTCTCAGCAAGTCTTACTTACAGCACAGTGAAATGTTTTTTTAGTATTACATCTTATGAAGTTAAAAAGAGAATCATGTATCCAGTATGCCTGGTATACATATTAACTTGTGAGCAAAAGGAAATTATGACAGATATTGATTTAAAACTTTAACACAGGGGAGATTATTTTAATATGACAAAGTTAATATATTCAGTAATAGAATGATTACATTTGCAAACTTCTAATTGGATTTTTGTCTTTATATAAATTGCAAAACACATGCGCTTTTGATAAATGAAATAGCGTATCCACCCAGATAATTATCACTTAATAATGAGCAGGCACCTCAGGGCTTATAACTCATATACATTTGGACTTTGATTACTGAGCCAGGTGCTTAATTTATATACCTTTAAGTTATTACTCATTCATAACTCTAGTAATATAAAGAATAGGATGCTATAATATTCTTCTGTTCTGATATATTAAAGATAAAAATTTAAGATGAACACTCTAGTAATAGGCATTATAAATTATGAACAAGGTTCACCAAATAAAATAGCTTAC
The DNA here is from genome assembly GCF_014898765.1 of Herpailurus yagouaroundi. Taxonomy (NCBI): domain Eukaryota; kingdom Metazoa; phylum Chordata; class Mammalia; order Carnivora; family Felidae; genus Herpailurus; species Herpailurus yagouaroundi. The sequence continues at coordinate 34,201,970 of NW_024412394.1, read as the reverse complement.
CTGTTATCACTATCATCAGCAGTACCATGACTGTTAAGAATAATACTATAAAATTTTAAAGTAGTAATAAAGTAAATTATTTCTTTCATTACCTTACAGAGTAAAATTAATCAATGTTGCTTTATCAAAAACAGACATTAACAATTTGTTTTTTTCAAGGTAGCATGTTTTAACAAATGTGATCTCAGAGATGAGAAAAAAGCAGGAAATGTATCAATTATATATACAGTAATTGGGAAATAAATTATATTTCTTTATTTAAATATTGGAAGTAAAAAGAAAAGATAAAAACTCAAATATAGTAGTTCTAGTTAGCAGCACAAAGAGTCAGAATAAAGAAATCTGGGAAATAGCAAACCAGTCATGACTATGAGCACTTTCTCCTTTGGCTTGTGCCCTGGTAGATAAACTGTGTACAGAAGAACCAGGAAATAGGTAAAAGACCTAACAGAATATATTTCCCTGATCTCTGTTTCCTTAAAATTCTATTAAAACAATATTCTTCATAAGCTTTTCATTACCATCAGCACTATAGATGCCCTCTAAGGCTAGAGAGGTGGGTCTGGAAGGCATGATGGGTTCACTTTTCCCTTGGTTGCTGAGGAATAAGTGACCACCCTGCTCCTAAACAATGCATAGAACAACAGATACTGCACAAAATGAGAGACCCCAGGCTTGAGGGTTGTAACTCCCCTAAGGTCCAGCACCCTTGGTCTGCAATGAGGCAGGTGGAGACATTTGGAATATTCAGCTAGATGTGTGGAACAGAGATCCAGGAGGGGCTGGAGACAGTAATGGAGAGTTTGTTTTCCTTCAGGGATACTTGATAATGTGGGAGTTGGTGAGATACTCTGCTGGAATGCAAATGAGAAAGGTAGACAACAAAGATGGAACTCTGGAAAATTATAAAGACGAGACATGGAAGAAAATCCATTGTGAACAGCAGGACAGTTAGCATATTTTACAAAACGGGGAAGAAGTATAGTTTCAGGGGTGATGCTTTAATCATGGTGTCAAATGATGCAGGAAGATGGAGTATAACAAGGACAGTGGATTTGTCAGATAGAAGTTAGTTAGTAGCCTTAGCATGGGCAGTCTGAGAGTATGGTGAGGGTGGAAACTACTTTCTAATGTGAATTAGAGGTGAAGAAGTGATGAAAAGCCGGCTTTGCCTCTGTTGGTATTGATTTATGCTATTATTTCTACCACAGAAATGGTAGGAGGAGAAACAGGATAGCTTAGTGCCACAGTTAATAACATTATAGTCACCTTGAGAAGAGTTTACTCAATTTTAGTTTTTTTGTTTTTTGTTTTTGTTTTTTATATTAATGTCTGGGTATCACCCCAAATCAATTAAATCTGAATCTCTGATGATGGGACCCGGATACTGATATTTTTAAATAGCACTCTAGGTGATTCTACTGTTTAGCTAGAATTGAGGATCACTGGATTAATTAGATAAGAATATGGCTTCTAGAATCAGCTTTAGTTTAAGTGTCAGCCTCATCATGTGCTAGCTGCATGACTTATCTCTCAGTTCCCTTATCAAAGAAGTGGGAATAGTAACAGTATCTTTCTCATTGGATAGTAAGAAGGATTAAATGACATAAGGTATGTAAAACACTTGGCAAGGCACTATGTATTACTGGCTGTTGTTACTGTTTATATTACTAAAACGTATGATATAAATTTAATGATACAAACAGTAGTAACAACAACCAATAATAGTGCTTGCCAAATGTTTTACATACCTTATGTCATATATATGTGTGCATGTGTGTGTATACATAAACATATATGTATGTATTATGTATATATACATACACACACAGAGGGGGAGGGAGGGAGACCCCACTTGGTGACCATATACCAATCAAGAGATGAGGAGTGGAGACAGACTCTGCCATTTTTTCCACCACTTATACTTCATGTCACTTCCTCAACAACGCTGTTGCTACTTATGCCTAATAGCTGACCCAGTATTAGCTGTGTCAAAACTTTATTGCTTTTTGTTGTCTCTGGAGTTTTACATATGACTCTTGTGCCTTTCATCTCTAACACCAACCATAGAAATTTGTGATTCTCTCATTGAACTTTATAAGATCTCTTAAGCCACTTGACTCATTTTCTGTTCAGTATTAAAGTCTTTTGTGGCGATGCCTTTTTATGCCAGTAGTCTGTAAATACTACAGAGGGCTGATAGGAATTTGAAAATATTTGTTGGACCGACTTAGCCGCTCAGTCACCTTGCTTGGCTTTCTATCCTTGGGTCTTACCTTGGCTGTCATTGTCAAAACTAAAACGGCACTGGAGAAAGTTGAACAGGTAAGGGAAATTTTATCCAAGGCTATTGAAATATAGGAGAGAGACCTCAGTCTGAAATAAATTCTCTTGAAACAGAAGGAAAGGAGGGCTTTTCAAAGTGCTGGGGTGAGCAAGTAGAAAGTACTGAAGCACTTGACGGGAAAGGCTACGCAGTGAGTTGGGTTGTAACACTGAGTTATTCCTGAGTTTATAAATGCTTTTGTCTGTTTTAGGCCATTGGTGTTTGCTAATTGGTGCCCATTAAGGTAGGCTCCTACCTTTCCACAGAGACTGGGAAATAGGGGATGCTATCTTCCTTAATGATTTCATTTCAAAGTAGTAGTTCCCAGGTCCCTGAGAAAGACATTCCTTACTCATAAATCAGGCAAGAGGCTAGGAGAAGATTTACATCTCAAAGGGGCTGAGACATCATTTTGGAAAACAATTATGTTTTTTAAAGTAAATGCTCTAAGAAAAAGGGAATTCAGGGCATAAAGCCAGGAAGTAGCCTGTCTAAAGTTTAGTCAAGCTGAGGGGAAAGTTAAGGCTGTCTTGGTTACCATATTTGAATTTTCTTTGCTTTAATCTTTTTCTTAACATCAGGTCTTTTAGATTCTATTGATTCTAGTTTCTCTCTGCCTTTATACTATGGCTGAAGGCAAAATTTTATTCAGCTAATAATTTTTTTTTAATCTTAAAAATATTGTATTAGTTGGGAAAAGTACCTAAATTTAAAATTACACATACACACACACACTCTTTAGATTTGGAAGTAATCTTAAAATTCATCTAATATAATCCTGAGTCAAATATTTTAATCTCCCTTTTAGCATTCTCATAATTATCTTCAGGAAAAATAAGTGTTAGATAATTCTTCCTTTCTTTGGCTATGTTCTCCCCTCAAGGCAGAAATGTGCAAATCAAATTAATTACTCACATGAAAGTGCCTGAAGTAATTGTACACATAGTTGAACTCTGACTTTCCTTTCTTTGCCATGTCTTTTCTTCTTCAGTTTTGACGTCCACTATTCCATATGCGATGTTGATTCAAGGCAGCTCATTATCTTGGTTGTTTTCTTCAGTATCTCCTTGGTTGTTTTCTTCAATATCTCCTTTAAGATGTGGCACTTAAATGGAAAATGTCCTGAGTGGATATTGAACAGTTTAGAGTGGAGAAGGATTGCCTCCATTTTCTGGACACTCTACCACTATTCATGCAGACAGAAATCAAATTCACTTCTGGAAACTTTTCACAAAAATTTGTCTTGCCATGTATTTTTAAAAGTAAGTATTGGGGGCGCCTGGGTGGCGCAGTCGGTTAAGCGTCCGACTTCAGCCAGGTCACGATCTCGCGGTCCGTGAGTTCGAGCCCCACGTCAGGCTCTGCGCTGATGGCTCAGAGCCTGGAGCCTGTTTCCGATTCTGTGTCTCCCTCTCTCTCTGCCCCTCCCCCGTTCATGCTCTGTCTGTCTCTGTCCCAAAAATAAATAAACTTTAAAAAAAAAAAAAAAGTAAGTATTGGACTTTACATATATTCTGATTAAATGTATTTTGTTGGATTGGGTTCATCAGTCTAGTTTGTGAAGAACATTGGGATATTGCTTTTTATTAGCTAATTTTCCCACTTTCATACAATCTGGTAGACCTAGTACGGATTATTTACTTCTACTGGATCACCTGAGGTTAAGAGCCCTGTTGTCCACCACTCACTGATGAGTCAGTACATTTAGAGCATGGTCATTTAACAAGTTGTAAATTTACCTCATTGTTACCCAGTCTCCATTTATCTATCTTGTTCATATCCATATTCTAAGACACTCACATATGTTGGCAAACCACATCTTCAACAAGTCTTTATTATTTTCTGCCTGTTCTAATGTGCCTAGCTTTTAAAAATTGAAAGATTTTTTGGGGCGCCTGGGTGGCACAGTCGGTTAAGCGTCTGACTTCAGCCAGGTCACGATCTCGTGGTCTGTGAGTTCGAGCCCCGTGTCAGGCTCTGGGCTGATGGCTCAGAGCCTGGAGCCTGTTTCCGATTCTGTGTCTCCCTCTCTCTCTGCCCCTCCCCCATTCATGCTCTGTCTCTCTCTGTCCCAAAAATAAATAAATGTTGAAAAAAAAATTAAAAAAAATTGAAAGATTTTTAAAGAATTACAGTAGATCCTTCAACCCTCTAGTGGCATTTATAGAAATCTATCCAAACTAAAATACATGGTACTCTAGTATTTAAGAAAAACTCTATCACAGACTATCTGTAAAACTTATAGTTAGTTGTTCTGAGAAAAAATGGTTAGAGTTACTCTTGGAAAAAAGCAGAATTGTCATTCTTACATTCAAGCACAACCAAGAAACAGAAGGGCCAGGAGTCCTTCCCTTGACTTCTCTGGCAGAGTGATGTGTTCTCTGTTTTCAACTCAATTAGAAAAATATTTCAGGGGGCGCCTGGGTGGCGCAGTCGGTTAAGCGTCCGACTTCAGCCAGGTCACGATCTTGCGGTCCGTGAGTTCGAGCCCCGCGTCGGGCTCTGGGCTGATGGCTCAGAGCCTGGAGCCTGTTTCCGATTCTGTGTCTCCCTCTCTCTCTGCCCCTCCCCCGTTCATGCTCTGTCTCTCTCTGTCCCAGAAATAAATAAACGTTGAAAAAAAAAATTTAGAAAAATATTTCAAGGCATAAACCTCCTTTAATCCCCCACATAATTAGTATTCAAACTTGTGAATTTTCATAATTTCTTTTTTTTTTAATTAGCACTCTATGGATTGGCAGCATAATAAATATTTGGATGATTTATTTAAATTTTTATTACATAAAATTTTATGCATATGAAGACATGTAACATATAAGGCATGTCGGTTAACAACAAAATGAACTTTCATTACTCACTTTAAGAACTAGAATATCACCAATACCATTGTGCTTTTCCTTATTGCATTCCACTGCCTTCCTTCTGGGAGACAACATTTATCCTGAATTTTATGTTTAGCTTCCCTTTTCTTTAGGAAAATATTATCATCGGTAAGTATCCCTAAACAATATATTTAGCTATGTTTGCTTGTATATTTTATTTTTCAAAAGTAAGGTAAATATCAGAAATGGGTTAGATACTCATGAGGGCCAAAATGCAGATTAATGTGGCCACTTTCTTTCAGCAGACCACTTGGGTGCACACTTGACAATTTGCTTCTGTTTGGGTCTTACTATTAAATCAGGAGAGGCTTTAGAAAGCTGTATTATAGACCATGTATTCTATATTGCCCACCTGCCAAAGTGCTTCTTTACTTTTGCTTTCTGAAAAGTTACATGCAGCACATGCAATAATTTTGCTGATGTTAATATAATATTAGGAGATAAAACATATTTAACTAAAATTTTGATATAACAATGACTTTTACCATTCCACTTATGGGTATAATCAGGTACATTCACAACTGAAGAGTAATTATGCTATTTAATGTATAAAATGGGTAAGTTAGCTGTAAGTGTAAGTGCTAAATTTCACATATCTTGACCATGATTAGTTGAGAGTCTTTTGTCTGGATCTTGTAAAATCCTGTGGTCCTTTTTAAGGGGTCTTTAGTCTCTCTCTCCCTCTCTCCCTCTCTCTCTTTCTCTCTCTCTCTCTCTCTCTCTCTCTCTCTCTTTTGGACTTCCTAACTGCTTATGTATTTATTGATTCATTTCTCTCCTATTTGAATTTTGCCCCCTTTGGCATCTGCCTTTCCTTAACCCTCTATTGTGTTTGGCATCTGTCTTCATGTCATGTCTGTCTCTACAAGTCTGTTATTCCTGCTTTGTCCGGGATGCAAAATGAATTTAAATTCTGGGTGTTAGGAGTCCAGATTGAAACCTTCTAAAGAAACCCTGGCCAGTTCTAAAATAAGTTGTGTGATCACAAGGAAAGAGATGCAAAAACTTCAAAGATAGGGTGGCAGATACAGAGATAGACAAGGAGGAAGTGAGATATGGAGACAGGTGGGGGTAAATTTTTAGTACAAGATGAAAAATAAGAAGCAAATTAATTTTAAAGTTAAAGGAAATCTACACTAACCACTAGTGAAAAACCGAGATTTTTAAAAACTGCTTGATTGGTTTGTAATCTGTACTGAAGACCCTTGGTTCTGGACAACTGACATTCAAGTTAAGTTTTCTTATTTTATCGTGGATTGTTTGTTGGGGCTTTATCATAAATAGGGAGACCAGGTTCTGTTTCACTAGAGCTTCTACCTAGCTGGTAATATAACTAATTGGTGATTTTGTTTGCAACTTCTTGTTTTATTTACATTATCCTTCTATAATTTAGGCACTGATGGCATCACTTCAAGTAGACTATAAACCCTTATTTGGCAGGATAAGACTCTGGCACTAAGCACTTAATCAGAATTAATCTCCTGAATATTAAATAAACATTTAGGGAAAGGTGACTGCTGAGGCAGCCAGGAATAAAGGGAAGGAATGGGAAGCAGGAGTGGTGTTTCTGTGTCACAAGTCTGCCACTAAGCTTTCACTGTCAGCTGCCATGATTTCCACCATCTTACATTGACCTGAATTCAATATAGTTTTTCGGTTTCAGCTTTGAGTTTTTTTATGCAGTGAAGCACACACCAAAGTCAAGGAGTAACTGAAAACTGTGACAGGTCTGATCCCAAGGTGAAACTTTTGTGTCATTGATTTCGTTGGCAATCTGAGGAGAACTAAGGCTCCAAGAAAAACATTTTCCAATTTACAATTCTATGAATAAGAGCAATTTTCAAGTGTGGCTACAACTGTCACCAACCATGTCTTCCTAGAGAAATCTCTGGTCAGCTGAGACTGAGTCCTGGAAGACTCCCCTGACACACAGTAATGGATCTTCTAAATGTGAGGAAAAGAGATGGCTGAAGAAGTCCTCTAAGTTGATGTTTCTCCAATTTTAACATGCATATAAATCACTTCGATGTCTTCATAAAATGCAAATCCTAAAGATACTGATATAGTAAAGCTGGGTGGTAGGACCAATAAGCTGCCTTTGGAGCAAGCCCTCAGGTGTTGCTGCTCTGCTATTTTGAGGAACATACTTTGAATAGAACCACCCTCAGCATTCACTTTACTAATTCCATTCAGAAAGAGGATGTCTTCTATAAATATCTACAACTAAAGAATGGGTCTCTGGAGGGCTGCCCACAGACTGAGGGGGTTGGAAGGGCACACCTTTCTAGCCAGTAAGATCACAGAATCAACTCTGGAGGTCGGTGTGGTAGTCGATGACACCACTAGATCACCTTCCCAGCCAGGAACCAACATCATGAGTGATGAGATGAGCCATGGTTGTGACCCAGGACAGGAAAGATTGTACACAGAACCCAAGTGCCATCATCATAAATTAATGAAGGCCACACTGACTATTGCCTGAGGTGGTGAGTGACCATCTGTGTGGGCATATATAAAACTCTTTAATATAGACTGGACAGCCTGGCAATAGAAGACTTGCACTGTCACTTCTCAGCTGTGTCCCTGAGACTGTTACTTAACCTTTCTGGGCCTCTTTTTTTTCATATGTAAATAGAGATATTAAAAATACCACCTTCCCAGGGTTGTTGTGAGACATATAAAAGCACTTAACACCATGCCTGGCATTATAAAGTGCTCAATAAAGATTAGTTACTACGCATCCAGCAAGATATATTTTGCCTTTGATGATATCTAGTGACTTCATCAGAAACAAAGACTTCTTTATATATTTTAACGTGACAAACGCAAAATATTCACACAGGAGCTGGAGATTTATTTTAAGGTTAATTTGATCAGAGTATATAAAATCTCCTGTTAAGGTTAATTCAGTTACTGTTTTTGTGATGACTGTGCCTAGCTAAAGCTATCCTGGGCCATTTCCTCTAAATTTGCATTCCAACTAGGGGACAATTTTATTTCACAAATAACAAAGTTAGAATGTTGGTCATTTCTGGTATCATGAACTCCTGGGTAACTTTTCTGGCACCCTCTCAACCATCAGCTTGCTTCTGAGTTCTCTCAGAATGTGCATTGTATTTATTCATTATTCATTTACTTCTTTTCACTCTTTATTGTACACAATCTATTCCTATTGCCATGGAGATAGCTATTCAATGACAATAACCTCTTTACTTCATTTCAGCCATTTATACAATTACTGTTGTGTCAGGTTGATTCTGGCTTTGATGCTGATGAAAAGATAAAAAGAAACATTTAATAAAGTGATTTTTTTCCACTCAATTTGCTTTTACATCTCTTTATCTGTGCCTCAAATTTAGCAAATGAAACACTTGTTTCAATGCATTATTTGAAATACATTGTTGGCTGTCACATGCATGACTGATTTTAAACGTATGCCTGAGTCCTTTCTACCAGACTAAACTCCTAGGACAGCAAAACACACTGTAAAAAAACGGCTTTCCTGTCATCATCAGATACACCCGTCATCTTTGACCTAACTCCCATATTGTAAGCAAGTAGTTGCTGGCAAGAGATCATAAACAAAACCAATCTCTCTGTCTCTATTTTCCACACGTCTCGCCAGGAAAGGTATCTCTCTAAGACATCACTCCATTTCATCCTCTCTTCGTCTCTGACTCTGTCTGTCTTCTTCCACACCATATTCACTTTCCCTATATCCATTTTGAATCAGTCTGCACCACTTTGGTTACTGTGGCTCAGCAATGAGTCATGGAAACTGCTTAAAATTTGTCTCTCTCAATTTATCCTACCAGCCATATCTTGTTATTTTTCTGCCTTTCAGCTGCACTTGTATAACAATATCCTTTTACATTTGCTTTGTTCAGTGTTACTTCTCTTGTTTAAATTTTCTATCTTCTTTGAAATACCAGCCTGCACCTTCATTTTTAATGTTAAATATGTCCATTAAGTTTTTTTTAAAAAGTAGTAATTTGGCTAAACAACAATGTCTCTGTATTATAAACTAGGTAATAGCATAATGTTCTAAAATTACTTAGTTCTAATTAGTGTTACAAACCTAATTAATCATATGGTCATTCTTATCTCTCTTCAATAGCAGAGGGATATGTAGTTTCAGAGTATACATGCAAAACCTTGATTTCCATTTCCCTTAAAGATCACGCTATTTTTTATGATTTTTGGAAGGTCCAGCTTTATCCAACTGAATGGACTGATTTTCCAATAAGATAAATTTAATGTCACAGGAGTATTGGCTATGTGACAATAATTGGAAAACTACAGCCTGCAGACCAAATCTGGCCGGACACCTGTTTTCTTAAATAAAAAGTTTTATTGGAATATGGTTGCACTCATTTACTTATGTATTGTCTGTGACTGAAGGAAGAGTTTCAAGAGAAACTGTGTGACCTGCAAAGCCTAAAATATTATTGAATCTTGAAGAAAATGTTTGACTACTTAATAAACCAAGTCTGCCAAATTTCCCTAGGTAGGTCTTGAAGCAGAGTTCATACGATATTTACTTGTTGAAAATCTCTTTCCCCCAAATTTGTGAATATCACATATTAGCTCATAGGAAAAGCCAGATAGATTATATCTTTAGAGGTAGCTCAAAATTATTTGTATACAAATACGGTTGCCCGATAAAATATACAGGACACTCAGGTAATCTGAATTTCAGATGAACTACAAAGAATTTTGTAGTTCCAAATAGTATGTTCCAAATATTGCATTTATTTGTTGTTTATCTGAAGTTCAAATTTATCTGGGTATCTTGTACTTTTATTTGTTAAATCTGGCAGGTCTATATATAAAAGGATAGAAAGAAAAACTGAAGAGAAGTTGAAGCAACATCTACAAGGCACTGTGTGAAGTTGTGAGTTTATTAGCACCTTCTAATGTTCTGTCTGATAACATTCCAGAGTTCTCCAATTTATATTCGTGTTTTGAATCAATAATGAGAGGCTTCATACTTTACACCCAGGTGTTTGGCACACAAATAGTCAGTTTTCTGACCCAGGGATCCATGCTGTTTATTAGCAGTTTGAAATTTTCGATTGTACATCAGATTGCAGGAGAAAGAGCACTTTTTAATATAAGATGAAGGGGAATTACACAGTAGGACTTCATAGGTTTGATTTAGTCCCAGGAAGAGAGCAAAAAATAGAGTTTACAAAACGAGTTGATGGGGGAATTGGCAAGAGTGCATTTGTTTTAATAATCCTCTATCTGAAAGGAACAGTGCTAGGAATTTAACTGCAATTGGGAAGCATTGGACAATGCAGAATATTAACTGAGACAAAGCAAGGTTTGTTAAATAGAAAAATAATATATTTTTAAAAAAATCTATTAGAGGCAAGCTTTTGCTTAGGTGTACCTTAGAATATTTAATGAACTCCTGCAATGCTTTCTTTCTCATACCTATTTTACATTTCTAACTTGGTTGCATATAAGAAAACACATTTAGGGGCACCTGGGTGGCTCAGTCAGTTAAGCATCCAACTTCGGCTCAGGTCATGATCACACAGTTCGTGAGTTCAAGCTCTGTGTGTGGCTCTGTGCTGATAGCTCAGAGCCTGGAGCCTGCTTGGGATTCTGTGTCTCCCTCTCTCTCTGCCCCTCCATCACTCACACTCTGTCTCTCTCTGTCTCAAAAATAAATATTAAAAAAATTTTAAAAACTACATTTATATATGTGGATTAGTACCTATGTCCCAAATTACTAACTTGCTGAGTGATTTTAAGTCAATAATTTTTTGGTTCTCAATATCTCATTTGAAGAAGCTGAATTAGAAGATTCTGAAGGCTCTTACCAGCTCCAAAACTCAACTTCTATAATATGCCTATGCACATTATATTAGAATGTGATGACTATAGTATATCCAAAATATCAAAATTCAATATTCAATATTCAAATATCAATATTCAAATATCAATATTCAAAATGTAAATGTGAATACTAGCCTCAAGTTTGGTAAACATGACAGCATCAGAAGTTAGCCTCTGTAGATGAGACTGATTCCCATCAAGGTATAACAAACCTGTAAACATTAGGTAGAGCCCTGGGTTATTATCTTTGGTTTGTGTATATCTAGCATACTTTCATGAAATATTTGAATGTCTGAAATTCTATTCCTCTCTTTATAAATATTTTGGTTTCTTGGTACTTCCTAAAATTTTAAGAGAAAAATTTTTTTTTAAATTTTTTAATGTTTATTTATTTTTGACAGAGACAGAGACAGAGAACAAGTGGGGGAGGGGCAGAGAGAGAGGGAGACACAGAATCCCAAGCAGGTTCCATGCTCAGAGCTGTCAGCACAGAGCCCATTGCAGAGCTCGAACTCAGGAGCTGTGAGATCATGACCTGAATCTAAGTCGGACGCTTAACTGACCAAGTCACCCAACGACACCTTAAGAGAAAATTTTACTTGATAGTAACTTCTATTATAGGATACCAGGTTTGGAGGCAGGTGCAATAGAAAGAAAATCTGTCTTTTGTGGGTTTTGTGATCTAGTAATCTATCAATTAGAACAAATACACATGAGGTTATGGTAGAAACTGAAAGGTAAAGAATTGACTCTTGATATGCTTGTTCAGAAATAGCTATTTAAGCACTCTCAACAATAGCCAAATTATAGAAAGAGCCTAAATGTCCATCAACTGATGAATGGATAAAGAAATTGTGGTTTATATACACTATGGAATACTACGTGGCAATGAGAAAAAATGAAATATGGCCTTTTGTAGCAACGTGGATGGAACTGGAGAGTGTGATGCTAAGTGAAATAAGCCATGCAGAGAAAGACAGATACCGTATGTTTTCACTCTTATGTGGATCCTGAGAAACTTAACAGGAACCCATGGGGGAGGGGAAGGAAAAAAAAAAAAGAGGTTAGAGTGGGAGAGAGCCAAAGCATAAGACACTGTTGAGAACTGAGAGCAAACTGAGGGTTGATGGGGGGTGGGAGGGAGGAGAGGGTGGGTGATGGGTATTGAGGAGGGCACCTTTTGGGATGAGCACTGGGTGTTGTATGGAAACCAATTTGACAATAAATTTCATATATAAATAAAAAAAAACAACAAACAAAAAAAAAGAAATAGCTATTTAAGACAGTATAACTAGAATTGGGGAAATGATGCTATGTGTTTTCTGTCTTAAGCAATTTTAAAAACATAAAGCTGAGAAAGCACATATGTAAGTATGTATAAATATGCTAAGATTAACTTAGTGTTTAGTATATCTACTAAAACACTTTTTCAAATTGATTTTTCATTTACACAAATGGGATATGAAGGCATTCTGTCCAAAACTGATGAGGCTAAAATTGCCTTTGACCACCACCCTAATTTTTCTCCATTCACTCTCTTTTTAGAGGTAAGTACTGTTGTTGGTTTTGTGACTGCCCTTTCAGATAATTTCCAGTGCATTGTCTCACAAAGATTTGATTCTTTCCTGTATTACATATGTGCTAGCAAGCCTAGACCCCTGTGTTTATTAATGATGAACGGGCAAACAATGCTACTCATGAAAGAGTTTTCACACTGGGCTTGATACCAAAGTGAAGAAAACTACACTGGTAGACAGTAATTCATATCAGGGCAGTGTGTGTGTGTGTGTGTGTGTGTGTGTGTGTGTGTGTACACTTATAACACACACACACATTTAGTTCACAAGCTACTCTGTATCTCAGTTTTCATATCTGCATCCCAGAATGTGATGATCCAAAACATCTCTAAGGTTTAGTTCAGCTCTTACTTTCTGTTGGTCTATTATTTCCAGTCCTAATATAGCTGAAAAAATGACTGTGTGACAGCACTTCTGCTTTTCCCCCATGGCATTTAGTTTTAGTTTCTGTTTATACAACCTAATATTGTTTGCAAAAGCTGGATGCATACTCCTTTGCTCAAAATAGATCCAACTCAGACCTGGCTCCCACAGACCAGGAGGGAAGATCCAGTAATGTTAGTTATCCTTTCACACCATTTCATGGTTATTCCTTATCAGTTTTGCCCCACTCACTTAGAATTAATCCCACTAAATTTATACTCTCATACTTGTTCTGGGTACCATTGTAATCCCCTGAATTACACCAACCTTGGTGGGCAATGTTGCTACCTGATGTGATATTCTGTGATCTCTTACTTCAGAACTGCACATTAAGCTTAGCTTCTATACCCTCTCTCGGATGTCTCATGTTTTCTTTCTCCAAATCACTGCTACCCATACTAAAGTATCAAAAAGTAGAGTTTTTTAAAATCTCTTTTAAGTTTGTTATTTCTACTCTTATGTGAAAGTATTTTTAAGCAGCTAATTTTCCTTCTCTATCAAATACATGGCTATATTATCTGGGTGCCAGTACTCATTTACAAGCTCAGCATTCTGACCCTGAATCTGTGGCATTGTGATTTGTTGTTGTTTTCTAACATTCTTTAAATCTCCTTCCTCAGCCAGATTTGCTGTTATTCTCCACATCAAATGAAGCAAAGGATCGGTGCAGAGAGCTGAACACAGGGTAATAATGTGTTAAGAGTTCCTTGTTATTTTCAAAGTGGCAAGAAAAATGCAAAACAAAAATAAATGTCATGAAAACATTTATATTTATAATTTCAAAGCCCAGTGTAAATTACTTTTGCAAATTTGTAACCTCTTTATAATTAATTGTGTCTTCATTCCTAACAATCCCGAGCAGTTGAATTGCTGGTTAATTTGAGGTTTTCAAAATAGGCTTGAGTAATACTCTACCATAAAAATAACATTCATATGTAACCACTGACAGTTACCACTTGGTTAAGGTATCTTGTTTCTAATTGTACAGGTGTAAGATCTGGCTTGCTTCAGCCAGCTTCTTTGCCGGTCTCATCACCGGTGATTTCCAGTTAAAACTACATCACACTTAGATTATTGGAAAACAGTATAGACATGTGAGGAAGAGATTCAACTTCTGAGGTACAAACATTCCTTAATGATTGCCAGAAAAATCTCCAGAGTGCACACATTCAAAAGCATCTAATAAAATATTTCAAGCCAATGGGAATTTAATGTGTCCATCTTGGGTTAAATTTGACATTAATTGACATTCTTATGGTGTATTAAAAGACCAAGTTAGTGTGATATTCTTAGGGGTCATGAAATATATTGCTTTTTATAGATGATTTGAGTCTTGTGTTAAAAAGAAGTTGTGCTTTAATTAAATCAACAATTCTTTCAAGATTAATAAAGACAATAAAAAGCATATGAGTTTATGCCTTTTTATGAGCCAGCAATGCTCCTAGAAGTTAGTGGTAATATATAGTTCAGATATTTTTATGGTAATTGCTTTCAGATTTTAAGGAAGCAAGTTCAAATGTTTCTAGAGAAACGTCCAGTGCTCATCTTAGTTCTCTAGGGTGCAAAGAAATGATGTTTATCTCTAATCTTTGTGCCCAGAAGGGAAAACAAACAAACAAACAAAAAACCTTGTGATTTTTATAGTACTCATTTCCTCAGGTTATTAGGTCCTACTTCTGCACCCGTAATATTATAATATTGATATCCTCTTTCTGATACACAAAACTGTGTCCTCCCTCCAGTACACTGTTAGTGACAAATAAGCCTGAAGTTTTTTTCTTTCTTAAAGTCAGCAAGACAATTCTCATCAGTTTCCTTGTGTCTCTAGGTGAATTTACTTACTTTTAAGATTTAGTACATCAGTCAATGTCCAGTCTGGTGCCAAGTGGCTATGTTTCTAAAATAATCATCATGAAAGTGTATAATATTCCTTGGCTTCATACATACAAATCCTCTTCAGTTTAGGCTAAGCCTATCTCGTAAATTTGGAATACATCTTCTTTAATGCTGCATAATTTTAGAGCCATGCTCTTGCCTAAGATCAGGCCATAATTTTCAGTCCAGGCCATAATTTTTCATTCGTACAGAAAGTTTAATAATAGAGTGATGTCAAAATTATATTAAAAATTTCAGACTCACACAAAAGCAAAACTGTAGCATAGTTAATTGGAAGGTACATTTACTAGTATTTTCTTTATGGTATTTTTCTTAAAATATTAAGAAATTTATTTGCCACACTGAGATCAAATAAGTACCTTTTAATAATTTATTGTTCCTTTCCTGCATATTTGAAATACAATACATTTAATCATAACATGTACACATGCTTACATGCATAGGGGCTCTGTCCTTTTTTTTTTTTTTTTTTCCTTTTCAAAACTCAGTATTCAGTATCAATACCTTAGTTCTGGAGTCTGCAAATGCTTTTTTGTGAAAGACCAAATAGTAAATATTTTCAGCTTTGTTGGAACTACTCAAGTCTGCTGCCATACCACAAAAACAGCCACAGTCAATATATAAGGAATGGGTGTGGCTGCATCCCAATAAATGTTTACAAAAGCAGGTGCTAGCCCATGGGTCCTAGTAGTTGACCTGGTAGCTTTGGTATCTTGTATGTTCTCAGAAGCATATAAACCTCTGAGATAAGATTTCAGGCTGCCTTGTTTGTGGTTATATCTACCTTTTTAGGATAGGTTTTAGTATGTACCCAATATGAATACTGAGTGAAAAAAATAATTTCTGTTCTGTGTTCAAGCAAATATATTTTATATGTGTAAGAATAATAGTTAAAAGTATATCGGTAGGAGTGACATCATCAAAAATGGTGGGAACTCAAAGAGCATGTCTCACTGCAGAAACACTGGAAAACATGGCAAAAACTGTCAGAATCAACTTTGTTAGAACTCTGGAAAACAGTCAAAAGTTTCACAGCAATCAACTGAACTTTCAATCAATAAAAAGGCAACTGAACACTGGCAAGATAACTTTGTAAGAATTTAACTTACCCTTGACTTTACTTCCCCCAGATGGATGGCAGTCTTGAAGATGGCAGTCCACATCCCCAATGTGGGCTCCTAGGGCGAAAGGGAACACAGAAAACTTTGTTTTCAAAGAATTATCGCTGTCTGTTTTGATCTCTCTTGGAGCTCCCTGAAGCCTAATGCAAAGAGTTTGCTTTTATTTCTCTAATTCAAAGCTCTTGCAGAGAATAGAAGCAGTAACATGGCTGCAGAAGACAGTGGTTGAAAATATTCAAAGGCAAATGAACTTGCTGCCATGTAAGGCAAATGATATCAATTGTGGGAAACAATAGACACCTCAAAAAAGCTGGCAGGTTGGGGCGCCTCGGTGGCTCAGTCGGTTAAGCGTCCAGCTTCGGCTCAGGTCATGATCTCACAGTTCATGAGTTTGAGCCTGCGTCGGGCTCTGTGCTGACAGCTCAGAGTCTGGAGCCTGCTTCACATTCTGTGTCTCCCTCTCTCTCTGCCCCTTCCCTGCTCATGCTGTGTCTCTCTCTGTCTCAAAAATAAATAAACATTTAAAAAAAAAGCTGGAAGGAAATGCTGGAAAGAAGATGCTTTTGAGGAATAAGGGCTTTGAAAAGTTCTTATGTATATCAGGGAACCTACAAGGCCATGCTCATGATCAGAGTTAGAAATATGCTCAGAAAAAACTTGAGAAGATCTCAAGCTCTTAACTGTCATAGGCATTCAAGCCCATGCAAATAGGAAAACAAGGCCAAGCCAGAATTGTAAACAGCTGGAGCACTGAAGACATGTCCCAACAAACATACAGAGAGAGCCCTGCTGCAAAGACTGGGGGATTTTTTTTTTTTTTTTTGACTCCAGGCATCTAGAGACTTTAGTGGCCATATGCAACAAAGTCTTTAGTCTCTCCAAAAATATTTTATAAATGTCACTAAACAAATAAGTAAAACCCACAACAAGCAGCAACAATAAATTCTGGGGAAGGAGGAGATTTTGAATTCTAGAGTTACTTTATTATAATATTTATTTATTTATTTATTTATTATTTTTTTAATGTTTACTTATTTTTGATAGAGAAAGAACATGAGCAGGGCAGGGGCAGAGGTGGAGACAGAGGATTTGAAGAAGTCTCTGCGCTGATAGCGGTAAGCCTGATGTGGGGCTTGAACACATGAACCACAAGATCATGACCTGAGCCAAAGTCAGAAGCTTAACCAATTGAGCCACCCAGGCACCTCACTATATTATAATATTTAAGATATCAAGTTGTCAACCAAAATTATGGGGTATGCCAAGAAACTATGGTCTATTTATACACACACACACAAAGAAATTAATAGAAACTATCCCTGAGAAAGCCCTTTGGACTTATGAGACAGATTTAAAACAACTTTTTAAAATGTGCTCAAAGAGCTAAATGTAATAATGAACAACAACAACAACAACAACAACAACAACTAAAGGGAACCAGGAAAATAATGTATCATCAAGTAGAGAATGTCAATAAAGAGAATTTATAAAAATAAGCCAAATATAAATTTAGATACTGAAAAATATAATAGTTAAAATGAAAACTTCAGAGATAGGAAGAAGATGGTGGCGTAGGAGGACGCTGGGCTCACTGTGCGTCCTGCTGAACACTTAGATTCCACCTACACCTGCCTAAATCACCCAGAAAACCGCCAGAGGATTAGCAGAACAGAGTCGCCGGAGCCAAGCGCAGACGAGAGGCCCACGGAAGAGGGTAGGAAGGGAGGCGAGGCGGTGCGCGCTCCACGGACTGGCGGGAGGGAGCCGGGGCAGAAGGGCGGCTCGCCGGCCAAGCAGAGCCCCCGAGTCTGGCTGGCAAAAAGCAGAGGGGCCTGACAGACTGTTCCCACAGCAAGCGCGACTTAGCGGTTGGGAGGTCGTAAGTTAACAGCTCTGCTCAGAAAGCGGGAAGGCCGGAGGACAAAGGGAAGGAGAGCTGCTGAGCCCCCTGACGACAGAGCTCAGTTTGGTGGGGAACAAAGGCGCTCGCCAGCGCCATCTCCCCCACCCATCCCCCAGCCAAAATCCCAAAGAGAACCAGTTCCTGCCAGGGAACTTGCTGGCTCCGCGCAAACACCCAACTCTGCGCTTCTGCGGAGCCAAACCTCCGGCAGCAGATCTGACTTCCTGCTGCCACAGGGCCCCTCCTGAAGTGGATCACCTAAGGAGAAGCAAGCTAAGCCTACCCCTCCTGCCCCTGTGCACCTTGCCTACTCACCCCAGCTAAGACGCCAGATCCCCAGCATCACAAGCCTGGCAGTGTGCAAGTAGCCCAGACAGGCCACCCCACCCCACAGTGAATCCCGCCCCTAGGAGAGGGAAAGAGAAGGCACACACCAGTCTGACTGTGGACACAGCGGTGGGCAGTCATCAGGTCTGACTGCGGCTCTGCCCACCAACTCCAGTTATACACCACAGCACAGGGGAAGTGCCCTGAAGGTCCTCACCACGCCA
>NW_024412394.1:34043274-34183044 GCF_014898765.1 Herpailurus yagouaroundi | reverse complement strand
AAAAAAAAAATAAATAAAATGAAAACTTCATTAGAATATACTAACATCAGACTTGAGCAGGAAGAAGAAAGAATCAGTGAACTTGAAGATAGGACAATTGAAATTATCCAGTCTGAGAAGCAGAAAGAAAAAAGAATAAAGAAAACTTCACCAAAAAGTAGAAGAGGAGGGAAAACTTTATAGTTCACTTTGTGAGGCCAGCATAGCTTTGAAACCAAAGCCAGAAAAAGACATTACAATAAAAGAAAACTATAAACCAGTATCTCTAATGAATATCGTTGCAAAAATCCTCAATTGAATTTTAGTAACCCAAATTCAGCAGCATATTGAAAAGATCACACACCATGGCCATGTGAGATTTATCCCAGGAAGGCAAAGATGGTTCAACATATAAAAACTAATTGATAGGATGCACCACATAAATAGAAAATAGGGGGGAAAAAACCCCATGTGACCATGTCAATTGTTACAGAAAAGCATTTGACATAATCCAATAATCTTTCATGGGTATAACATGCCACAAACAAGGAATAGAAAGAAACTTGCTCAGAAAGACAAAGGGCATTTTCAAAAAACAAAACAAAACCCCCCAAAAAAATTTTAATTAAAAGATTAAAGAAATTTTTCCATATGATCAGGAACAAGACAAGAACACCTGCCTCCATTCAACATTTTACTTGGAAGTTCTAGCCAAAATAATTATGCAATAATAAAAAGAGGTAAAAGTCATCCACATTGGAAAGGAAGAAGTAAAACTCTCTCTTTTCACAGATGACATGATCTTATTAAGAGAAAATCCTAAAAAATTAAAAACAACAATAAAACTATTAGAGCTACTAAATTACCCGGTTTCAGGATACAGTATCAACACACAAAAATCAGTTACATTTTAACAAACTAATAGTGAACAATCCAAAAAAGGAAATTAAGGAAAAAGTATCTTTTACAAAAGCACCAAAAAAAATTTATTAATAAATTTAGCCAAGGAGGTGCAAAGTTTATACAGTGAAAACTATGAAAACAATGGTGAAAAAATTAAAGAAACAGACAAAAGGAAAGATACTGTTTTTTCATAGATTGGAAAATGTAATATTATGAAGATGGCAATACTCTCCAAGGTGATCTACAAATTTGAGGCAACCCCTGTCAAAACCTAATGGCCTTTTTCTTTGCACAGATGGAAAGAAAAATTCTAAAATTTGTACAAAATTGCAAATTACCTCTAGTAGTCAAAACAATCTTGAAAAAGAACAAACTTGAATGACTCACACTTCCCAATTTCAAAATTTACTACAAACTATAGTAATCAAAAAAGTTTGGTATTGTCATAAAGATAAACATATGGCTCAGTAGAATACAACTGAGAGTTCAGAAATCAGTCTTTACATCTTTGGCCAATTGATTTTTGGCGAGAGTGTCAAGGTCTTTTAATGGAGGCAGGCAGAACAGGTTCTTCAACAAATGATTCTGTAAAAATTGGATATCTACATGCAAAAGAATAAAGGTCAATAACTACCTCACATAATATTAAAAAATTAGCTCAAAATAGATCAAAAATATAAGATCCAAAACTATAACATTCTTAGAATAAAAATATCGGGGGCGCCTGGGTGGCGCAGTTGGTTAAGCGTCCGACTTCAGCCAGGTCACGATCTCGCGGTCCGTGAGTTCGAGCCCCGCATCAGGCTCTGGGCTGATGGCTCAGAGCCTGGAGCCTGTTTCCGATTCTGTGTCTCCCTCTCTCTCTGCCCCTCCCCCGTTCGTGCTCTGTCTCTCTCTGTCCCAAAAATAAATAAACGTTGAAAAAAAAAATTAAAAAAAAAATATCGAAGTAAATCATGATGTTGGATTTGGCAATGGATGCTGAAATATGACACCAAAAGCATAAGCAACAACAACAACAAAATGGATAAATTGGACTTCATCAAAATTAAAACTTCTTGTGAATCAAAGGACACTATCAAGAGAGTGAAAAGACAACTCATAGTATAGGAGAAAATATTTGCAAATGATATACCTGATAAGGGTCTAGTGTGTGGTACATGTAAAGAACTCTTACAACTCAACAACAAAGGGAAAAACAACACAAATTAAAAATGAGCCACAGACTAGGCATCTGGGAGCCTCAGTTGGTTAAGTGGCCAACTCTTGGTTTTGACTCAGGTCATGATATTGTGATTTGTGAGCTCGAGCCCCACATCAGGCTCCATGCTGACAGTGCAGAGCCTGCTTGGGATTCTCTCTCCCTCTCTCTCTGCCCCTCCCCTGCTCATGCATGCTCTCTCTTTCAAAATAAATAAATAAACTTAAGAAAAAAAAGAGCCAAGGACTTCAATAGGCATTCCTCCAAACAGGGTATAAAATGGCCAAAAAGTACAGGAAAAGATGCTCAGCATCATTTGTCATTAGGAAAATGCAAATCCAAACCATAATGGATAACACTTTGTATCTACTAAGATAGCTATAATTTAAAAATGGAAAATAAGAGGTTTCAATGCATATGTGGACAAACTGGAGTCCTTAGGCATTGCTGGTGGGAATGTAAAGTGGTGAAGCTGCTGTGGAAAATGGTTTGGCAGTTCCTCAATAACTTAAATATAGAATTGTCACATAATTCCCAATTTCCAAAATTCCGAAAGAATTTATAATATATGAATGTGTGGTCAAATAAGCACTTGTACAACAATGTTCACAGTAACACTATCCACAATAACCAATAAATGGGAAAAAAATCTCCAGTAACTAATGGAATGACGAAAAATATGTTATATCCACACAGTGGAATATTATTCAGTCACAAGAAAAATGAAATACTGGGGAACCTGGGTGGCTCAGTCAGTTGAACATCCGACTCTTGATTTTGACTCATGTCATGATCTCACAGTTTATGACATTGAGCCCAGTGTTGGGCTCTGAGCTGGCAATGAGGAACCTGCTTAAGATTTTCTCTTTCCCTATCTCTTTGCCCTTCCCCCACTCACACACGCTCTCTTTTTTCTCGAAATAAGTAAATAAAATTAAAAAAAAAGAAAAATGAAATACTGATACATTCTACAATATAGATGAAGCTTGACTGAAAGAAACCAGATGCAAAAGACTACATATTGTGTACATGTGATTTTACTTACATTAGATATCCAGAAAGGGCAAATTCATAGAGACATAAAGCAGGTTAATGGTAGCCAGGGGCTTAGGGAAAGGAGAATGGGGAATGACTAATAAATGTGCACCAGGTTTCTTTCTGGGGTGATAAAAATGTTTAGAACTACACAGTGGTAATGGTTGCACAACATTTTGAATGTACTAAATGCCATTGAATTGTATTCTTAAAATGGTTAAATTGGCAGATTTTATGTTGTATGCATTAACCATAAAAAGTGTATGGCATGAGTTTTTAAAAATAAATTAATAGGGGCACCTGGGTGGCTCAGTCGGTTAAGCATCCGACTTTGGCTCAGGTCATGATCTCATTTGGGCTCTGTACTGACAGCTCAGAGTCTGGAGCCTGCTTTGAATTCTGTGTCTCCCTCTCTCTCTGCCCCTTCCCTGCTCACGCTCTGTCTCTTTCTCTCTCTCAAAAATAAACAAACATTTAAAACTTTAAAAAATAAATAAATATAAATATTTATATATCTCACCTATAAAATTCTATGATGCCACCTGACTCTATTTCTACTTTAGCATCGTCTTAAGCATCAAGGCTTCCAGTGTCAGAAAGCCTTGGTTAATAGTTTTCAACACTAAAAAAAAAGTTTATAAATGGGGGTGCCTGGGTGGCTCAGTCAGTTGAGCTTCTGACTTCTGCTCAGTCATGATCTTGCATTTGTGGGTTCCAGAGCCACATAGAGCTCTATGCTGACAGCTCAGAGCCTGGAGCCTGCGTCAGATTCTGTGTCTCCCTCTCTTTCTGTCCCTCCCTCACTCACACTCTGTCTCTCTCTGTCTCTCAAAAAAATAAAACATTAAAAAAATTAATAAAAAAGAAACATTTATAGTTGTACAGGTGAGCCTAGAATTAAAAGTTCTAACAAAGTCAATCTACCTGAACTGAAATGTTTCCATGCAGGGTTGTGTGTGTGTGTGTGTGTGTGTGTGTGTGTGTGTGTGTGTATGCATACATGTGTGTAGGTCTGTGTGTGTGCACGCACAAATTTTTCAGATGTAAAAGGGCAATGATGATGACTTGAGATTATTGTGAGGATCATAGTCATGAATACCAGGGGAAAACCATTGGTATTATTTAAAGATATGAAAACTGAATTTGTGAGAAGAGATGAAAAGAATTAGGGATCAACTTGACTAGTGGCGATAAACTGAAGATTGGTTTAATAGGTGGAACCAAGTTACTGTATTAAACATAACTACTTGGGGAAAATAAAATAATGTTGCATTACCTACCTCAAAAATGTGGAAGGCCAGGTGGGGCAGGTGTGGTGGTTTGCAATAGTAAGCTCTGTGAGAGTGGGGGATAGCAAAAGATCTGTGCCATCCTTACCTTGCAAAGTTACAGTAATTTTGATGGCTTAATGGGCCAAAATAAAAAGAGAATTATTCTTTTTCCTAAATATTTATAAAGACCTTTGGCATTTCTCTTCAGATAGGTCAGATAACTTTGGTAACTAAGAGGACTGTAATAGACAAGAGTGGGACATATGGGACTGAGACCATGTTTGTAGAAGAAAGAAGTTTCCTTAGAGTCAGAGACAATAAATACATTTTTTAAATGTGGTTTTCTTTGGAAATCTTTTAAATAGATTACATTCTAATCTATAAAAAACTATTTTAGGGGCGCCTGGGTGGCGCAGTCGGTTGGGCGTCCGACTTCAGCCAGGTCACGATCTCGCGGTCCGTGAGTTCGAGCCCCGCGTCGGGCTCTGGGCTGGTGGCTCAGAGCCTGGAGCCTGTTTCCGATTCTGTGTCTCCCTCTCTCTCTGCCCCTCCCCCGTTCATGCTCTGTCTCTCTCTGTCCCAAAAATAAATAAAACGTTGAAGAAAAAAAAAATTTTTTAAAAAACTATTTTATTACCATTTTGCTTGAGAGGAATGAAATGATTAGATGGCCACTCAAATTTCACTTACATGAAGTAGGAGAATCATGTTTTTCTGATCATAACTCTCTCAAAATCCATAAATTCATAAAAACAGAATTGCACTTGAGACAAAGTTTAATTCTTTAACAGTCTTACTTAATTTTAACCATTTTTGTAGACAGGTAGTATCACTAACACAGTTCCCAAGAAAGTCAGTAGCATGACTATAGATTACAAACACATTTTATTACTACAAATAGGAACATAAATCTAGCATCAGCCTGGGAAACTTTAAAAATATAGCATCAATAGTGCAAAATTCCTGCTATATGCAGTGTACAGGACACTACACTGAAGAAAGTCCCGAAAGGGGACCTTCCTGCTGAGAAAAATAAATTCACCCACAACTTTCTCAACACTTGGATTAAATATAAAAGTAAATAAATTAAATATAAGGAAAAAAACTCAAAACTAGAATAAAAACTTTCTCTTTTTGACATCATATATTAGATATCCTGAAAAACTCTTAGGCTACCAAACATTTAAAATTCTGGATTCAAAAAAAAAAATTTCTAAATGACCAGCTGAGCCACTAACAAAGTAAGGGAAAAGTCAAAATTCAAAAACTAAGGTAAAGGAGAAGTCTAGGGAAGTAAGCAATAACTGAAGCCATGGCTGCTCTGAGCATCTTCTAAATTGCTTCAATGACCTAGAAATGAACCCTAGATATGGTCCTAGAGGTAGGATGGGACTGAATTCAGTAGATAATGCTCAGTTCTCATATAAAAGAAAATATTGGATTAGACATCCTATTGCAAAGCCCTACCCCCTGAAGGGTAATACCCATGCTTAAAGGGTGAAATACGTAAATAAAGAAACTTGCCTCTCACAGATCTGGCTTTAGATAGAGAGGGGGGAAATTTCTCATATGGGTTTGAAGACATAATTCTCAATATATAATTCTTCCAAAAAAATAAGAATTTGGTTTGAAGTCATCTTGAATTGGAGGATCCTTTTCCATGTCTAACAAAAACAAACCAAAAAATGAAAGTAAAACAAAAGTAAACTGAAATTTTCCAGGAAAGAACATTAAATACAGACCTCAAAATTAAAAAAAAAAAGTATCAACAAATATGAACCCATAAGAAAAAACTTCACAAATAGATGAAAAAAAGCCAACTTATGATAAAGAAGAAATAATGAACCAGTAAATATTCAGTAATCAGAGTGATTAGATGCAAAATATAAAGTGAGTTTAATATGCTTAAGGAAATGAAAGAGAAAAGAGATGATAAAAAAATGAACAGGCAGGGGGTGCTTGGGTGGCTAAGTCAGTTAAAACAACTGATTGTGGCCCAGGTCATGATCTCCTGGTTTGTGAGTTTGAGCCCCATGCCGGACTCTGTGTTGACAGCACAGAGCCTGCTTGGGATTCTCTCTCTCTTCCTCTCTCTGCCCCCTCATGTCTCTCTCTCTCTCAAAATAAATAAACAAATAAACTTAAAAAAAAATGAACAGGCAGAGGTACTACTTCTGGTAATAGTGGATTACCTTCATTTGGACCAACCCTACTGTAAAGCACAATTATAAGCCCTGTACAAAATACTACTTAAAAAGGCAGTTATTTGAAGGCATAGGATAAAAGCAGGCAGAAATTGAAGGGGAATCATCTTTGAGAAAAGTTAACTGAGAGAGATTCCCATACATATGGCTTTCTTCCAGTCTGCAGTGATAGGAAATTTTAACTAGAGCAGAAAACCACTGTCTTTCTGGCTACAGGAGTCAATGGATAAAGTCAGGTACTACTGCAGTGACTGAAGAGTTAGGGGGATATGGAAAAGGAGGGATGTATACAGTGGATAATAATAATAATCTACATCTAATAATAATCTACAAAAAACTGTATCCAAATCTTTGGTTGAACCCTGAATTATGCAAGCATGAGGAAGATTACAAGAGCTAAAATGCTGAGAGAACTGAGCTGCAAATTCACCTCCTGCCAAATGCAAGGAAAACGGAGCTTATGGTTCAAGTCCAGCCAAGAGAACTCCCTCCTAAAACAAAATAAACATAGTCAGAAGCCAATAATAGATTCCCTCTCTACAACAGATTGTCTACAAAATTAAGTATAAAATTTAAGAATTATCAGATATGTGAAGAAACAAAGAAAGGTGTTTGTAATTAAGGGAGAGAGGAGTCAATAGAAATAGACTCTAATATGATGCAGATGGTAGAATTAGTGGTTGTGCACTTTCAAGAAGTTATAATAAACATATTCAAGAACTAAAAGAAAATATAGTCTTAATGAGTGAACAGATAGAGAATCTCTATAGAGAAGTGGACACTAACAAACAAGGGAAAAATAACCAAATGGAAATTAATTAACTGAAAAGTTCAGTATCTGGAAAAAAAATTTCACTGATGGGTTTAACAACAAATTGGAGATGGCAGAAGTAAGGGTTAATAAACTTGAAGTTAGAGCAATAGAAATGACAATCTTAAAAACAGAGGTAAAATTATGGGGTAAAATGATCTATGTAACAATATCATGTAGTGTACATGTCGGTATTGCAAGCATTTTGCAATCATGTTGCATACCTGAAACTAACATAATGCTGTATTAATTGTATCTTAATTAAAAAAACAATAGAATTATAAATATGAAAAAAAGCAATCAGAAATGATAACACACAGTGGAATAGAGGATCAAATTGACAACAGAACTTCAAAAATAATTCAGTCTAGAAGAAAATGAGACTTCTTTAACCTCTGTAAGAAAAACTGGTCAACATATATTTCTATGCCCAGCAAAAATATCATTTAAAAAATGAAGGAAAAATAAATACACTGTTCATATAAAAAGGGCTTTTATTAACAGGTTTATTATGGGTTGACAATTCTGAAGCTACTTTCTTTGAATTATGCTATGCCAATGAATAAATATTTTAAAAATAATGGGAGCCAAGGTTATCACTGCTGGAGAAGGGATTTAAAAAATAAGGAAAGAAAAAATTGTATAAGGTACCCAGTGGTATTGAATTGAAATTAATACCAATTAATCCATTTCACACACACACACACACACACACACACACACACACACACACACATACACACACACACGCACGCACACACACACTGTAAAGGTCTGTTGTTGAGAAGCCTTAGAAGCAATGACACACCAGAGCAATAAGTAAATCTACTGACCTGACATTGGTTTGTAAATACTACTCTTTCCAAAAGGAATCAGTACTTTTGGGACAAAGAGCCAATTCTAGGATTGGGACATAGAAAGTACTAGATAATCTCACAATATCTTATTTCATCAGAAAGTAAGAAACTGGCAAAAAAAAAATGATGGGTTCATATCAAAAGTATATAGGGACCAGCTGTAAAGGTCTCCATCTAGAAACCTGGAATTGGACTTTTCAAAGAATTGATTTCTGTTTCATTAATTTTGTCTCTTTTGTTTTCAGCTTCTTTGGTTTATTTTTTTAATTATTTATTTTCAGAGAGAGATTGTGCATGTGTGAGAAAGACAGTGGGGGAGGGGCAGAGAGAGAATCCCAAGCAGAGCCCCACTTGGGGCTCAATATCAAGAATTGGGAGATCATGACCTGAGCCAAAATCAAGAGTAGGACATTCATCCAACTGAGTCACCCGGGTGCCCTAGTTTTATTATCTTTATTATTTCATTCCATTTGTGTACTTTGGATTTATTTTGCTCTTCTTTTTCTAGGTTCTTGATGAGGGAGCTTAGATTACTGATTTGAGACATTCCTCTTTTCTAATGTATTTTAGTATTATTAATTTCCTTCTTAGAACTGCTTTAGCTGCATACTAAAAATTTTGACGTGTTTTATTTTCCTTTTCATTTAAACACATTTTTTACTTCTCTTGAGATTTCCTTTTTGACTTATGGGTTATTTAGAAGTCTGTTGTATAGTTTCCAAGGGTATGAATTTACTTGGTATCTTTCTGTTATTGATTTCTAACTTGATTCTCTAGTGGTCAGAAATCATACTCTTCAAGATTTCAATTCTTTTAAATTTGTTGAGGTTTGTTTGTTTATTGGCCAGAATGTGGTTTTACTTGGTGTATGTTCTATGACTACTAAAAATAAATTTGTATGTGCTGTTTTTGGGAAGACCCCAAATATTTTTTGGATCCTTTTGGCTAATTTTTTTGAGCATATATTTATCCAGATTTCCTTAGTTTTTAGTTAATGTCTTTTTTGTTCTAAGATTCCATCCATGATACCACATTACATTTAATCATTATGGCTTCTTCAACTCCCGTTGGCAGTGACTGTTTCTCAGACTTCTGATCTTTTTAATTTTTTTTAAACATTTATTTATTTTTGAGAAACAGAGAGAGACAGAGCATGAGCTGGGAAGCGGCAGAGA
This sequence comes from Herpailurus yagouaroundi, assembly GCF_014898765.1. Classification (NCBI taxonomy): domain Eukaryota; kingdom Metazoa; phylum Chordata; class Mammalia; order Carnivora; family Felidae; genus Herpailurus; species Herpailurus yagouaroundi. The sequence goes on along the minus strand of NW_024412394.1, from coordinate 34,173,608 downwards.
GAGAGAGAAGGAGACACAGAGTCTGAAGCAGGCTCCAGGCTCTGAGCTTTCAGCGCAGAGCCCGATGTGGGGTTCAAATTAATGAACCGTGAGATCATGACCTGAGCTGAAGTCGGATACTTAACCGACTGAGCCACCCAGGCTCCCCTTCCCTTTTTTTGGTGACCTTGAAAGTTTTGAGGAGTATTGATCAGGAATTTTGTAGAATATCCTTCAATTTGGATTTGTCAGATATTTTCTCTTGATTAGACCACTTGTATGTGTTCTTAGGAGGAAGATTACAGAGAGGAAAATAGCATTTTCATCACATCATATGAAGCCCGTATACTATCAACATGACTTATTATTGTTGATGTTGTCCTTAATTACTTGGCTGAAGTAATGTTTGTCTTATTTTTCCACTGTGAAGTTATAACCCCCCTTTTCCATACTATACTCTTCAAAATAAAATCACTATGAATAGCCCACATTTAAGGATTGAGGATTTTGCTCCAGCTCCTTGAAAGTAAAGTAAATTATTTGGAATTCTGCATGGATTAATTACCAAAGAATTACCAAAAGGATTACCCCCTTTCCACATATATTTATTTATTCAGTTAGTAATTTATATCAGTATGACCTTATGGATATGTATTTTATATTTTGGGTTTTAATACAATACTATTTTATTTGTTTTGTTGCTTAAATTTTTTTCGGCTTTGACCATTGGGACCTCTTCCAGCTGTCTATGCCTCTTTCATATATACCTCCTATATTAGTTTTCTAGAGTTGCTTCACTAGAGTACCAAAAATGCAGTAGTTTAAAACAACAGAACCATGTTCTCTCACAGTCTGGAAGCCAGAGGTTTGAAATTAAGGTGTTGGCGTGGCCATGATCCTTTTGAAGGCTGAAGGGAAGAATCCTGTGTCTTCCAGCTTTTGATGCTTGCTGACAGTTCTTGGCATTCCTTAGCTTGTAGACTCATCACTCCCATTTTCATCTCTGTTTTCACATAGCATTTTCCTTGCGATGTCTTTGAGTGCCTTGTCTTCTTATAAGGATACCAGTCATTGGACTTAGAGCCCAACCTATTATAGTCTGACCTCATCTTGAGTATTTTCAGATCTGCAAACAGTATTTCCAAATAAGGTCACATTCCTTGGTTCTGTATGAAAATGAATTTTGGAAGGACACTTACTACCCCATTATCATTGTGAGATTCTTTTTGAGGATTTCCTAAAATTATGATATTACAAGATACTTCAGGATAATGTTGTATATTCCCTATGCCAGTACTACAATCAGTTATTTCTCCATGGAATTCCCTGTCCTTATTGGAGAATGTACTAGAAACCAAGGTATGGGAGCTAGGTGTGACTGTTGTTACTGGGATGGTGTTACTTCTAGGCCCTCTCAGACTGCAGCATAAGAAAATGTGTCTATTAATCAGTGTGTGCAGACCTACATATATTTCTATATGTAACAATTTACAAGTATATTAAGCTAAAAATGAATTCGTATTAATGTTTTCAATTCTGATTGATTACGACATGGATCATTCTAGCCTTCTTCTCTTGTTTACATGTAACATCCCAGCCTAACAGTGAGAAACCTGGCTGTAACCTTCCACCATCCATCCATTTACTTAATTGTTCAATTCCAGGGTACATCTATAGAGGTATCAGAATGGTTAACCCATACCCCCATGGGAAACATTTTTATCAACTTTTAAAAAAAACACACTTCCCTCCCTCCTTTCTCTTTCGGTGAGGTTGCTTCAAATATTTGTAGTACAATTAGACTGTTTTGTCAATTTTGAATTCCATTTTAGGTTCTCTGAACTCCAAAATATTTTTTTAATTTGCACATGTTAAGATTCATTCTTTGTGTTTTGACAAACACATAGTGTCATGTATCCACTATTAGAGTTCCTACAGAATAGTTTTACTGCCCTAAAAGAATTCCCTGTACTTCAACTTGCTTAACCCTCTTGCCTTCCTCTGACCTCCTGGCAACCACTGATCTTTTACCTCCATAACTTTGCCTTTTTCAGAATGTCATATAGTTGGAACCATATAGTGTACAGTCTTTTCAGACTGGCTTCTTTTTAGCAACATGCATTCAATATTTATCCATGTCTTTTTTTTGTGACTTCTTAAAATCATTTTAAAAACTCTCTGAATAGCATTCCATTGTATGGATATACCAGTTTGTTTACCTATTCACCTACTGAAGGACATTTTGGTTGCTTCCAGGTTTTTGCCAATTACGAATAAAGCTGTTATAGAAATTTGCATCCAGGTTTTGGTGTGTGCATAAATTTTAAAATAGTTTGAGATGAATTAAAATGAAACCACAACATATCAAAACTTGAGATGCAGGAAATGCACTGCGCAGAGGTAATTAAACCCAAGGAAACAGAAGGAAGGAAATAATAAAGAAGGTGGACATAAATGAGATAGAGAATGGCAAAAAAAAAAAAAATGACAAAATCTATGCAACTTGGTATTTTAAAAAGATAGAAAAGAATAATTTACCTTTACTTAGGATAACAAAGGAAAAATAGAGAAGATTAAGTTACTAAAATCAGAAATAAAATAGGGGACTTATCAATTTTCCAAATTTAAAAAGTAAAATAATGGAATATTACTCTATGAAAAATTGTATGCCAGAAAATTAGATATCCTTAATGGAATGGATAGAAAGACACAATTAGACACTGAAAGACACAAACTACCACTCAGGAAAAAAAAAAAATAGAAAAACTGAATAAATCTATAAAAAGTAATGGGATTGAATTAGTCATCTAAAAAGTTCCCACAAAGAAAACTCCAAGCCCAGCTGATTTCATTAGCAGACCTCCAGTCTTGCATGGTTTTGGGCTCTTATCAGGTGTCACTTCCTCTTGTGCCTACTTTATTTTTTTTTATTTTTTTATTTTTTTTAAATTTTTTTTTTCAACGTTTATTTATTTTTGGGACAGAGAGAGACAGAGCATGAACGGGCGAGGGGCAGAGAGAGAGGGAGACACAGAATCGGAAACAGGCTCCAGGCTCTGAGCCATCAGCCCAGAGCCTGACGCGGGGCTCAAACTCACGGACCGCGAGATCGTGACCTGGCTGAAGTCGGACGCTTAACCGACTGCGCCACCCAGGCGCCCCCTCTTGTGCCTACTTTAAATGCCACCATACAATCTCAGATCTTCACTCTCATCTGCATTGCCTGCCAGTGCCTAAAAACCAGAATTCCCCACCTCAGAGAGAGCCTCCAGCCTCTGTGAAGTGCCTTTCCAGTTGTCAAAGTTGTCTCTGAAAGTACAAATTAATGTTTCCCTCAGTGTTATGGTAATAGTGCTATGATACCTAAGTTTTAACTGTCTTATCTCTGTTTTTCCAATAAACTCTGTGATTTTTAGTGTGTAATTTTAGAGAGTACGAGTTTTATTTTGTTTTGTTGTATTCCCTAGGACCATATGAAGGTCTATATGTCTATTTCCTAGGATTTTTGTGAGAGTTAACTAAGCTAATAAATGTATGGTGCCTAAAATATTCCTGGTACATAATAAGCTTTCTTTAAGTACTTACTGTTATTAAGGATGACTTTTTTCCTAATGTGATTTTTTGGGGGGGTTTCTGTTTTCCACAACTGAATATGTGTTACCCTAAAATTATAGAAACATGCCATTTTAGTAGTAATTACCTTCATGAAACTGATGAGTGTTCAAAATTTTATTTTAGTTTAATTACAAATAAACCACACATAAGCCAGGATCAATATTTGAGATTAATTAATAAGAGAGACCTGTATGAACATGGTAGGATGCAAAATGTGAAATGATCATCATTCTAAACCCAATTCTGATATCTAGGCCTAAAACTGACAATTGAGGACAGCATAAATTTTAGACACCATAACAGAGGGAAGATGTTTTCATCATATGATAAGGTAGTCTTGAAAATATAAATATCAGCAAAAAATTGGTGTCCTATTCACAAACATGCCAGGGCTATAGTGATAAAGTATGGTGGTCAGGTAGAAACTTTCTGTAACCTTTGAAAAACCTAACACAATTTTCAGGGGTAAAGAGAATGTGATTTCTAGGCATCTTCATAGACATTTATTTCACATCAGAAATTATAAAGAGATGTCAAAGGATTTCAAATCTGCCATACTTAAGAGCAATGCAAGCCTAGTTACAGTTATTGAAGTTCAAATGTGTTGGCCTCAAAGGAGAGATGTTCAGCTCAAAAGTGTTCGGTGATCATCTGAGACTCTTGAGGCAAACATTTATAAGCCTTTTATGTCGCCGAAGCTCTTGAAACACATGCACACATGCACATACATGCATATAATAAAAAGTATAGATAACTGTACCACTTGCAGATTGAAGTTAGGGCAAAAATAGGGAGAAAGATATCAAGACACACTAATCTAAACTTTTAATAATCCTTGCAACTACATGGATGGAACTGGAGGGTATTATGCTAAATGAAATTAGTCAGAGAAAGACAAAAATCATGACTTCACTCATATGAGGACTTTAACAGACAAAACAGATGAACATAAGGGAAGGGAAACAAAAATAATATAAAAACAGGGAGGGGAAAAACCATAAGAGACTCATAAATACAGAGAAAAAAACTGAGGGTTACTGGAGGGGTTGTGGGAGGAGGGATGGGCTAAATGGGTAAAGGGCACTAAGGAATCTACTCCTGAAATCATTGTTGCACTATATGCTAACTAATTTGGATGTAAATTTAAAAGAATAAAAAGAAAATTTAAAAAAACGCCCAATACTGTTTAGAATCAAACACACACACACACACACACACACACACACACACACACACACACAAAACAACCACAACAAACTTTTAACAACCCAAGCAGTGAAAATCCAATGTACCAGAGTTGGGGAAGTATGATAATCTGAGGTACCTGTTGTGTACATTTCTGCATAGTCAGATCTTAGTATACTTTATTTTCACAGTATATTTTATATATTATTATATTTTTACGTCTCTTTCTTTACCTGCACACACATTTTTTTTCAAAAAAAGATTTCATTCATTCATTTATCATTCAATACTTACTAAGTACCCCCGTGTGGTAGGCACTATGCTAACATACCAATGATTCTGCAGTGAAAAGGGCAATGGAGATTTTCAAAGGACATGGTCTATAGGTGCTCAAAACTCATAGTATGCAAATAAGTGAAGCCAGCAAAGCATATTGTAACAGAGAATGACAAAGGCTTATTAAACCTGATGAAACCTTCTCTACTGGCATTAAAATTCAGATTATTAAGCAACACTGAGTCAGTCACAGGATGCCAATTGGAGACTTCCACAAGATCAAGAGAAGTAGTTATTTCACACTTAAAACACAGAAGGGGATGTTCTGCAATACAGCTTCTGGAGGACATTTGAATCATACAGTAGAACACTGGGGTAGAGGGAAGACAGACATGGGTTTTGGGGTCCAACGGATATGAGCCAGCACTTCTATGCCTGGCTGAGGAGTCTTCGTTGTCAACTCTAAAGACAGCACCACTGTACCACCTCTTTCCTATTTCTCATGTCTTTCTACATATTTGCTAATATTATATTCCTGGAGAGCTGAATCGACTTCACTTTTCTTCATGTCCTTAATTTAAATTTCCAAAGAAAAAAAATCATGAGAAAGACATAAAGACCTACTGGGATTATGACACTGATGACCCACAGGAAGAAATCCTAAAGTAATGGAAAATAATTTCCAAGTAGAAGCATGAGAACCAGCTGCTTCAAATTTTAAGGGTGCTGGTGAAAAGGGGTTCCATCTAGCTCCTATGAATACAGAGTAATACCTCCTAAAATGTGAGGGGAGGAGTGGTGTATGAATCTTTGAAGGATGCAAATTCACTTTAGAACAATATCAAGGAGAAGCAGCCTCTCAGTGAGGCAGCCTCAGGGCAAAGCCCACACTCTACCCCAGAGCCATGGATCAGACAGCGGGACACAAGCTGAAAGTTACCTGAAAAAGCTTGGCATCCAGTGCAGCCAGGGGTCAGCAGTGTGATGCAGAGAGGGGGAGTCACAGGGGAGTGGCAGAGCCCTTCACAAGGGGCATAAGATGGCTCCCCTGTGCCACTCATCTTGGCCACTGTGAATCAGAAACAGTGCTGTTAGAAGTGAAATAAGGCCCAAGGCAGGATGGGGGGGGGTGTCTTTCCTAGCTTTTGATTGTAGCAAGGCAGGTTAGCAGGTAGGGTGCCACCCCTTGTGAGCCACCATGGGACCCCTCAGTGAGGGAGAGACGGCATGACACTGATGCATGCTGTTGGAATGGCCTGACCAACACCCTTTGCATAGGGGGCAGTAATCTGGAAAATGTTGCTTCCATATGCTGCCCTCTATAAGATCCATATCAAAAAGAAAACAAGCACAGTGAGTAGTTTTCTCTACTTTTAAAGAGTGTTCTGAAAACTCTCCTATTCCTTGATGTCAGAGTAGCAATACCCAGCCTGGGCATATATTTCCCACTCCATCTGGTAGTGATATACTTCCAACTGCCTCTCACTTGTAAAGAGGAAAGAGCCAATAAAGACTTTAATAAGTAATAGGTTTAGTAGAACATCTTGAAAAGTGGCCACACATTCTATTAGAATAATTACAATACAATTTCACAAGAGCAACATTTTGGGTGAATACATAAATCTTAAAAGCAACTAAATAATCACTTAATACAGTGTTGGCAAAGTGCTTCTTTTTCTATATGTATCTAGGCATATAGTGAAACTTCATAATATTTTGGGGAGATAGGTTTGTTGCTGGTATATGCATATGTTTACATTTGAAAACCAAACTCATGGGTAGCTTATAGTCCAAATGCAGACTTTCAAGGGAAGCACGTTCCTCATGTAGTTATAATATCATCTCCCTGTTAAATAAAGGTGATACTAAGTAAACATATGTCAACTTTTCCTCCCCCTAAAAATCACAAATGGCTCTAAATATTTTCTTCTATATCTTGTTCATTCTCCTTTGAATAAACTCATGGAAAAACCATTTCTTTGTAAAACTGTTCACAGTGCACAGAATATTTGGAAATTAGCAGCAAAATTCATCAGGAAGCAGTTTTCATAAGAAATTAGAACATCACCTCTCCCTTATGCCCTTGTTGCAAATTCTTGAGTGTTAACTAAAACAATTTATATACATGGTTTCTTCCATGACTGAACAAGAGAAATTACGCACTGAGTTAGGAACATCTTTCTCCATACATTTTAAATTTTTTTTTTTCAACGTTTATTTATTTTTGGGACAGAGAGAGACAGAGCATGAACGGGGGAGGGGCAGAGAGAGAGGGAGACACAGAATCGGAAACAGGCTCCAGGCTCTGAGCCACCAGCCCAGAGCCCGACGCGGGGCTCGAACTCACGGACCGCGAGATCGTGACCTGGCTGAAGTCGGACGCTTAACCGACTGCGCCACCCAGGCTCCCCTCTCCATACATTTTAATAGTTTCTATTATTGGATACTAACTAACGTATTCAGTTTTACTGTACTTCTCTTAGCAGATCCCTCAGATTTAACACTTATAAGTTGAGTAATTACCCAGTATATATATTGACAGATCAACAGTCTCAGACAAGCAATGAACAAACTTGCTACATATGTTCATCTCACCACAGATGCTTCCCCCCCATTCTGATTTTTCAAGTGCATCAAATATTAATACACCTGTGAATGTTCTTACATATATCTCTAAGATAATCTTATTTTGTACCAAAATCCATCTTTGCTAGGTTTATAAAATCTTTATATAGGCAAATCTTTTGTAATAAAAAAAAAAAATTCTGAGGGTGGCATAGTACTATAAATACAGATTGCTAAAGGCAGAGAAGCAATAGGATTGATTAGCATGGTTTAGACTCAACAAACCACAATGAAAGGCAGATAGCCAAATAGTTACTATTTAGAAAATTCATAATCAGGGCCAAGACTGCAGTAGTATGGGGTGCTGATTAAACAATGGGGGGGCTGCATATCATGTAAAAATCCACAGTGATCAACAGTAAGGCCAATGTTAATAGAGTTAATTTAGGACCTGCCAAAAATTCACGGGTAACATAATAATCAATAGCCCTTTATGTACTTGGAATGAGGAAGTGATTTTCAACCAGTAATGTTCTACATGTATGCTAGCTTCCTCTGAGAAATAATGAACCCATTTTACTGAGCATAGTTAGCCGCTCAGTGATCTAGGCAAACATTTATCTTCTCTGAACCTGTGTTCAGAGATGCTGTTACCAGCTCTGTCTGATTAACATGTTATTGTGAAGGTCTGATAAGAAGTCACATCACTGGAGATTTTTTATTCTCTTCCTATGTGGCTGATGAAATGATAACTTGTCAACTTACACTAGAATGACTTAACTAGATCATGCCAATTTTTGATAAGTGGTGCTTCTCACTTACTAGCTTAAGGTTCCTCAGTGATGCTTGATTTATTTGATCTTCTGTCCTTTCCTGATACAGTTCAAGGTTATATATAATGGAGACAGCATAATATAGAGAAAAGCCTGGGGATTGAAGTCAGAGGGTCTAGATTAAACCCTTATTCTGTGACCCAGGGTAAGTTACTTAATTAAACTGTGAGGATAGTGATGATGATGATGATGATGATGATGATGATGATGATGATGATGATGGAGGAGGAGGAGGAGAAGAGTTTATACACACTCAGGACTAAGTCTCACATGACATCTTGTTATTAATTCTTTACATCAACCCTCATTTTATGAATGAGGAAACCAAAACTTAAAAACTTATATGACTTCCCAAGTTACCCAGTATTGTAAACAGTTCGTGATTTGAACCCATACAATTAGATTCTACAATCCTCACTATTATCTGCTGCCCTCCCATCAAATGGGGACAGTAACCAACTTGAAGTGACAGTGAAAGTGAAAGACAGCCATAAAATAATCCTGTAAAGTTCATGCGATGCCTAATCTGAAAAGACTCACTGAGCCTTTATAAGCAAACTTTTTGGGAGATAAACATTGTGAAAATTTCTTCTCTTTCTCTGTGATCCCCACTGAATTTGAGCTTGAGAAAAAGCCAGTTCATGATAACCTGAGAAAGGATTTCAAGTACACTATACATTAGGAGAGAGGGGGATATTGCTTCCCACTCCACCAACACTAGGAAAACCACAAAGAGGAGTTTTAGAAAGTAAAGGTTGTTATGACCTTGGTAAGTGGTTAGAATTTTTTTTTAATAAATAATAGGGATGGTGACATACTGTCGAAACTCTTGGTTATGAAATCTTTTCTGTAACTGTCCATAAAAAGAATGGCTACTCATCTCTCTGAGCTTAGTTTTGGGTTAAACATCTAGAATTAAAAGTTTAAGATGTCTTTTTTCAAAATCCTTTCTAAATCCTAGGACACTGTGATACTATACATTTTTAATGATAATTTTTCTTTAACAAACCACTTGATGCAAATCCTTGAAAACAAGCCTTTTTATTGTTAAGCTTGCTGGGACTGCCATAAAATTCTTAGAGACAAATAAAATTTTGACTAAAATTTATATAAGCACTCAAAAAGTATACATTTATGTTTACATGCATATGAAGTAGTTTAATTTCAATTAAATTGGATAAAATTTATCATAAAACACTTGAGATCTGGTAAATTGTTTTTCAGGAACAGATGCTGTTATGATAATTTTAAAAACTTGGTTACATTTTAATGAGAAGATGGGATGAAGCTTCAGTGGTAGTTTTTAAGATCTTAAAACAAAAGCTGACATTCCAGGTTAGTTGCAATAATGCTTTGGTGATACTGGTGTTATTATTATTGTTTTTGTAGATAACCACTTTTTAGGTATTGCTTTTGAAATCTTTCTGACTTTTAAAAAAAAATTTTAATGTTTATTTATTTTTGAGAGAGTGTGAGTGGGGGAGGGGCAGAGAGAAAGGGAGACACAGAATCTGAAGCAGGCTCCAGGCTCTGAGCTGTCAGCTCAGAGCCCAACCCAGGGTTCAAACCCACAAACCATGAGATGGTGACCAGAGCCGAAGTAGGACGCTTAGCTGACTGAGCCACCCAGGCACCCCTTTCTGACTTTTTTCTTAATTAGGATATTTTAAATATACAAAACAACTGAACTTTGGAGTAAAATATCCTTATTAATCAGGCACATTTTAAAATAAAATAACCTATTTAATTCTAACTAGGAAAGTTAACAGGGCTCATCATTAATAAATAAAATAAAAAGAAATATAGTAATCAAGTCTACTTCAGAGGAGTATCTATACACTGATCAGCTTTTTCCAGCCTTAGAGGGATGGTAATGGTTTCAGGGTTTGTTTGCATATCAGTGAAAGCATGTAGCTGCTTTTATGAAATGGATGTCAAGAATCCACAATATATACTTCTTTGGTTCAGGACACTGACAGCTTTTGTTAAAATGAAAATATTAATAATAATAATATTTAATTATTGTCAACATTAACATCTTAACTCAAAGGCATAAAAAGGGCTAATTTAGGAATATACAAACCTTTTATGAAAACATCCAGCATGGGCTGTATGCTCTAACTTTGGATGTGTGTGAGATAGAGAAAATTCTGGAGTATGAGGAAGTTCCTAGTGTTGAAGGATTCAGATTGGACAACATGGAAGAAAGATGGTGGCTGGGATGAAGACACCTGCTCCTTTTCTTAAACACGGGGTAGATGTCTAAGATATACATTTATCTGGGATGATATGTGTAGAGGATTTGCTATGCAAAGAATCTTGGAACAAGAAAGAATCCCCATATGCATTCATTCGGTGACTCATAATTAATAAGAATCTTGATTATATTCACTACTAGGTAGGTCAGTATGGCTTTGAGTACCTGGGAAAAGTGATGGAATGTCTGTAAAAGTGTGGTAGTCTTGACAGACTTTGCTCTTTCTTCCCACGTGTAAAGGAAACAGTAGAGAGGGATGGCTATTTCTGAAGGTCAGGCTGGAGTAGTTGGGCCAGAGTCGCTATGCCACAAAGAGAATGGGAAAGGTTATTGGATTGATGTCAATCTGGTTGTATTTCTGTAGGAACAAGACAGAAGACTCTGTGTTTCATCCTGTTCTGTTCAACAGCGTAAATACATAGACTTAGAAAAATACATTGATGCATATTACTCAAACTTAGATATTAAAAATTTAGAAAGATTAATATTTTAGATGAAAAAAACAGGAATCAAAAATAACTTAAAATATAACTAAAATAAATAAATAAAATGAATATAACTTTTAACATAAATAACTGTTAAAGTAAATATAACAAAGTAATGTAAGATGTCTAAAAGCAAAGTGATATGTTTGAGTTCAGAAATCAAATTGTACAGTTCTAGGACAGAGGATATTTGGTTTAGCCAACTGTGAGTTCAATGAATAAAGAGCAGATGTGTTGGCTTAGAAAGCTCCTGAGGGTTAGGCTAGGTTTATAGAGTGTGTCTAAGTGGTCTTGCTGGGTTTTGTGTTGATTAGACCTCACTAGGAATCATCTGTCCAAGGATAGTTAAAGAGATTCCTGAAGGGTAGCCAGAGGGAGGTGTTTAGAATAGCTAGTGGTCTAGAAGCCATATCACATGGTTGTAGGAGAATGGGATGTTTAATTTATAGGAATAAAGACTTGAGGGAGGGCACATGATGGGTGGTCTTTGAGTATAGTGTTTTTACCCAGAAGATGGATTAGATTTCTTCTGTGTGGTATAAGAGGGCAAAGCTAGAACCAATGGGTCCAAGTTTTGGAAATAAAAATATTGGCTCATGAGGGATGATTATAGATAACGAGGAGGCAGCTTCCTGGGTGGGAGCAGTGGTTATTTGAAGTGTTTATACTTAAATGCACTGAGTTCTTCCAGGAAAGCCAGAAATCCAGGAAAAAAGACAGTCTTTGGAAATGGTATTTTCCATTGCTAGAGGTGATTAGGAATAGGCTGAAAGATCATTTTTCAAGGATGTGGTTATATCTGGGGGACATTTAAGCTCTCCCATCCTGGATTTCTGTAAGATTTTTTTTTCAAGGGCAAAGTCTGAAAAAAGGTAATTGCTAAACTCTGTTTAAAGAGAAAGAGTAAATGTCCTTTTCATGTAATTTTTTATATGATTATTCTCCTAGTTTTGATCTAATTACTTTAATTCTTCTGTGTAAATAAACTGCTTTTGACATTTGCAACGCACAATTATATTTCTCTAAATACATATAGATATGTTAGCACTTGAAAAACTCCTGCAGTTTTCTGTGCTAGAGTGTTGAGATCTCCCTCCACGATGCAAACATTATTTGAATTTTGCTAGCTACACTCAACATAGAATAGTCTTAAAAGGCGTATCACAAGAATAAAGTTAACCATACAAATGAGAAAAGAATTTGTAAACTATACCTTTTGTGAAAGTGGCTTAAGTTCAGTGAAGAGCACTTCATTAGAGGTTGAAAAGACCTCACCACCTGGTAAATGAAATAATTTTAGAATGATCTATTCTCACATAAAAGAAGGAAACAACTGTGGGAGTGACATTTCTTTCTGACAAGGGAAGAAACACCAAGGAAGGAAGAAATAATAGATGCTTTTTGGGAATTAAGAAAGCTGAATAAGTGAGAAATATTCAGTGTGGTATAAAATGAAATAATAGGAAATCATTCCAGGAGCTGAAAAGCACTTAAAGCAGGAGATAGAGGTTTCTTGGCATAATCTTTCAAGGCTCCCTTCCAAGAGAGGGATTTATTTTGTATCCAAAGTTTATCTGGTTCTTGAGAAGTATGGCTGTTTAGGTGAGCAAAGTGATCCTAAGATCTCTTATATGTAAAGTGGAAGTGAAGCTTTGGTTTTAGGAATCTTATCTAAAATGTACTGGACTTAAAGGCTATTAGTAACCAACTCCTCCAAGAAGTAATATTTCTGAATGTTCTTCTCTCAGATATTCTGGTACTAATAGCTTCCTCTTCATAACTGCCTTTAAAACTTTTTAAGAGGCTAAAGAAAATGTATGGAAAAGTATGTGGGATTCTAGATTATCCTTCATAAATATTTTCTGGCTGCTATTCATCACAGTCACATCCTTCTACTAACCTAGCACCTCCTTCAGTTTTCAGCATACATCAACACTCATGTGATGCTTTTGTTGACTGATTCCTAGAAAGATAAAAGCCCATTGCCAGGGCACATTGTTCACATTTAGAGTTTTGTCTCAAAATAAAGTCTTTGATTAAACTCCACGGGAAGAATGTGTGTAGCAGGCAGTCTAGGCAAAGATAAGACTAACTTTGTGTTGAGTTGCTCTGCTCAACCTTGACCTGGGAAGTTCCTTGGGACTAGTGACTCCTTTAAAACGGTCTCCCCAGAGCAGTCAAGCTCAAGGGTGAGACAAGGCAGGTGGCGGGGTGGGGTGGGGGAGAAGGAGAAAGAGAAATGCATCTTTGGGGTTTTAGAAGGTTGATGCCTTATGTGGCAGCAGGAGTAGGGGGACAATAGCCAACTGAAAGCCCAAAGGGCTCTTATCCTCCTGAGTAAGAGTTAGAAGAGGATATTGGATTAGACTTTCCTTTGGGTCTGCATAAGCCCCTGGAACTGGTGACAGTTCGGGGAGTAGAAGCCATTGGCTCAGACTAGAGAGATACTGGGCTTTCAGCAAAATTTAGGAAGGGGACAATTGAACTGGTGTACATCTACTTGGGAGCTATCAAAGAAGTGTGGTGGTATCAGCTCCCCAAATGCTCTGTAGCTTCTTAACCCTGCAAATAATTTTTTGTGCAGGATGAAGGAGAGTTGAACAGAAAATATTAACTATTGACAACAGATGGCTTTATTAATTTCCGCCAGATGGGATATGCAGGGAAAGGGTTATTGTTATTTTTTTCGAAAGGCCTTAACTTTATTTATTAATTCTTCACTAATCCCATACCCTCCATCCCACTCCATTCCCTCACGGGATGCTCAATGAGTTCACTGGGGCTTGAAGCATCTTAGAAGCTTCTCCTCATCCTCCAGGTCTACACCTTCTTGCTCATGTGGAAGACAGGTGGTCTTGGCTAGTGCAGATGGCATCCTCCTGTGGGCTGTCCTGGCATCACTGGGCACTGAGTCCAGAGGCTACAGAAATGTTCCATGGGGGTGTTGAGGTGGGACCTCTCCTCTTTATACAGATCCAACTCCTGATTTCTGTGCTTCTGATCTTTCTCATGCTTCCCCAGTGGCTGAGCTGAGTGCAGCAAGGCAGCCAGCTGGTCAGCCAACAGGTGCAGCATTTGGGCAAGCAGGAGGCTGTGCACACACTAGTGAGCACCGTTTTACAGCACGAGATCCCCCCTCCTCTCCGTAGCAGCACAGCAGCATGTCCCTCACCCAAAGGATGGGCTCCAAGACGCACAGGAATCATGTGGTAGCTACCACTCCAAGTGGCATTGTGTGCAGATGGAAGACTGTGTCCTATCCTGTTCTTCATGCAAGAAGTCAGGCCTTTGGTGGGACAGCTGATCCTGGAGGAGACATGGAGGCCCAGTGGGCACACCTCCCTCCCCTCCCCTCCTCAGGGCCCTGTTTTCTCATTCTCTCCACCTGTTGCAGGTCCTGCTTGTAGGCATTTTTCTTGTTGCTGTTTGTTTTGTTTTCAAATGTATTATGGAATTTATTTCTATTTCACTTTTAAAAAGCCAGAACATAAGGAATTTCACTTTCTGGAAAGTCACCTCATTAGAAATACATGTTGTGCCCTCAACACAGGAAAACAGGTCAAGTTTCTCTGACCACCAGTGAGACAACAAGTTTTAATCACTTCTCAAATGAAGGTTTTGTCAAATTTCTTTCCAAATTTCTACAGAGATGTTCTCAAGTCAGGGAAGTTTGAGAGAACATTTTTCAGAAATTAGGGTGAAGAAGATGACCTTAATGTTTGGGTTAGAAAAAGTTATTGCCTCCAATAGGCCATATCTTCTAAGGGAAGAGGTCCACAGCAGCAGGGTAGGTTATATAGTATGTACTATTTGATTCCACTTATATGACACAATTGAAATAATAAAAAGATAGAGATGGAGTACAGATTATTGCTTGTTGGAGGTTAGACATAGGAAGTGAGGTGAGTGGATGAGGTCAGAAATGAGGTAGCACAAGGGAATCTGGTGATGAAAGTCTGTATCTTGCTGTGATTGCACAAATCCACATATATGATAAAACTCCACCGAACTCCACATACATACACACACATACAGGCACACAAACCTGGTGAAAACTGAATAAACTCTGTGGATTATACCAATATAGATATTCTGGACTGTATACTGTATTATAGCCAGGCAAGATGTCACCATTGGGGAAATCTAGATGAAGGGTAAACAGGACTGCCAAAGTTAGGGTATGGAATTTCTATTTTAAGTAAGAAGCTAGGCATCATCTGTTTGGGGGAATAGAGAATATCAACAGCTAAAAGTTATACAGCGCATACTATATGTCAGGCACTCTGTTATGAGGTATACATGCAGTTTCTTGTACAATCCTCACACTTATGAGATAGGTGGTATTTTAATCCACTTTTGAGACAAAATAAAATCTCAGAGAGTTTAGTTTCTCATGTTTTCACAATTAATATAGTACCATATTCCACAGAGCAAGGTAGAAACTGAGATGCTTTCAGGGTAGTGGGAAAACTTGTCTGCCTGTGTTAATACCTCTTGCTCTTGTCATTAAAGTCTACACTTCCTATGTCAGGTGTAAGACTTTTCAATTTCTAATTAGAAATGTGTCTGAGTCATAATATAAGGAAAAGAGACACCATATGAAATGCAGAAGACAGATGTGACACTATCTGAGACATACTTTGTGATTTTGCTCAAGAAATGTTCTCGTCTCACCTGAGATTAGGAATTTCTTGAAGACAAACTTTGCACACTGGAAGATCCCTCCTAAGATTGGCATTGATACTGAGACTTAAAATTGAAGTACAGCAAATTTGATCAAAATCAGTGAATTAATTGGAAAGTTTGTAGGAAACAAACAAAATAGATGCAAAACACTAAAAGTTCCAATTGATTCACTATGTTCAATCAATATTTTTTTCATTTCCAATTCAGTGGGTAACCTTTTAAACATCCATGTAAGCCAAGAATGACTGAAAAAGTATTTGATTTTAGTACATACTGCTAGCTGAAAATTAACCACAGGGAGGCAGAAGACAGGATTTCAACAGTAAATCTACTTTTCTCTTCCATATGAAAAAGTCCAGTCACATAGACTATTTAAAAAAAAATCCATAGTTTATATATTAAGAGCTTAAGTGTATTTTTCGTTGATTTTTAGTGTGTCTTATATTCCAACTAATGATTGCTTTCTTGTGTTAGAGAGATTTTGTGATTGAGTTTCAGAAATAGTAGCACAGCTGAAATCATTAATTTAACACACTTTGCTGATTTAAATTATGACAGTTTAGTTTCTGATCTTAAAATATTAAATATTTGATCTTATAATATAACAATGAAGCCTTTATTCCAAAACCATAAAAACCTAGATTTCAAGAATAATTCTTCCCCATCGATATTTCTTTCAACAAAACATTATCTAACATTCATTAAGCTCCAAGTATTACACTAAGTGCTGGGATATATCAAGTTAAATTACACAAAATTGCTTATATGTGACCTAGGGAATATATGACCTAAAACCAATAATTTCACACTGTTTAATCTAATAGAAATGAAAAAACTGCAGTTCCTACCATTACAACTTCACAATTTAATGCAAGACATTTATGAGTAAACAAAATTCCATATTAGGGGAATTCTGAAAAACTTCCTTGAGGAAATGCTCCAGCTATTCTAGAAGGAGTATGAAAAGCCAGGTGAAGAAGGCAATGGGAAAGAAGGTTGCTTCTGAAAGAGAAGTATTCACAGAGTCTAGAGTCTAGGAGGTAACAGGAAAAATTATGAGTCTCAACTGGAGAGAAAGCATCAAACTACAAAATCTCTTATGTGAAAAGAGTTTTACTTAGGGCAATTGGGAAAACTTAAATGATTATGAACTGGAGAATAGAAGGTATGGTTTGCATTTTAGGAAGATAGCTTAAGCCGCAGCGTTGTATGTTGTTTCTCCACACTTCTCTTTTCTCTCACATCTTCAGTCTTTGTTGTTGTGTTGTGTTGTTTTGTTTTGGAGGGGTTGAGTTTTTTTTCCTGTATTTTCTGGGAGAATTCTTTATCTTTATTTTCCAATTCACCTATAACATTTTTGGCAGCAATATATTTCATAGGAGCTCATTTTAATTCTCTGGTTGTTACTTTCATAGCTTCCTATTCTTATCTTGTGGATTCAAGTTCCCCATGAGCCTTTAAGGATAACAATTAGAAGTATTTTGTTGTTGGGGCGCCTGGGTGGCTCATTCGGTTGAGCGGCTGACTTCGGCTCAGGTCACGATCTCGCGGGCTCAGGTCACGATCTCGCGGTCCGTGGGTTCGAGCCCCGTGTCGGGCTCCGTGCTGACAGCTCGGAGCCTGGAGCCTGTCTTGGCTTCTGTGTCTCCCTCTCTCTGACCCTCCCCCGTTCATGCTCTGTCTCTCTCTGTCTCAAAAATAAATAAACGTTAAAAAAAAAAAAAGAAGTATTTTGTTGTTTACTTTTTTTTAAGTTTATTTATTTTTGAGAGAGAGAGAATGCACGCAGGGGAGGGGCAGAGAGAGAGGAAGAACGAGGATCCGCAGTGGGCTCTCTGCTGTCAGCAGAGGGCTTGAACCCACGAACCATGAGATTATGATCTCAGCTGAAGTCAGAAGCTTAATCCACAGAGCCACCCAGGTGCCCCTACTTTTTTTTTTTTTTTGAAGTTGGTTTTTATGTTAATTTTGGCCACTCTTCCACATTAAAGGCTTTCTTCAGACTTCTAGTGAATCTTAGTTGTTTATTTTTTTTACAAATAAGCTGGTAAAAGAGCTGATTGGAACCTCTCTCTATATGTTGGTACCTCTATTGCTAATTCACAGGCAAGCACTTTTTAAAAATGATGGCAGGGTTGGGGTAGGGGCCAGGGCGGGGGCCGGGGAATCCTACATTTAAGTTTCTTATGCTGAGGGAACTTTAAATAAGTTATTTTCTCTAGGACTGTTCACCTTCTTTAGAGAAGTACCCCCTTGCCTGGTGGATAGGAGCTTGCTTTTGAACTGGTTTCACTTAGAGGTTGGGATAGTTAACCATGCCACCAACAGATACTCTAGTATTCCTCCTATTTTTAGCCTCATGTCTAACTTTGCCCTCAGCCGAGTGTAGCATTTTTCAGTCCCAAGCATTGACTAGATTCTGCATTACAGATGGGTTTAGACTACAAACCTCTCTGTGTAGTCTAGGCTGGAGAGTTCCTCTGATCTAATTCACCAGTTAACACTTCTCCACCTCTTTTATGTATTCCATAAATTTCCTAAAATCTCTTATTTGTTTATGACCCATCTCCTCTTCTTTTCTAGATAGTGGCTTTATAAAATTGCAATGGAACTGTTTGATTGGAAATGAGATGCAATGTATCTCTAATCACATATTTCCTTAAACACAGGTTTAATTCTGTCTGTCCCTCTAGTTTATAAATTCTATGAAAGTAGAGATTATAGATGTTTTCACTGTTGTATTACTACTGCCTATTGTAATGTCTAATAATGTCTTAAAATAGTCTTGCTGAAAGAGCAAATAGGACTTGTGAAAACATCATGAGGAAATATGTAAATAAAAAATAAAACCATGAAATTTTAATATAGTTGGATCAAATTATAAAACATTAAGGAGGATGCAACCTACTTTACATAAAGTTAGCATAATATTATCATAGATTCATTAAGAATCCACCTTGGCTACTTGTTTTTGAATAATGAAAAGGGTGACACTGGCACAAGAGAGGCGAAGAATTGTGCTTTTTCTGGCACTGGCTGCCCTTTGTGATGTACATCTATTCATGTATGTACATGGGAACATGTGTGTGCAAATGAACATGCACATACAGGATATATTTTTATTATTTTTCTCTGAGTCCTCTTTATTCACTAGGCATTAATTTTGTCAATTATGATTTTTTTCCAACTACAATGCTTAAGTAAAGCGATGCTCACAGTTGGTGAGGAATAACTATACCAAAGACATTAAGATATAGAAGCCATCTGCCTGGCTTCCAAGTTTTTACATAAGGCACATTAGGAGCTTGGCTGATTTAGTCAGGCTTTCTGAGTGTTGAGACACCTAATGCCTGCTGCTCATTCTCCTTAGTTCATTTGTCCATTCATGAAATAACCTACTTTTTAAAACAAAAAAGAGTTAGGATTTGTGCGTATTCAACCAGACAAATATATAGGCTATATAAAATATATATGCTATATAAAAACAGCATAGGGGCACCTGGGTGGCTCAGTCAGTTAAGTGTCCGACTTCAGCTCAGGTCATGATCTCACAGTCCATGAGTTCGAGCCCCGCGTCAGGCTCTGTGCTGACAGCTCAGAGCCTGGAGTCTGCTTCAGAATCTGTGTCTCCCTCTCTCTCTGCCCCTCCCCTGCTCATACTCTGTCTCTGTCTCAAAAATAAATAAAAACATTTTTAAAAATTAAAAAAAAAACAGCATAGGTGAAGAGACACATAATTTTGTAACAGAGAACAGAACATCTACAGGTACTCAGCAGCTATGGCATAATAATGATGGGCATGAAGAAAGAGAAAGGGAGAAATGCCATGATCATTTAACCATCAGTCCTGGGGAACAGAGATTTGGATACAGGCTAGCAAGTCAGACCCCAAGAAAACATGTCCAGCAGTTCCGGACAGAGCAAATTAATTGTATGCACCGACACAGGGTTGCCAAGAAGATCCCAATATACTTAACTAAGCCATAATTGGTTATGACTCTGCCCTTCCTGAAGTGATGGACCTGGACTGGTGGACCAAACTGCAAGGAAATGGGGAAAGCAGAACAAAGAAAATAATACAAAAAGTTACAGAATGTATTGAATGAAAAAAAAAACTGGCCTTTTTGGTCTATATTATTGATTTAAAAGGTAGGTTAAGTGTATTTCTTATTATTTCTGACGCCTGGAGCTCCCTCCTAATACTTGTGGTCTTAGATCACTAGAGAAATGAGCAGAGAAGACAAATTTCAAGCATAGTTTGAAGATTGCTAAGACTAAGGGGTTTCAGCTAGCAATGAGGAAGGTGGCAATATGACAGCTGGAGCTTAGGCTGAAGGAATAAACTTTGGCAAGGACACCTTCTATAAGTTAAATGTTCCTCCTCATTATGAGACTTTGAATAGGATGACAAGTGAAACCTACCATGCGAAATTTAAGGGGCACTCACTCCCAAAGTTGTGCAAGGCCACCCTGCTCTTGCAAGTTCCTGAGAATTAGTGCCTCCTTAAATTTTCTGTCTTTGGCCTCTTAGTTGCCTTAGACTACTTCTGGCCCTGCCACATTAAAATATGTTTCATGGTGGGGGTGCTGTGATAGCTAAGTCCGTTGAACATCTGAGTTGCTCAAGTTATGTTCTCATGGTTTTTGAGTTTAAGCCCCAGATTGGACTTTCTGCTGTCAGTGCAGAGCCTGCTTCAGATCCACCGCTCCCCTCTCTCTGCCCCTCCCCCGACTTGAGCACACATTCTCTCTCTCTCTCTCTCTCAAAAATAAACATTTAAAAAATATAAAAAATAAAAGTAAAATATGTTTTATGGCAACCACCCATTCCATGCCTCATTCCATCTCCAGAATTACCTATACCTCAAAATAAGTAGTGAAGGAATTATCAAGAGAAATGGGAGGGAGATACATGCCTAAACATGAGATGTTCATTTGTCCTTGGATGTCTCAATTGGCAAATTTTAATCTTCTCATTTGATTTTTACCTTTTTTCCTATCTTTATATTTTTATCAATCTCATTTGATTTTTGTCTTTTAAAGCCATTAAAATCCTGTAACAAAGCAGCACATGCCTATGATCCATTTTTGGTAGCTGATGAGAGGATAGAGAATATACTTAAACAATTACATTTGACATGAAGTTGGTAGGGATAGTTTATATTGCACGCCAGAACCAAAATTCTAAAAGATCTTGACATGCTGAAATGATGGGCCAAATATAATATGATGAAACTTATCAGGGACAAATGTCGGTACTTTAGTTAAAATTCCATGTAAACAAGGGCAAAATGACAGAGATGCAGTTGAAGGGCAACTTTTCTGAAAGTCTTGAAGATATCAGTCTAAACAGTTTCAATGAATCAATTGTGCAGTATGTTTTACCTAAAGCAAAGTGTAATTTTAGGGATTGTTGACAGAAAGCAAATATCTAAAGTGAGGGAGATGATAACTCTGCTCTGTTTGAATAGAATCACTCCCCCATCAAGGGGAGTGGATAGCTCTTCTGCTTAGGAAAACCTATTAGTGGCCCCTTTGTGATGAGAAATGTGGACTGATTTAGGAGAGGATGAGTGCTACAGGGAAGCTAAATTTTCTAAATATTTGAGAAATGGGAACTTTCCGAGAGAAAGATCTCTGTAGGTAGAGGTAGCATCTAACAGTACAGTAGCAGGCTATAGACCAAGGAGAAATACTGTTAGTAAGAACTTTCTTGTTAGGGAAAAGAGCCTTTGGAGCTTCTGTTTAATAGAAGATTGTTTTCTGTTCTGATTTATAATTTCCCCATAAGTCCCCAAATCTTCATTATAGGTCAGTTACATACAACAAGTTTGTTTTTGGTGGACTAGAAGGAAATTCCCTTGTTGGGGGGGCGGGGATAGTAAAGGAAGTAAGATGAAGACATCAAGAATGAAGCTCAGGGCAGGGATGTGGGGCAAGAGGTGACAAACAGCTTCTAAACCTAATTCATCCCCTGATGAATTCCTAGTAAGATCAGTAAGGGTGCTAAATTTCACTTGGTATAGGTTTTTGAATTATTTTATATTGCATGTTCGAAGTAAAGGCTGATTTTGAAACATTGGACAACTTCCAAGCTTCCAACCTTGGTAAAATTGAACTACATTTGCATACGTGGTAGACTATGCATTTTTGTCACTGGACTGTTTGTCTCACTGGCATCTCCTACACAGTGCTTAGGATACAGAAATCCCTTAAATATGTGTTGAGTGAATGAATGAGATTACTGATTTTGATATATCAAGAATGATACCATATAAATAGATATTATTAAAATAGAATCTGTCCTCAAGAATCCTATAGTCTTATAAGGGAGTCATTCTTTCTATTGAGGCATTTTATTGGCATTTGGGATATGTAAAAAAAGGTAGACAACGTCTGTGCTCTCATGGAGTTTTACCTTCTAGCTGGGGGCACACAGATAAGAAAAAAATTAATAATTAAGAAAAACATTCAGCCAGGATGAGCATTATGCAGAGAACTGAAATGGCATACAGTGACAGAGACTGACAGAGGCTGCAGGAGATAGGGTGGTCGGAAGCTTTTCTGCTGAGATGATATTTAAGGTAAGGTATGAACGACAAGGAAGGAGTCAGCTATGTAAAGACCAGGAGTTGCAAGCAAGTCTCCAAATAAGCATGGCAAATCTGAGGACCAAAGAGAAGTCCAGCAACACGTGTGAGCACTGAGGAAGATAAAGAGTGGTAAGAGATGAGGTGGGAGATTTAGAGTGAGGTCAGATAACATAAAGTTATCTGAACCTCAATAAACAATCAGATTTTATTCTGAGAGTTATGCAAAGCTTTTGAAGGGTTTTAAGCTTGACTGTGGTTATTAAAATAGTAATACAATATGGGGCGCCTGGGTGGCTCAGTCGGTTGAGCGTCCGACTTCGGCTCAGGTCACGATCTTGCGGTCCGTGAGTTCGAGCCCCGCATCAGGCTCTGGGCTGATGGCCCAGAGCCTGAAGCCTGCTTCCGATTCTGTGTCTCCCTCTCTCTCTGCCCCTCCCCCGTTCATGCTCTGTCTCTCTATGTCTCAAAAATAAAAAAAAAATTAAAAAATGTTAAAAAAATAGTAATACAATATGATAAGTGCTCTGATACTAATAAAAGATAATCACAGGATTCTGAGGAAACAACCAGTGGCAGAGGGGCTATCAAGGAAGGCTCCTTGGAAGACATGGTATCTCCTATTTATGCCCAACAGTTAACAATGTGAAAAAAAGAGAAAGGAAATGGGTGCATAAAGTGCATTCCAGTATGGGAGTTGGATAAACTATGACTTTGTCACAGAACTGCAAGGAGCACAGTACTGATAAGAGAGAATGAGAAAAGATGAAGCTGGAGAGGTGAGCAGTGGCCAAACTGGGAAAGATCATTCACATCTTGCTAACAAGTTTTTGCTTTTTGCCCAAAGGCAATATGGGGACAACATAGAATTTTCATCAGAGGATTTTCATAGCCAGATTTGTGCTTTACCACGTATGCTCTGGCATCATCATGAAGACAAACGAGAGCGGGGCAAAGCTTCTGTTCAGGACACCCAACTATGAGGCTGTAATCCAGAGCAGAGATAAGGGTGATCTTAACTAAGACACTGGAGGGGAGAAAAAGAAATGTATGGATACAGTTAATAAAAAGGAAGTTAAAAAACATCTTTTTGGCCATTAGGTAGATAGATGGAAATGTGAGGAATAAAAAAGAGCACCAAGCCTAGTGGAGGGGATTTAAGGGAGAGTAGGAAAATAGGAGATGATGATGAATTCAGTTTTGTATTTACTGGCTTTGAGATACTCAAGGATAGAAATGTGGATGTGTTTGTAGGCAGTGGGTTATTCTGCTACAAGAGAAATTTGAGGCCATCAGCAAATAGGTAGCCATCAAGACTCTGAAGAGATGGCTCAGGAAAAGTGTGCATTTAGGGATGAGATGAAACAGAACAAAACTTGGAGAAGCATCAATATTTTAAGGGCTCTCAGAGAGAAAAGAATCTATGAATGAATTCCACTAAGAAGAATGAATTCCTGGAGAGGCAAGAGGAGTGCAAGAAAGCCTTATCACGGAGTCTGGTGACTTGAGAGTTTCAAGGAGACAGAGGCCAAGAATATCAAATGTTTCAGCAACATCAAGAAAGAACTGATAACTATCCTCAAAGTTTAAAAATGAAGAGAGAGACAGGTGATAACAACTGTTAAAGCAGTTTCATTGAAATGGCAGGGAGCATTACAATACTGGGAAAGTTCCTAAAGAGACAGAGAGAGAGAGATGTATCCAAGGAGGAAATATGAGAACGTATTCCCTGTGACTAGATGTATTCAACTACCACTCTTTTGATATGGTTTTTGCATAATGAAAATCCAAACCCGAGAATGTTTAAGATGTAAAAAGTCATAATCAGTAACTTATAAGGATATAGTTTTACTGCCTTTTCACACCAAAATAAACAGGCATAATATAGTTAAGGGAATATAACAAAAGAGCTGTATTCTCAAGGAAACAAGTGAAATCTCAGACTGTTAATGCAATAAAATGTCCTGTAGCATATGTATTTATTTTTTACTTTGAAACAATTTCAAACGTGGAGAAAAGCTGTAAGAATAAAGAAATTTTCTCCCCTTGAATTTGACAGTAAGTTGATGATGTGATGCTCCTCACCCCAAATACTTCAACGAGTATTTCTTATAAATGAAGACATTAACTTACATTACCACAAACCATCAGTATCAGGTAGCTAATATAAATATATCACTCCTATATAATCTTATAGCCATTTATGTTTTATGAATTTTAAAATAATGTCTGTTATAGCAGAAGGATATAGCTCAGAATCACATGTTGCATTTAGTTGTCGCATCTCTTTCCTCCTCCAATTTGTAACAGATCCTCAGTCTTTCCTTGACATACAACTTGACACTACTGAAGATAAAGGTCAGCTATTTTGTATAATGTTCCTCAATTTGCATGTCTTTTTTTTCTCATAGATTCAGAATATGCATTTTATTTAATGCAGGAATACCACATAAGTGATATTCCATTTGTCTCACTACATCCTATCAATCAATACATAATTTGATTTTTCCTATTACTGTTTTTTTTCATTTAAATTCCAGTTGATTAACATATAGTGTAATATTAGTTTCTGGTGTACAATTTAGTGATGCAACACTTAACATACAATAATACCCAGTGCTCCTCACAACCAGTGCTCTCCTTAATCTCCATCACTTATTTAACCTATTCCCCCCACCTCCCCTCCCCTCTGCTAACCATCAGTTTGTTCTCTATAGTTAAGAATCTATTTCTCAGTTTGCCTTTTTTTCCCACATGATCATTTGTTTCTTAAATTCCACATATAAGTGAAATCATATGGTATTTGTTTCTCTGGCTGACTTATTTCTCTTAGCATAATACTGTCTAGCTCCATGCATGTTGTTGCAAATGGCAAGATTTCATTCTTTTTATGGCTGAATAGTATTCCATTGTGTGTGTGTGTGTGTACAATTTCTTTATCCATTCATCAGCTGATAGACATTTGGACTCTTTCTATCATTTGGCTATTGTTGATAATGCTGCTATAAATATTGGGGTACATGTATGCCTTTGAATTAGTATTTTTGTATTATTTGGGTAAATACTTAGTAGTGCAATTGCTGGATCGTAGGGTAGTTCTATTTTTTTTTTCTATTTTTAACTTTTTGAAGAACCTCCATATTGTTTTATAAAGTGGCTGCACCAGTTTGCATTCACTATTTGCAGATGACATAATACTCTATATAGAAAACCTGAAAGACTGCACCAAAAAATTGCTAGAAATGATACAAATTCAGTCAAGTCATAAGATACAAAATCAAACACAGAAATCTGTTGCATTTCTATACACCAATAATGAAGCAGCATAAAGAAAAGTCAAGGAATCGATCTCATTTATAATTGCACCAAAAACAATAAGATACCTAGGAATAAACCTAACCAAAGAGGTAAAATATCTGTACTCTGAAAACTATAAAACACTGATGAAAGAAATTGAAGATGACACAAAGAAATGGAAAAACATTCCATGCTCATGGATTAGAAGAACAAATATTATTAAAATGATACTACCCAAAGCAATCTACACATTTAATTCAATCCCTATGAAAATACTAACAGTATTTTTCACACAGCTTGAAGAAGCAATTCTAAAATTTGTATGCAACCACAGAAGATCCTGAATAGTCAAAGTAACCTTGAAAAAAAAAAAAAAAAGCAAAGCTGCAGGCATCACAATTCTGGGCTTCAAGTTATACTACAAAGCTATAGTAATCAAAACAGTATGGTACTGATACAAAAGTAGACACATAGTTTAATAGAACAGAACAGAAAGCCCAAAATTATATGGTCAATTAATCTTTAACAAAAAAGGCAAGAATATGCAATGGGAAAAAGTCTCTTCAATAAATGGTTTTAGGAAAATGGGACAGGAACATGCAAAAAAATGAAACTAAACTTTCTTACACCATGAACAAAAATAAATTCAAAATGGATTAAAGACCTAAATGTAAAACAGGAAACCGATAAAATCCTAGGGGAGAACACAGGCAGTAACCTCTTTGACACTGGCATTAGCAACTTCTTATGAGATGTATTACCTAAGGCAAGGGAAACAAAAGCAAACGATCAGGACTTCATCAAAATAAAAAGCTTCTGCACAGTGAAGGAAACAATAAAACTAAAAGACAACCTTCAGAATGGGAGAAAATATCTGCAAATGACATATCTGATAAAGGGTTAGTATTCAAAATACACAAAGAACTTATAAACCTCAACACCCAGAAAACAATCCAGTTTAAGAGTGGGCAGAAGACACGAATAGACATTTTTCCAAAGAAGACATACAGTTGTCCTATTATTGTTTACTGTTAATATTGGCCATTAGTTTAAAGTAGCATTTACCATAATTCTTCACGGAAAAAATTATTTTTCTTTGTAATTAGTACATATTTAGTGCATTTGTACTTTGAGATTATGTAAATATGAGGGATGGTCTCATGAAACATTATGGGCTCATGGATTCTTATTTTATCTGATGTTACAATCTGTTGCTATTATTACTTATTTTGATGCTCCAGTTGTTCCGGCTTTGGCCAGTAGGAGCCTTTCCAAGCTGGTTCCCGTGTTCTTTGACATGTCCTCATCATTCTTTGAGCACTCTTATATGGTACGACAAGATGTTCCAGGATCATATTACACTTACCCTGCCCAGCCTTGGATTCAGCCATTTCTCTAAGGAGCACTTTTAGGGAGAATAGTATTTAGTAACCAAGATCTGGAAGCTAGCTGTTTTTAAACACAGACACCCAAGCACACACACTGTGATGCTTAATTTTATGTATCAATTTGGGTCATGGGGTGCTCTGACATTTGATCAAATATTATTCTGGTTGTGTCTGTGAGGGTGTTGGGTGTTTCTGCATGAGATTAACATTTGAAACAGTAAACTGAGTAAAGCAGATTGCTCTTCTCAGTGCAGGCAACTTCATCCAACCCACTCATGGACTGAATAGAACAACAAAACTGATCTTTCTACAAGTAAGGGGAAATTCCTCCTGCCTGCCTTTGAACTGGGACATCAGTTTTGTCCTGCTTTTGGACTCAAACCTAAACACTGGCTCTTCCTGGGTCTTGAGCCTGCTGGCCTAGCTTTCCTGGGTCTTAGTTTGCCAACTGAAGATCTTGAGACTTCTCAGCCTTCATAATCATGTGAGCTCTTTATAACAAACCATATACATAAACACACACACATACACAGAGGCATATTGGTTCTACTTCTATGGAGAATCCCAATACACACATATTTACCTCTGTATGTATTTCTATGTCATTTCAGTAAGTGATAAAACATAGGTTCATATCGTTATCTCCCATTTTGATACAACACTGAAGGATTCATCCTAGTTTCCTACTTTTCCATACTTGTACTTCCCGTCTCGACTATAAGAAACCCGGCTCCCATCATCCTTAATACATTTTTGTGATCAGACCCCCTATATGTAACCAATCATCAGCCCTTGTTGCCTCACTGCAACTGCAACTTGTCTCCCTGCACTGACACCCTCCTAACTCTGCTCAGGCTCGGACACCACTTGCCTGGGGCTGTCCTCACTACTGCCCCCTGAGCATTCCCTTACATACACCACTGTAGCTACAATACTTCATTTCATCCTCACTTCAGATATACTCCTCATCCTACTCAGGCACTGCATCTGCAAACCCCTACTTCTCCTTCCCCACCACGTGGATCCCTTGCTCGCCCTGCTTGTTCTCCCACACCATGTGTAGGACTGCTCTTCTATGTAAAAGAATGTAAAAAAAAATCCTCTCCTGTTTTCGTTTTGTTTTATGTTAGTCCACCAAACTGTAGGGAATATTTCTAATAAAATTTTGACACTTTCTGGTACAAACAATTCTCCAATTCATAAAATACATTCAGAAAAATACCTATATGAATATGGATAGCCTCCCTCCTCTACAATACCATTTTCCAGCCTTCTGTGTTAGTATCACCACCAAATGGAGTAAAGAAACCCATGGCCTTCAGACAGATCAAAAAGACCCCATATTATATTTGAGAAATAGCATTCTATGTCCCACTTATAGAAGTTGTGTATTCAAATTTAGGATTCATGGCAGCTATGCTACTATGCTTAGCAGAAGTGTGGATATGGAAATGTAATTTTGACAGACTTACCAACACAGCTTAAATCTTGTCTTGAAATATAAATTATTTAAAAACGTTTATTTACACAAGTGTGCTGTTCAAAGTCTCAATCAAAATATTCACCACGCTCGTCATGAAAGTATATATATCATGATAAACATCCCTATTGCTAGTATAGTTTTTGTAGCACATATTTTTTTAAAAGAAAAATGTTTCTACAGAAAAACACCGGCAAAATCTCTTTATCTTTCTCAATTTTTTACTCTTTCACTTAGAAAAACAATGAATACTCTCTCCCCTATACCAGGTACTGAAATGCTGACATATGAAGTGTAATTATTTATTACTTTCCAAGAGCAACATAAAAGTTGGCAGATATGTGCTTCTTAAGATTAAAGAAGAAACACTGCAAATTTCCTTGCCAAACACTATGGTGACAAGAGAACTACATGTGATTTATTCATAATAATAGAGTTGTCTAGAAATCAGAAAAAAAGAATATTCTGAAATGATTCTTCACATATATGTTGAATTGACTCCTATTGCTAGTTTCATTTCAGGAAAACTACCCCATAATTGTATCTCATACTAAAGCTTTTTATTAAAAAAAACAAATAAGGAAAGAACACCTGTTAGAAATGAGCACCATTGGAGAGCTTTAACTCTTTCACAACAGGAAGCATGGATTTGCTGTTTAGACTCAGCATTGAAGATTGAAAATGGGAACTGGACAATCCAGTGATTGCAAATCCTGCTTCCGATAACTCAGTCTGCTTCCAATGATTGCAATGTGCATGAAAAATGTCCAAAAAATTCTCATGACAACCCATTTGCTGTCATTTAATAGTAGTGGTGGTATTTGGTTTCTTAATAGGTGTGCGTGCATTTCTCCCAGATTTGCTAAAAAATACTTAGCACATACAAATCATTAAAATCATTTAAAAACCATTAAAAATCATTTGAATATATTATAATTATCATAATAACCATATCATACAAATCGTTAAAATCATTTAAATATATTATAATTATTAACACTAGTTCAGCAAATGTTGTTGATCATTTAATTATAATTCATGTACTATGGGTAGATCTGAGGGGATAAAGGATCTATGCTCCAGAAAGTTGGTTTGAGTGGCAGAGTGAAATGTGAATAAAAGAGAAGTAGGCTGTTATCTGAGTGTCTCAATAAATAGATGGACAAAGTAGAATGGCAGGGGCACACATGGGCCTGAAGCTGAAAACCCCATGCAGAGTGCTCGCTTCAGCAGCACAGATGCTGAAAATCCTGTGCAAAGAATACTTGAAAAGAATCTTGAAGGTGAAGTGTAATGATAGAGGCAGGCAGAAAGGAGAGCAAATGCAGAGACATGAGCATGTTACAACCTACTGAACAAGAAATGATTTGCATCTAGAGTCTGAAGGGGAGTGGGCTGATGGCACTAGAATGTAGCTAAAGGGTTAAAGAACACATTCCTAAGGGTTCTATTTGCTGTACTGAGATGCTAGTATTCTATCCTAACGAGAAAACATCACCCTTGAGGTTTCTATGAGTCACATGATTAGATCAGCCTTCATAACAGATGACTTGGATTGGAAAGAATGATTGGCAAGGGGGCCCCCATTGGAGGAAGGAAAATACAGTGTGAGCTTATTATACTAGAGGTGACAAGGTGCAAATTGAAGCCCTGAAAGTGAAGGAAGGCAGGAAAAGAGGTGAATTTGAATGAGGTCTAAACGGAAGAGCCATAGAACTTGTGACTGGACAGCAAGGGAGGGAGAGATAGGGGCAGGTGTTGAGTGAAGTTAAAGCAAGTGAGCTATGTTGACTTTCACTGAAATGATGAATATGAGAGTGATGGGTAGATTTGGGGGCCTGATGGATTTAATTTCAGGTATGTGATTAGGGTTTTTGAAGAACCATTTTATGAAGGCACTTAATAGGAGGTGGGATAGAACAGGCTCTCAAAAATGTTTGTTAACTGAATGAACATACAAGCAATTGGACATTCAGGTGGACAGCTCAGGAGCAGCATCAGTGATTTGGTTATCTCTGGTTTAAAATAAGAGCAAAGAGCCTACAGAGAGATTCTGGGGAACACCAATACTGTAGGAATCAGGGAGGGAAAAGAGAAGGTAGAATCAGAATAGAAGGTTTGCAAGGCATGTAATCATACAACATCGTTTTAGTCTAACTGTGGATTTTAAATTTCAGGATAGAGCATTTGCTAAAGGAAAAAAAATATCCATATAGTGTGCTATGTCAGGTCAGCTATCTTTACTGACTTCCATAGTTCTCCAGATCATGTTACTATAAAGATTTAAGGAATGGATATCTATAAACTATAATATAACTCAGAATATTTTCAGGTATATAGGCACCCTAGATTGTTGTATGCTTTTACATTTCGTGAAGGTGTCTATGAGTTAGTGTAGTCAGGAGCAAAAAGACTTGAATTAACAAGATGAGAGATGAAGGCTATGGTCAAAAGGCATCTGCATTAACTGGAAAGCTATAGGATGTGGGCATCATTATTACTACAGGTATTGCTATATCATAATAAACAAAGGAATATGACTGTCAGAGAATGATAGTATTTATTGAGTCTCAGTAGGAAAACAGACTGGTTACTGGCCTCAGAAATTACACTGAAAAAAAATTGCTGGCATATAATGACTCATAACTTGTGAGAACCAATGCGTCTTTTTATTTTTTATTTAAAATCTCTCTCAAATCTGTCAAATCTTTCCAACAGTGCCACTCTAGGACATGCCACCACTGCATCATCTTATTTCACCTGGACCACTCTATCAGCTTCCTGACATAATTTTACACCAACCTTTGCATTTATTCTCTACATGTTAACTAGAGTGATTTTTCAAATGCAAATCTGATTATGTCACCCTTTGCCCAAAACTTTAGAATAAAGACTGAAATCCTTACAGTCTACAAGTTCCTGCATGATCTAGCCCCAAAGTAACTTCCTTACCTTGTCCTCTGTGTTCCAGATGGGCAGACAGCTGTCAGAGCCTTGATCATGTGATACCACCCAGATGTTCATCCTTTTCTTATTCTCTACTCAAAGGCAATTTCCCTAAGCCTCTAGACTTGGCCAGATGGACTTGGAGATG
The DNA here is from genome assembly GCF_014898765.1 of Herpailurus yagouaroundi. Lineage (NCBI taxonomy): Eukaryota > Metazoa > Chordata > Mammalia > Carnivora > Felidae > Herpailurus > Herpailurus yagouaroundi. The sequence continues at coordinate 34,141,878 of NW_024412394.1, read as the reverse complement.
ATGTAACAGGACAATGAAGTTTTCTTTTATAACAAAAATTATACCTTGTACTGAAGACTGGATTTGGTGAATACAGGTGACCCTTAAACAATATGGGTTTGAACTGTGCAAGTCCACTTATATGCAAGTTCTTAGAGTATGATACTGAAAATACATTTTCTCTCATGATTTTCTTAACATTGTTTTCTTTAGCTTTACTATAAGAATACAGTATATAAAACATGTAACATACAAAACATTTGTTTATAGACTTTATGTTACTGGTAAGGCTTTTGGTCAACTGTAGGCTATTAGTAAAATTGGGGGGGGGATCAAATGTTATACACAAATTTTGACTGTATGGAGAGGTTGGCACCCCCAACTCCTGTGTTGTTCAACGGTCAACTGTCACATAATTGCTGTCTGTCACCCTCACTGAACTGGAAGCATCGTGTGATTAGGGGCCACATTTATCTTATTCATCATTGTATCCCAGCACCTAGCACAGAGCTACGAATATGGAGAGGCTCAATGACTCTTGGAATGAACAAAGCCCTGAGAAGGAATCAGCTAAGTTGGGGTGCAGTTGTGTCCTCTTGGATGAGCAGAGAGTTCTTTATAGAATCAGCCCAAATTAATCCATTTCACAATGATATATTAATATAAATGTGTTTTTCTGGATGTTCTGTCTTATGTAGAAAATAATGACAAACAACTTACCATAATAAAGAAAATATCTTTATTATGAAGTTCTAGGATTGAAGTATCTCTATAGTTCTTTCCAGCCATGAAAAATTAGTACTTAATATGATATTAAATGATAACTTTATACTTGGAATGTCTGTACCTAGTAATATGCTTTTTTCTTTATTATTTCCTATTTGTAAGTCATATTACTTATAATCAATCTTTGCTCTTCCTATTTTTAAGGGTCTTTAATAATAAAAATTAAATGCAGTATCATATAATGCCTTCTTATCAGGGAGGAAAGAGTTTGATGACTTGGTTTACCTCTGTGCAACTGTAAATTATCCTAATGTCATCCTTTCCCTCAAACTGACTAAAATATAGGGCACCTGGGGGGCTCAGTTGGTTAAGTGTCCAACTTCGGCTCAGATCATGATCTCGCGGTTTGTGGGCTCAAGCCCCGTGTCCGGCTCTGTGCTGACAGCTTGCTCAGAGCCTGGAGCCTGCTCCAGATTCTGTCTCCCTTTCTCTCTGCCCCTTCCCTGCTCATACTCTGTCTCTGTCTCTCTCAAAAATAAACATTAAGAAAAAAAATTTTTTTAAATGTTGATCACTTTAAAAAAATTGACTACAATATAATTTGAATTGTACATCCTGAATTTAAAAGCCAAGTGTTTGTGGATGTTAATACAAAGAATCCACTTAAGGAATAATTAGTATTAACTTTGAAATAATTAATAATTTCATTAAAAATTTAAATACTGGAAAAAAATTTAAATATTAGGGCGCCTGAGTGACTTAGTCAGTTAAGCATTCTACTCTTGATCTCGGCTCAGGTCATGATCTCGCAATTCATAAGACTGAGCCCCATGTGAGACTCTGTGCTGACAATGCAGAGACTTCTTGGGATTTTCTCTCTCTGTCCCTCTCCCCTCTCTCTCAAAATAAATAAATAAACTTAAAAAAATTAAATATTGTATTAGAGAGTGTAAGTATTAGGCCTATAAAATTATGCGTTCATTTATGAATTGTTACACATCCCTGACACATAAGGAACAATAATACTAGATGAGCTTGTGTCTGGTGAGCTGATAGCAAAGGGTTCTAGGAGGGTGGAACAGTGAATTTCATGGTTGGTGTCCCCAGCAGTCATCCTCCTTTCAGCAGAAGGCTCCATTTTTTGTTTTCGTTTTATGTTTTGTTTTGTTTTGTTTTTTATTTACGTTTAACCAACTGAGTCATCCAGGCACCCCTAAAAAGCTCCAGTTTTAGTTTAAGGTTCATTCTCCCCCATTCTTTCCTTTCCATAATGGCCTCCATCCTCAACTCTAGGAGTGGAACAGGTGCCTAAAGCCCAAGTCTAATGGCACTTTGTATTCTTATATTCTTCTGATCAGAGTAATTGATTGAGGGATGGACAGGTAAAGCAATCAAAGCCAAGGAAACATAATAAAACTTTCAATTGGGGATATTGAGACAGGCAGGTCCTCTCTCCATTAGACTTGAGGTTGGAAGGATGTGAGGTTGCTGCAGAAGCTACAAGCATCTTGCTCTCATGAGAGGAAGAACCTACATGAGGCACGGATCCAGAGGAAGAGTCTTAGTGACATCTACCATTCTCTGCATCAAGGCACACTTGAAACTGTCCCTGTTGCCCTGACCTTTTCAGTTATGTAAATCATTCAATTTCATTATGTCTTTTTTATCTTTTTGAGTTGGTTTTTTGTCACATGTAACTCAGAATACTAACACTGGTGCTTTCAAGAGTTTCTAGAAGGATAGGGCACCTCGGTCATTCCCTCGGTTAAGCGGCCGACTCTTGGTTTGGGCTCAGGTCATGATCTCATGGTTCCTGGGTTCGAGCCCCACGTCAGGCTCTGCGCTGAAGGTATGGGTCCTGCTTGAGATTCTCTATCTTTCTCTCTCTCTCTCTCCCTTTCTCTTTGCATTTCCCCTGCTCATTCTGTCTCTGTCTCTCTCCAAATAAATAAACTCAGAAAAAAAGAGTTTTTAGAAGGAGCTGAATTTATGCTATGAAAACAGGAGATATTCACTGAGTCAGCAGACCTCTGATATCTGTAAGGAGCTCCTCAGATCATTCACATCCTCAGTTTGGAGGATCTCTGTAACTTTAGGCATAGCTTCTTTGGGGAATCATTTTTCCAAGAAGCAAAGTTTTTATCACTGTACTGTACTGTACATGAGTTACTGTACTATGTAACATGAGTGAATTTCAATTACAGAATTCTTTAGCCTAGTGCATTCAACTTGACCAAATAAATTGTTCTTATATATTAGCCTTGAAGATGGCACAGTTCAATGTTATATTTAGACAAATTCTAAGTTACAATGCCATGCAACATCATGGTTGTTTTAAAGCAGTCAAAACCAGAACTTAAATACCTCAGATGCCAAGAAAGATTAGAAATTACTTGATAGTGGTCGATGCTTGCTTGGTTATGCTCTTTTAGAAAATAGAAGTAAAGCATTGCCATTCTTGCTATATTTTATGCCTAATCAAATTGATGATGAACAAATTAATGATATATTCTTAAAGTATAAGCAAAAATTGAATATGTAAAAAGATAGACACTTTTCCTTTGGGGGAAAATGAATTTAATCTAGTAGATGAAAGACTATAAAGTTACCTCTAGGTAGGTATCTATTAGCTAAGGGGATATTGTTGCAGCGTGGAATAAATGGAGAAGTGTCGGGAGGGAAAGATGAGTTCCCATCGTCCTCTCAAAATGAGAAATAATTATTGTTTTGGGACTGTGCTTTAAAGGAGATTCTGTCTTTCTGACTGAATAGATGAACTCTGCAGTGGTTTATTCTGAGATGCAGGTCCAGCCTTTTGCAAGGAGTCTGACCTTGTAAATGTCCCCTGCTTGTTAGTAGATAAAGTTTGCCAAGGACTCCAAACACTTCCACAAAGGCCACCCTCATTCTCCAAACACTAATCTCATTTGTTAAGTCTCTGCACAGTGACATTTTGTTTTTCTGTGGGAAGGGAAAATTTTCTACTGGAGAGCAAAAGCAAGGAATAATTGTGTTAAAAGAGTAACAGATTTCAATGTTCTCAAATGGCTATTCATCTGTATGTATGCTACAATATCTATATTTTCACATCTGTAAACATAGCAGATGTGAAAGACAAACTACACTGCATATAATCTCTGTGCATCAACTCACACCACTGAAGAGTTCAGCCAGGCTACCAGGACTGATTCCAGGAGTTGGTTCTAATCTCACCTTTCCCTGGTGCCAAGACACTGTTTACACAAACTCCCTGAAGCATGTTATTTATTGAATGACCCTTGGGGGGCGGGGGGCAGGGGCGGCACAAACAAGTGTAGGGACTTCATGGATCATCTTGTTTTTTATTCATTTTTTAATGTTTATTTATTCCTGAGAGAGAAGGGGGGGGGGATACAGAACATGAGCAGGGGAGGGGCAGAGTGAGAGAGGAACAGAGAATCTGAAGCAGGCTCCAGGCTCTGAGCTGTCAGCACAGAGCCGGACACAGGGCTCGAACTCACAGCTCATGAGTTCATGACCTGAGCCTAAGTCAGCACTTAATCAAGTGAGTCACCCAAGTGCCCCTCATGAATCATCTAATTAAGAATTTTTCTAATGTTTACTGTTTTCTTGGTATGTTTGCCTCACTTTGTTTTTCACTTTAACTCTTTCTCTTAAGCATCACTAGGGGAGAAGATATAACCCCATGTGGGACATTAGATGCCGGTTGTTTTATAAATTAAAAAAATCTATTTCAGTGATCAACACGTTTTATTCAGTTAAGCTCTCATATAGTTTTCCAGAGTATAAACATTTAGACATCAATATTTTCATTATTAGCAGTAATGAAAATACTGTCATTTATATTTTGTTCTACATGAAAACACTGTCAGAAGCCAGGTTAGTGATTTTCCATAACAGTTCTTGGAGGAGCATTAGCAAGAAAAATCTTTACCTGAATTTTAACCGTGTAAGAAATCATTCTTGTTATTTTTATTTTCTTTGAAGAGTTCAATTATAAATTGAACTGTATGGACGGGGTATCATTTTTATACTATTTTTAAAAGATTAGTCTCTTCCACTGAAGGAAATTTTGCTCAAATGAAGGGAAAATAAATGCACCCACATGTATATTCAGGGCTGCTCAAAATTACTTCCTGGTTTGGAAGAAATTGTGTGTTTTTGAGTAACAAAACTGAATTGGCAAAATGAAAAAAAATGAACCTTAATTTTTCAATACCTGGACAATAAATAAGAAAAGATACTACTACTCAACTTTTGCTTCATCTTATTTTCTGACTCATATTTAATCAACTTAGCTTTTGATCCTCTCCCTATTATTTAGTGATTTATAAATAATGTTTACAAAGATGAAACTAAAAGGGACCCTATGTTCCTTCTGCAGTGTGAGAAATCTTGCTGATTTAATGGTGTTCTCTAATTTATGTTTACAAATAAAATGTTCAAGTGCAAATGTTAAATATTCTGTTTAATAATTTAAAATGCTGTCTCAGAGTTAGAAGGTACATATCTACAGAAAAATTTTTTCTTAATATCCTGCTATCCTTTGGTGGTATGGATTTTCATAAACCCTATCTAGAGACATGTGTGTGCCTGTTTGAATGAACACACACACACACACACGTTAGAGATACAGATGTACATTACACAGCAGTTAGTTCCCAAACTTTCAGATCTCAACATCTTTAATATCAAACATTTCTTCTTACCTGCATGATAATAGCTGAAATCTATTTATCTATTGACTAAGAAGATAGAAAACCTACACAGGATTAACCTAGGGTGTTACATTTCTTCATTCACTGATAATATTACTGTACACATGGAGTTACTGTCCATGTGTCCATGTCCACATGGAATAGCTCTTAGTACCCACTAAAGTCCATGGCATACAGGCTCAGAACAATTCCTAAACAGAGACATTTAAGCAATTATTTTTGAGGGCCATATAGAATAACTTCCAAGAGATTCCATAATGGAAAAAAGTATAAACTCATAAGATAAATATGAACTCTGTATTGTTCAGGTCATTTTATCATGAATCAAACTGTGAGCTCTGCTTTGAGCTCTGCTTCGGGCTCTGTCCTGATTCCAGCTTGGGATTCTCTCCCTCCTCCTCCCCCCACACGCTCTCTCTCTCTCTCTCTCAAAATAAATGCATAAACATTTTTTTTTATAAAGAATCTAATTACTAATAGAAAAGAAATAAGACTTGCCCATCTTTCTAAATTATTTTTCTAGAAACAGAATGGTCTCCTATATTCTTCATTTAGCCATTCCTATGCCATTCTTTTTTTAAAATTTATAATTAGCTATGACCCAGCAATAGCACTGCTGGGAATTTATCCAAGGGACACAGGAGTGCTGATGCCTAGGGGCACTTGTACCCCAATGTTCATAGCAGCACTCTCAACAATAGCCAAATTATGGAAAGAGCCTAAATGTCCATCCACTGATGAATGGATAAAGAAATTGTGGTTTATATACACTATGGAATACTACGTGGCAATGAGAAAAAATGAAATATGGCCTTTTGTAGCAACGTGGATGGAACTGGAGAGTGTGATGCTAAGTGAAATAAGCCATACAGAGAAAGACAGATACCATATGGTTTCACTCTTATGTGGATCCTGAGAAACTTGACAGGAACCCATGGGGGAGGGGAAGGAAAAAAAAAAAAAAAAGAGGTTAGAGTGGGAGAGAGCCAAAGCATAAGAGACTGTTGAGAACTGAGAACAAACTAAGGGTTGATGGGGGGTGGGAGGGAGGAGAGGGTGGGTGATGGGTATTGAGGAGGGCACCTTTTGGGATGAGCACTGGGTGTTGTATGGAAACCAATTTGACAATAAATTTCATATATAAATAAAAAAAATAAAATTTATAATTAGTGTTTATTTTATAAAAAAGGAAATTAGTTACTTATATCAAAATTTGAGAATAAAATTATAATTGTCTCAAATTTTCATTTTATTTTTTAATTATTTTATTTTTATTTTTGTTTGTTTCATGTTTTCATTTAAATTCCAGTTAGTTAACATATAGTGTAATATTAGTTTCAGGAGAATGTTAATGATTTATCACTTATATATAACACCCAGTGTCATCACAAGTGCCCTCCTTAATGTCCCTCACCCCATTAACCCATCCCCCCACCCCCTATCCAGCAACCCTCAGTTTGTTCTCTATAATTAAGAGTCTTTTTATGGTTTGCCTTCCCCCCCCATGTTCATGTTTTGTTTCTTAAATTCCACACGAGTGAAATCATATGGTATTTGTTTTTCTCTGACTTCACTTAGCATAATACACTCTAGCTCCATCCATGTTGTGGCAATTATCTATGCTGTTTTTCTTGTTTCTTAACAAACTACACTACCTCTTTATTTTAGTAGCTCAACACAGGGTAATGTTCTGCTCTTCTAGTAGGACTTACTAACATCTTGGTTAGCCAGATTTTACAATTCAATAGGATTATGACTTCTTTTCATGCTCCAGAATGTTAAATATTTACAACAGATTAATTTTTTTAAACTATCAATTAAACCAAACTGGCTTAGTAGAGCTAAGGAATGCATACCCTAAGATTTAACAGTCTCTCCCAGGTATAATGCTAGAGGAGCTTCCATACATGTACCAGGAAACAGATAAATGTATGTTCATAATTTGTAATAGCAAAAACAAAACAAAACCTGAAATAACCTACAGATCCATTAACAATATAATGGATAAACTGTGGTATATATAATGCCACAGAATATTATTAATCACAAAGGAAAAACCAATAGCTACACACTACTTGGATGAATCTTAAAGGAATAATAGAGAATGAAAAGAGCAAGTCATAGAAGAATGCACATAGTCTGACCATTTCATTTATATAAAGTTCAAAAACGGGCAAAACTAAACATAACATTGTTGGTATACACACTAATGGTAAAATTATAAAGAAAAACAAGGGAATGATTAACACAAAACTCAGGTTAGAAGTTAACTCAGGAGGATGGTTGGGGGATGTGATCTGAGAGAGGCACAGAGGAGAATTCTAAGGTGCTTGTAATTTATTTAAGATGGCTGATATGTACACGTTGTGTATTAAGGAGAGTACTGCTGTGTGTATATTTCACGTTTTTAAAAAAAGAATGTACAAGAGGAAACATGTAAAAGTACAGTTTTTTTTTGCAGATTTTTTCAGATTTTTATCACCAACCCAAACTTTGATGATTAAAATAGATGCAGACTTTTCCTTCGTATCCAAATTTTTGTATGTTGGGAAAAAACTCTACAGGTTTGATGTAGGTTCTTCTGTTTTTATTCTGCTTTTTAAGAAGTAATAATTTTAAAAGGTCCTTCTTCTAAAATCCATTGCACTCTCTCATACGAATTCTTAAATGAACCCAGGAGGACAACTTGTACAATATAAGTTGGGATTTGTACCAGTATTTCACAGGCAGTGTGAAACCCCTGCTACCTCTCAAAGAAAAAATTGATATGGAGCTCAAGTTCAGAGATTGCAGACCCAGTCTTTTTTTTTTTTTTTTTTTTTAAGGTAAGAATAAAGTCAAGTGGAAGAAGTCTGGAGTGCTTCATCCAGGTACGTTTGAGAATTGCCTCAAGCCATGGAAACCCGAAGTACGTTGAAAAGAGAAAGAAATCCTTACAGTGTTCTCATTCAATTCCCTAATTTTATATAGAAGTAAACCAAAGCCAAAAGAAGTTAAATTAGTTATGAAAGTTACTCAGGGAGCTAGCAAAAAGCTAGCATAGAACTCAGCTTTCATTTTATTTAAATCTAGTGACCAGTGTTACAGTAGAGTGATTGGGCATGGGCCTTTGAGTCAGGGAGACCTGGATTCAGATCCACCTCTTCCATTTACCAACTGTGTATTTGGGCAAATTAAATTACCTAACCTCTCAGAATTGTAAAATGTAAATCTATGAAATAGAACTCTGTTCTTATTGCACAGGGTTTGTATGAGAATTAAATAAAGTCATACACATATAGTATTTTGTACAATGTCTCATTCTTAGCAAGTGCTTGACAGCTATTTATTACTATGAGTAAAAAAAAGTTGACTTGTAATCAATTCTGAAGCTGGTATTAGTGTTTTGAACGTTTTATAAACCATATAACAAACTGTTCATACTTTCCCAATTACAAGGAAAGGGCTGTTTAGAATCTTATTACATGTTATGTACAATAAGTCAGACACACCTGAGTTCAATTCTTGCTCTCATTTATTGGCCTGTTACATTTTCTGAGTTTCAGTTTCTTTCATTATACAATAATATGTACAGAAATATTGTGTGAAAATTACATGAGGTGACTGATAAGAGAATGCATAAATATTTTCTTCTTTTCATATATTTCTTCATAAATCACTCTTCATTCATAGTCAAAAGAAGGAGAAAAATTAAACTGTGATTCCTGAGATAAAATTTTTATGGCACAGTTGTAATATTAGCAGAAAGGAGAACCTGAAATCTACAAAGAACAATATAAATATTCACAATATTTTGACTTCTGATGTGTGCCTTGCCCACCATTTTAACCTATTTGCCAAAAGTATTACTGTCAATTTATTGAGTGATATTTTTCTTTAGGTCAAATTCTTTATATTAAAATGGAGGTGCATAGAAGGAAATTTCTTTTCCAGTCAATATTGTTTTACTACAATGTACACAATAATTACTCTTACCTATTCAAGCAGTGTTTTTAATTTCACATACAAAAAAATGAAAGACCATAACAGAGTATTTGACCTACATATAGATATATATACCTTTATATCTGGAAATGTGTCTTAGTTCTAATATTTAAGACACATAAAGAACAATCCTTCAGAGATACATGCTGATAGAGTGCATGCTATATGTTTTAAGATCAAATATCAATATCAGGACATATATACAAATATAAGGAATACTGTTTTCCTATAATTGACACACAACAAAATTCATTTTGATGAAACATCTTTGATTGCAAAGATTCATGAAATCATACCATGCCAGTGATGAAAGAAATCTTAGAAAACATCTGACCCAAATCCTGGTATTTCAAGTGAGAAAGCTGAAAACCTCGGAAGCAAAATTACTTGTGCAAGTCACACAATAAGTTGGTCAAAAAATCTAGACTGTACCTGGAACCTGACACTCTACTCCTGAGGTTTCCAATAGCCTCTAAGGCCCATGGCCAAGGGCTATGCCATGGAAAGTCTTCCCAGAGGTTGCACTCAATAACAGAATATCCCTTACCTTTTCCAATTATGAGTGGAGCAAGGATTGAAAAAAGTAAGATAGAGATCAAACACCAAAAAAGTAGAAAATCTTGAACTGGCCCTAGATATATAATTTTTCCTCCCTAATTTAATCCCAGTAAACTAGCATCATAGTGAACTTGGTAGGAGAACTACCATCTGGGGCCACATTTCCAGGGAAAATTCCAAGCACTTGTGGTTGAAGAAAACAAACAGGGGGAAATGAATGAAATGGATTTACTGTTGGGTGCTGAAGTTTTGAGATAGGAAAGACATGTCACTATGGAGAAGCTATAAAATGAACAACATCTATTGTATAACAAATACCTATTGAGATTCTGTTATGTGCAAGCCAGGCAGTATACCAAGTACTTATAATTGAAAGATGAATAAGAAAATAGTGTACTTAACTAGCATAACGTTGTATTTAACTAAAGAAATTTAATAGCTCACGTGATGTACAGAAACACTAGGAGCTGACTTTAGGCATTAATGTCTTTCTCTAGGGATTTAGATGATACTTTCAAGACATTCTCTTTTTCCCTTCATCTCTTATCCCATCCTCTCCTGTAAGCCTGCCTCATTATCTCAGTCTTTTCTATATACATAAGGAGCATCTAAGTCACATCCTTATACTATCTGACTTGAGGAAAGAAAGCACTTCTTTCTTTCCAGATTCATATATAAAAGTCTCAGCAAGGGTGCTTGAGTGGGTCAGTCGTTTAAGCATCCCACCCTTGATTTTGGCTCAGGTCATGATCCCAAGTTCATGGGATCCAGCCCATGGGATCAGGGCACAAACTGAGAAATTCACAGACCATATAAATAAGCTTTGAACATTTCCCTTCCCCTATGAAAATCTGTAAAAACACAAGGAAGGGATGAGGGAACACTGTTTAAAAGTAAATTTAAATGTTAAAGAGAATTTATTAATGTAAAAATCTAGTAATAAAAATGGTAATATTATATATTCAAAATAATTGCATTAATAAAGACTGAAAATTCAACATGTAGCAAGGAGAAATAAAAATATTTTAAACATTTGTTTCAAATTTTCAAAAGATATTTTATTTTTGTGTTTAGTAATCAGAGAAAAAGAGGTTAAAGAGGATAAAAAAAAGAGAAAAAGAGGAAAAAAGAGAAAAAAGAGGTTACTTTTACAAAATGCAGGGTTAAACATCAGCAAAATGAAAAATAAAGTATATAGCTTTCAAAATTATAGGAAAGCCCAAATCAAAGGAACAAAAAAGAATAACATATATATCAAAAGAGCAAAGATAAAGAATTCTCTAGAAGCAAAAAAAAAAAAACCTAAAAACAAACAAACAAAAAAACACACACACACACAAAACTCAACCCAGATATCTTAGACCTGAGTGACAGAAAGTTTTAATATTTGCTTTTTTAAATATAAATAGCTTAAATATCCCTAATAAAGACATAAAGAAAAAAAAAAAAGAAACCGCTCATACTGAGTCAAAAACAATGTCTACTGATAGGCTAAGCATGAAATATATCAAAAAGTGATAACAAGATATCAAATATAAGGATAGTAGGTAAAGGAAGAGAAAGAAGGAAGAAGTTACTATCAGACAAAAAATAATGCAGAATAAAAAAATGTTAACTATGGTACTAAAGTGACTGTGTTATCTCAACAGCATCCAAATCATTATGTAGGTGTAATTTTAATGAACATTAATGAACTGAATATGTCACAGTGAGATACATAAAGGAAGAAAAACCACTAAACAATAAAAGGAAACATTTATAGAAATACGTAACTGGAGAGATTTTTAACACATTTTCCTTAATCTTTGACAAAGTAATATGACCACAAATAAGCATTTGAGAGATCCATAATCCCAGAGCACCTGGGTGGCTCAGTTGGTTAAGTGTGCATCTCTCGATTTTGGCTCAGATCACGATCTCTTGGTTTCTGAGATCGAGCCCTGCATAGGGCTCTGTGCTGACAGCACCATGCTTGTTTGGGATTCTCTGCCTCTTTCTGCCTCTCTGTCTCTTTCTCTCAAAATAAATAAACACTAAAAAAAGAGAGGGATATAATCTGAATAGTACAATTAGATTTAAAATATCTATATTGAACTTTTACCATATAGAGAATGCATCTTATTTTCCATTGTCTTCAGAACATCTAAAAATTCTTAGTCCAGAAAAAAATCTTAATTCCAAAACTGAAAATGTACAGCCCAAATATTTAGCACAATGAAATGAAAATGAAATTTTATTTTTTAAGTTTTAACTGTGGCAAAAATAATGACTTGGAATTAATCAATAATCACTTGGAATTTTCATAAACAATTATAGGATTATGAAGAAATTAAAATGACAAAGGCTTTTTACAAATCACCAAACCAAAATACTATATACAAAAACATACAGCCTGTAGCCAAAGCTAAAGTCAGAAGAAAATATATCATTTAAATTCCTTCATTAAGTTATAAAGAATAAAAACAGAGGCGCCTGGATGCCTAAGTTGGTTAAGCGTCCTACTTACTCAGGTCATGATCTCACGGTTTGTGAGTTCAAGCCCCACATTAGGCTCTGTGCTGACAGCTCAGAGCCTGGAGCCTGCTTAGGATTCTATGTCTCCTTCTCCCTCTGGCCCTCCCCCACTCACACTTTGTCTCTCTCAAAAATAAATAAACATTAAAAAAAAAAAGAAATAAAAATTAGTTAAAAGCATAATGGTAGATTTGATCAATAAACCTCAAAAATCTCACTAGAAAGTGAGATTAAAATAACCAACTCTCTAGCATAGCAAATCCAGAGAAAGAGAAAGAAAACCATATGAACATTAAGAATGAAAAGTATTAAACAACCACAGATTGAGAGCGATAAAAGTTTTAGGAACACATGATATATAATTCTTGGCCAATAAATATAAGGAAATTGGTAAAATGGATAATTTTTCTCATAAAATTAGCTTACATGAAGAAGAAACATGAAATAAATTAGTAAACCAAAAAGAAGTGAAAAAAAGTTGCTCAAGAACTCTCTCTTCCTCAAGCAATTGGGTTCAAATGCATTTATAGATAGGTTTTAGTTTGAAGAAAAAATGACTCTACAACATTCAGTTAGTTCTGAAACATAAAATAGAAGGAAAATTCCCTATTCTTTGTACCAGGGTATTGTAATGCTGATGTCAAAATATAATAAATAAATAAATAAAATAAATATAAATTTATAAATGTATATAAAAATATAAATATATTATATTTATATAAATATATAAAAAATATATAAAAATATAAATTTTATAAATAAAATGTTTCAATATACAATATAAATATATTCATCTTTATATGAATACCTTTAAAATATAATCTTTAATAAATATTTAAAAATTTTTGATTATGACTTTTATGGAGGAAGGGGCCCACAAAGCCAAAAGTGGCTAAGGGCCATGAAGGTCATAACAAGCCCTGCTTGCTTAGTCATGGCTAGACAACCATTCAGAGCAATATTCAGGCTTAGCAGAACTGTGCCAGAGACATTTCTCTGTATTTTATCAGTGTGGAAATATGAGCACCTGTTTGAGATTCTTTTTCTCATTCACAGATTTACCATTTCCCACACATCTCAGTGTGTCTCTTTGAGAACTGACAATTTATTATTCTTTGTAAAAATATCCCAAAACACAGGAGTTTTATAATCTAAAGCACAATATGCTTTGGCATCATTCCATCCTGCATGAGGTGGGTACTCAGGTGGGCACAGCCCTGGGGCAGCATCAAATCGGAGACTGAGCAAAAGCAAGGCCTGGGAACCGTGTCCTCAACTCCACCTTGGCACCGCAGCAGGTGATATTTTACTGCCTCCTGTTCTTTCCACTAAATCCCTTTACTGTCATTCATCAAGATGTCTCTTTCGCCTAGAAAATTATAGAATTAAATCTGCAGTTCATGGAGGGAAGCACTTGCTCTCACAGTTCTAAAACAAATAAGAAAACCCAGAAGAAATAAATTTTTAAAGGAACAGAATACCCTCCCCCGCCCCCTTAACCAATAGCATCATTAACATCTTTCAGCCCCAGACCCACAGTTTTAATTTTATCTTTGAGCTCTTCCTTCCAAATCACTGCTTTTTTGGGTCATATATGTAAAATCAGAAGAATTCCTCTTTCCTCCTCTTCCTTAAAAGTCCTTATGTATCTTACATTGTTTATTTGTGATATTGTCTAAACTCTCAGAGAAGGGAAGAACTGCCACTGAAGCAAAGAGGATGGGTCCTAGGCCCAGTGTGAGGACATGGGTGCAGCTGAAGCCAGTTTTTAAAGGATAAATAAGATAGTCCGGTATTTAGGCCTTTTTATCTACAAAATAGCTGGCAAAGAAGCTGTGTACATATAATTAGGAACTAAGCTCCCAGGAAATGTATCCTGTAGTCAGAGGAGTAATAACAGTATCTAACTTTTCAGGGTCGTCATATAGGTTAGAGAAAGTATAATATAACCTCTTTGCAGAACACTTAATATTACCAGGTGCTCCAGAAACAACAATTACTACCAATATCACTATTATTGGCATCAGACAGAAAGTTTATTGAATCAAAATCACTTTCATGTAGTTGCTCCCTAACTTACAAATCGATTTTATGTAAATATTCTGCACATACTTATCTCATTTCTTCAGACTCTGGGGGGCCAGTATTCCCATCCCCACTGTGTGTGTGTGTGTGTGTGTGTGTGTGTGTGTGTGTGTGTGTTTACTTTTATTTTTTTTTCCATCCCCAATTTTATAGGAAAGAAACTAAGATTTGGTAAATTGAAATGACTTGTCCTAATCACCCAGGACTATTTATTCCAAATCCTGTGTGCCCTTGCTTATAACAAGTTAGGGATCATAATTTTAAAGGTCTGTTTTACATGCATTACAAGTGCTTTTATATTTGTTGGAACAGTTGCCACTTGCATTTTCCACTGAATAGTTGAAGAGATTTTGTAATAACTCTTTTTGAGTACCTTGTATCTCCTCTTTCCACAAGGGAGTGATTGAATTGTTAGCCATCAACACAGTATTGTACATTTTGCTAAAATGGAGGAGTCCAGATTGTGACTTTATTTTATTTTGTGTTTATTTATTTTTGAGAGAGAGAGAGAGACAGAGCACAAGTTGAGGAGGGGCACAGAGAGAGAGAGAGAGAGAGAGAGATATAGAATCTGAAGCAGCATTCACAGAATCTGAAGCAGAGAGAGGGAGACCCAGAGTCTGTCAGCACAGAGCCCGAACTCACAAACTGTGAGATCATGACCTGAGCCGAAGTCAGCCGTTTAACCGACTGAGCCACCCAGGCGCCCCTAGATTAAGTGTGATTTTAGAGTTTAGAATGTAATAGAACAAGGGGTAGTTTTTTTTTTATTATTAATCTCTACTCTATATGTATAATGTTTCTAAAATTGATATACCTAACACTGTACTTTTTACCTTTCATACAATGCTCTTAATAGAATAGAATCTTCCTCTCTATCATTGGACTTAAGACTTTACTTTTGCAAGTATTAGATACAAACTGTTAGATACAGTTAGATATCGATTTTTGTTGATTGCCAACCTCTAGCACTTATTTCATCTTCCGTTATTGCTTTCTTTCTTGTCTTCATTACATTTTACAGGATGACTGTCAATTTTCTAACATCGTTTAAAATATTACTGATTCACACAATGAAATTCTGAATTTACATGAAGGCTGTAAACCAAGCATCTGAATCAGAAATGAAGACTCCAGGATCACACCTGGAGAAAAGTTAACCAACAGCTAAAACCAAATTGCTAAATTATAGTATGTTATCTGTCCGATTACTGGAAACGGGGGCAAAATCTATAGCAAGATCTCAGAACAATCATAGAATCATCTCAGAGAAAGTATAGATGTGAGAATCAGATCTATCGGACTAAACCCACCCAGTTAGTTAGGAACAATTTACTTGTTTTAGCAAAGGAAAATGCTTCTCCGTTTTTCGATACTTAGGGATAAGGAGCTGTATGCAAGGATGGATGATAGCAAGAAAAGGTTGAGTGAGTCTAGGAGCAGCTGCTCAAATTCAATGAACCGAGGAATAAATTAGGGCAATCAAATCAAAACCAGATAAGGCCACACAGCTAAGCTAGCGAAACAGCCAACAGCTATGCCAATAAAGCAGTAGAATGCTGGCCCTGAAGCAACAGTTGTCCCTGAAAGTGTCATGTTCTGGTTCTGTAATACCAGCTGCACTGCACAGTGGTGTTGTTCAGACATCTGGGGGCTTCAGTCCTGAAACACAGAGCTCGTCCTTTTATTTACAAGCAACAGATGAATCCTAGTGATGTACACTGAAATATGCTCAAACTGGTACATCCTCAGAGCTCTAGAAGCCCAAACGAGGCTCTGCGTCACGTTAGAGGACTGTAAATGGCTCCCTCTGAGTTCTGCGTCTCTTTCCATAGCAGAGGCAGTTTGATCTGCTCCTTTGATTTGTGCTGTGGTGCCACTAAACACCACAAGCTGCCACGGAAGCCTGAAAACCACTGAGACGGGTTCTGTTTTCTTGATCTGTAGGGAACAGAGAATAAAAACAGACACCTCCAAAGATTATTTATTTCTCGTCTTCTGTTTTACATGGGGGGCACTGGAAACAGGAGCTGTGTGTGTTGGAATGGGTTTAAGCTACTAGTTTAGAGGGCTGAACCCGTGGCTGTGCCAGTTGCACGGTAGAGGGACCGTGAAGTCCTCAGAGTTGGTGAAAGCAGAGTTTTCAAGTCAGAGTAGCAGCCATGCCCTCTCATGTTTTCAAGTATGTACCACATCCTTCTTTTTCTTTGACTTTTTAAAATCCTGGTTTATTTAAGGGAGGCTTTTCTTCTTCCCCTTCATCCAGAAAACTGTTCCTGTTATTTTCTAAGGTAGTTCTCTAGCTGAAGTGCATGTAGCCATTGCCTGACTCACTATAAATAGTTCAGTTTTACATGCCTGCCAGAAAGAAATGCAAACAGGCACACGTTCCGTAACTCTCTATATTTTCTCAAGCCTTGCAGGGAGTTCAGGCCTACACTATGTCCTTTCATGTATTATTTTACTGGCTCACCCTTATTTTTCCACACGGTTCAAAATCACATTCTGTTAGGCACCAGAGTAAGAATTCTGGCATTTCTGTCACACAAACCGAAACCTTGTAAAGAAAACTTTTGCTTTCTTACTAGATAGCTATAATTTTTTAAAAACTTCTTGGCTTAAAAAACAAAAACAAAGTGACTCTTAACTTCTTATATGATTCCTTGTTCCAGGAATGCTATAAACCAGAGTTTGGCTAACATTTTCTATAAAGGGACAGATAGTAAATATTTTTGCTTTTGTGGGTCACAGGGTCTCTGTTCCAACTACCTGACTCTGCCACTGTAGCTTAAAAGCAGCCACATAAATGAATGGGCATGATTTATTCCAATAATACTATTTATGGATACTGAAACTTGAATTTCATTTTATTTTTACATGTCATAAAATACTATTCTTCTTTTGATTTTTTAACCAACCATTGTAAAAATGTAAAAAACATTCTTAGCTTGTAGGCCTTTCATAAACAAGCGGCAGGCCAAATTTGGTCCAGGGGTTGCAGTTTCCTGACCTCTGCTATAAATGAGTTTTTTCTTTTTCTCTTTCTTTCTTTCTTTCTTTCTTTCTTTCTTTCTTTCTTTCTTTCTCTCTCTCTCTCTCTCTCTCTCTCTCTTTCTTCCTTCCTTTTTTAATTAGAGAAAGCCTGTGCTCCACACACACATTAGTGATACGGCATCGTAACTCTATGGAGAAAGTACTTATTTCCTATGAAAAAGCTGTAAGAACAGCAATTAAACCCTGTGGATTAATAGCAAAATATCAAGAAACTACGTTTAATTTTTCAACCTCTTGAGCTATATGAATGCCTGGTGTACATTGCTTGAATAAATCATCAAGCAACATTTATGGATTATAACCAGTAAAGAGATAATGGTGAGATTTTGGAATTAAACTTTCTGAAGTTATGTACAGCCCTGATAATTCAGTAAGAAGGTAAAACCTTCCCTATAAATACATCAGCTACTTCTACCTTCCTGTATCCCCACCTCTAGTGCTTTTGTTTTTAGTGGAAGGGATTCTTCATTTTACTGGCAGTATCCTCCTCCTGACTTAGCTGTATAATGAAGCCATCAGGGACAGCAAACAGCTCAATGTAAGATTGATAGCTTGATTATAGCATGACTAGCCTAATTGTTCCTATGAATAATAATGTGCATTTCATTTGCTATTTTTTCAGCTAGTCTCATAGTTCATGGCCAACAGGCCTATTTCTAGATTCCAAGGGACAACAATTTTGAAAACATTTTTAGACTGCTGCAATACAGTTCAAGATGATAGCACCTAAAGACAAATCCATACTGAATCTTACAACCACAATTCATGATTGTTGTTGTTGTTATTATTAATATTATATTTTTTTTGAGAAAGAGAGTGTGAGTGGGGGGAGGGACAGAGAGAGGAGAGAGGGGGACAGAGGATCCAAAGTGGGCTCCACACTAACAGTAGCGAGCCCAACGTGGGGCTCAAACTCACAAACCACGAGATCACGACCTGAGCCAAAGTTGGGTGCTCAACTGACTGAGCCACCCAGGTTCCCCACTATTGTTATTATATAAACAATGAGACCATTTAGAGAAAACAGACTCCTTAAAGCAAGGCAGTTTGTTTCTGGATGGGGTTCATTTAACTTAATATAATTCAATAAAATATTCATCTTTGTTTTTTTTCCTAAGAAGCAAAAAATTGGTATTTGATCCTGAGCTAAGCAGGGACAAATACACAATTCCTATTAGTGTCATTATTGTTGATGTCATGTGGCAATCTTAATAGGCTGTGTGTCTTTGGTACGTATCGCTTGCATTTAACACTACAATAAACACTTATATATTTCTCCTCTCCCATTTTCTCTATTTTAAGGTTATCTATTACTTTTTAAGTTGACAGGTTTTATATTTTCCTTAAAGCCCAAATCTGATCATACTTTTCCTCTGCCTCAAAAATCCAATATCCATTCACTTAAGTGAGAATTAAGTTCAAACATTTAGCCAGCTGCTCAAGTGTCTCAATAATCTGATTATTTCAGTTTACCACCTTCAATTTTCACAATATTCCTTCTTCACCATCCTTTGACATCTCAATGCATCCATACTTTTGTCCAGGTGGTTACTTCAGGGCTGCGGGCAAGGACATTCTCCTTCACAGCTGCCTATCGATGTATCATTTCTCTCTCAACGCCTAAGTCAAATCTCTACTCTACCAAGAATTCTTAAAAACTCAAACCAAAGATATACTCTTCTTCCCTTAGATAATCATGGTTATTCCCAGACTATCTTGGAAATAAATTTTTCACATAAGATAGGTAGATACATAGATCAATTGATCGATCCCTTTTCTTCCAGGCTATAAGCCATGGAGGATAGGTATCTTGGCATGTTCTAAAGCATCTGGTATGGTGTTTTACATACATAGGAACAAAGGAATCATGATTTCTAGAGTAGGGCTTTGCAAGGATGCATCATTTAAGAATCTGCTGTCATCATTACATGATTTAGGTCTTAATTTAAAACAATGTATTATCATGCGGTGCCTGGGTGGCTCAGTGGGTTAAGAATCTGACTTTGGCTCAGGTCATGATCTCGCGGTTCGTGAGTTCGAGCCTGGCATCAGGCTCTCTGCTGACAGCTTGGAGTCTGAAGCCTGCTTCAGATTCTGTGTGTCTCTCTATTCCTCCCCCCACTTGCTCTCTGTCTCTCTCTCTCAAAAATAGGTAAACATTAAAAAAAAATTTTTTTTAAAAAAAGACCGTGTGTTATCAGAGACTGCTGAGGACATAAGTATACGTCTTATAAGCAATTTTAATTAAGCCAAGAATTTTATTGGGGGGGGGGCGGTACAAAACGAAAACAAAATAAAAACAAAACCTTATAATTTCAAAACTTCCAGTTATTTTCTATGTATAAGAACTAAGTACTGGAAACCTCTTTTGCTTCAGATGCTTTATTTTAGGTAAAATATTGAAATTAAAAAAAAAATTTGGTATGGAGGGGGTCGTATTGTTTTGTTTTGTTTATGCATAAGTAAGGGAAAACCCATACTAAAATGGAGATTGAAGAGATTTTGTAGCTCTGAGAAGAAAAACATTTTCATTAGAGGGAAAAGAATGGGATCAGAGAAAAACGGTTTTTGAGGGATCTATATAAGCTAACTCTGAGCTAATGGGAAAGAGACAATGGAAGAGCACATTATTCTCCATACTCTTTCCAAAACCCAGACTACTCTGAGAACCAAAGACTGGAAGCTTTGGAAATTCCGAGAGACACAACTTTGATATTTATGTGTTCTCACAATGGGCATAGTCAACAATGTCTGTGGATCTCCATAGAGATTCATGGCCAATGATAATGGACAAGTGGGAGCTGGAGCTAAAGAACAAGATGGAAAACATGGAACATGGGCTGCAGCTGACAGACTAGTTGCCAGTTTCATGCCAGTTTCATCCTCCTTTTGGAGACTCTAACAATTACCTGTTAACGTCTCTGAAAAGGATGACATAGTGACATCACAAGAGGACATGTGGATCTTAAAAACTGATATGACATCATTTTGTAGACAAAGGCCAGAATATACAGTTATTTAATAAGTTTGTTTTTATTTTTGTTTAATGTTTATTTATATTTGAGAGAGAGAGAGCACAAGTGGGCAGGGAGGGAAGAGACGAGGCACAGAGCGAGAGGGAGACACAGAATCCGAAGCAGGCTCCAGGCTCTGAGCTGTCAGCACAGGTTTGATGCAGGGTTTGGCCCTGAGATCATGACCTGAAGTCCAATGCTCAACCAACTGAGCCACCCAGTTGCCTCAATAAGTTTTATTTAATAAAAGCCTATCAATGTTGACTTGAATTCTGGATGACCAGAATTGTTATTCTGGTGTAATTGCCTCACATAACAAACTCAGTCAGTTGAGTGTCCACTCTTGATCTCTGCTTGGGTCATGATCTCACTTAAGTGAGTTTGATCCCTGTGTCAGGCTCTGCACTAACAATGCAGAGTCTGCTTGGGATTCTATCTCTCCCTCTCTCCACCCCTTCCTCGCTTGCACTCTCACTCTCTCAAGGTAATAAATAAATAAACTTAAAAAAAAAAAAGAAACTCTTCATCCATCATCCTAACACACCCTATTGAGACATCCATAATGCACTGTTTTCTGGCTAAACAGAAATACGCAGGCCCAGTCAAGGACACAAACTTTGGTAATTTTGATATTTTAAAAGTAAACATTGTACCTACTTAACCACTTAAGTCTTCAAGTTTACACAAAATGTTCTTAGAGCTAGGAAAAGAATTGCTGTGGTGGCCACTTATGATATGCGAGTGTATATTCTCCTCCCCGTACTACCCACGAACACAACTGGTTTGTGGGTATATTAAGTCTGTGAGTGAGTGTGTGCCTGGCAACAATAAAAATAAAAAATAAAATAAAATAAATAGTACTAAAATAAATAAATGAGTAAATAAATAAATAAATAAATAGTACTAAAATAAAAAGTACTTAGTTTAAGAAATGCTGGTGAGGATGAGGAGAAACTGGATGACTCATACATTGTCGATAAGCATGTAAAGTGGTACAGCCACTCTGGAAAACTGGCAGTTTCTTAAAAAAATACATGTATAACTACTGTATGACCCACTAGTTGCTCTCTCGGGGCATTTATCCCAGAGAAATGAAAATGTATATTTACACGAAAACATGAATACAAATATTTTTAGTAGTTTTATTCATGATACTCCCAAACCAGAAGCCACCTCTTATCTGCTACCTCAAGTCCAGATCTGGAGTTTGAGGAATGAGGCATTCATTTAGCTCACAGTGTAGGGTAGACTGGGGGGCAGTGCAGTTTAACATTCCACCAAAGAAACACCCCAGAGTTGCCAACGAGACAACACCAACAGCCTAGTTCCCCACCTTCAACACCATATTTGTTTTTTGAAATTTTGGTCACATTAGATACATTAGAATTTCATTCCATTACAATTATTTTAAAATTCTATTCTATATGTTAATTTACAGGCATACACACATGCACATACACACATGCACCTACACACCCCAAGACAAATATGTAGGCATATAGAATTTTGTTTTATATGAAAAGAGATAGTTAAGAAATACAGCTAATTCTCAAGGCTCCTAAATGCCTTTCACCTCCATTTCTCTGCTACTGTGCAGAGAAATAATAAGAAAAAGAAATCTATCAGCCAGACATATCAGTCTATTCCAATATGCTTTCAATTTTAATTTTAATCAGAGTCCATGTAGGCTATCAATATCTTTCCTCTAATTTTCTTTCCTTGATTTTAATTACGCTTCTTAGGGAAATTTCTTTTTTTCTAGAATATTTTCACATTATAAATATTCTCTTCACATATTAAAAGCACATTTTTAATCCAGTTACATTTATGTATTCTCACTGGCCACTTAAAAAAAGACTGGTTTCGGAGGAAGACAGAAAAGAAGCGTAAAAGCAATGCTGATTTTTATGAATTTTCAGTCTGTTTTTTCTATATGTTAAAAATTGCATTTTTGCTTTAAGGGGCAAGTAAGAAGAAAGGAAACTATATTTTTCCTATCAGGCTGCTTAATAAGTATTTTTTTTTTCCAGGAAAGGAAAAAAGCAGCTTCAAACCTGCAGTGATGGATCAAGGTGTCTAAATTACCTTCCTCAGGAGGACTCTATAGGGTCTGCCCGCATTGTTGGGCTGCCTCCCTACATAGCATGGGGCACGTTGCTAATGTCAGAGCAGCTATGTTCCTTCTCCCTTCAGTAGCCAGATATTTCTGGATGAGATCATTAAGTAAACAGGATTCACTGATTGGGTGTTGGGTCCGGCCACTTTCCAAATGCTAATTTGGATGACAGGCTGTGATGAGCACAGTGGCATTTTCAGTGTGGGTCACTTCTGTCCCCTTAGTCTCAAGCTGACTTTAGAAATGTTGTGCTTACATGGAGTGTTGGCACATGAGAGATGGAGAGAAATGCCAACAAATCCTTTGCCTTTCTCCCTCAGGAGCATGAGTCATGATGGTTCAAAGGAGGAGAGACTTCACAGCCTGTATTCTCATTGTCTTCTTGTTGTACTCCTGCAGTGCCCTTGGCCAGGACCTGCAGCTTGCAAAGACCCAGAGCTGAAGAGCTCCTCACTACTCTTGGCTTGACTCCCACAAATCAATTTGAAGGCACAGTCAAGACTGATGTTAGAACGAATAAAATACAATGAATAAAGGTAGGGAAGATAAATAAGATTTCCCCAATGTCTAGTTATGTGTTAGTACACGTGCTTGTAAGTAGAGCCATGAATACAAGCAGAGGCATTCACAGAGGATTTGATCTATGACTGTAATTTGTATTTAGACAGGAGTATAAACAGAAAAAAAATTGTTAGAGGGAACAGTTTATGTATAAAAGATGGGAGAAGAACGTGTTGATTTCAAGGTCAAAATGGGAGAGAAAATTGTGGGAGAAAAATCATCTTGTTAACAGCAAGACAGGGTAAAAACTTGGTTGTGGAAGGATATAGAAATACTTTTAGGAGATACAGTAAAGTGTGAATTAAACGCTGAAAGTTGTAATTGATAGAGAAAGAAGATCTTTTTTTTTTCAACATTTTTTATTTATTTTTGGGACAGAGAGAGACAGAGCATGAACGGGGGAGGGGCAGAGAGAGAGGGAGACACAGAATCGGAAACAGGCTCCGAGCCATCAGCCCAGAGCCTGACGCGGGGCTCGAACTCACGAACCGTGAGATCGTGACCTGGCTGAAGTCGGACGCTTAACCGACTGCGCCACCCAGGCGCCCCTAGAGAAAGAAGATCTTATCTGTACCTGACCAAAGATTTTATTCAAAGTGACTCCACTAATAAAAGATTATTGATGAGTGACATTACAGACTAGTATTAACCACTGCTTTGCCACCTCTGTTGGCCATTGCTTTAGACAATTTTGGAGGCTGTTTCAAAGATTCAGGTTTCATGTTTATCTATAAATCCACAAGGTTATTGCTGTGCTGTGTTAAGTTCCACACACTAATAACTACTTTCATTAATGAGTTTCATGCTTCTGACAGAATCCAGATTTTTCATTTTATCATGTTACCACAGATTCATGTTTGATAGAGAAAATGTTATCAATAAGCCAAGTAAGGATATGTTGTCTGAAGAGTATTACTGTTTCCATGGGAAAGCTGTTGAGGCTTCATGGACTATTCTAGGATAAAAGGGAGAGGAAAAATAATATGTGTAATTTAGATAAACTCCACTCCAAGTAGAAACATAATCCTTTTATTTTATTTGTGAAGAGGGAACATGTGACAGGAATTGGGTTTCATGGTTTTCCATGGGGTTCAAAATAGAAAAATAAACATATGCACATTCATTAGGATAATTATCTGGTAATACTGGTAATGATGTTTATTTAGCAGATGAAAATAGAGTTTCAAACCTGCAGATATAAGAGTTAGAATTCCAGAACATGAGAGTTAAAAGAGAACTTCAGGACAATTTAACCACAATGACTTCAGGAAGTCAACTGGCACTCAAGGTCACACATTGAATAGGGAAATAGCTGGACTCATTGAAGACGTGATTATAGCCAATAGCTCATAAATAGAATAGAGTGTGCAGATTATGAATTACCAAGCCCCTTTTCTCTTCTTCTCTGCTGATTTCACCTTTCTTAAAGGGAGTGATACGGAAACACTGAAAAAATAAGCAAAGTGAAGAGCTGTGCATATTTCTAGACCTATTTATCAGTGGCACCTATGAAAGCTTGGTGTATAAAGAGGTTGAAACTGGAATCTAAACTGAAAACTTTAATTCTCTATACATTTGCAAAGAATTAGTAGTTGATTATATAACTATTTATATTACATGATGATTTATTGAAGATTTATTTTCCAAAGATGGCAGTAACAGTGTCTTTCATTCCACCTGTTTTTGCCACTCTCTCCATCCAGAGGTGGGTTGATTTCCCCATCTGATCTACTCCCCACCTTCAACCAATCCCCCACCTTGCTCTACCTATACCTGGGCATTTCCTTGTGACTGTTTGGTGAAATGATGCTTTTCAACTTCAGAGGCTAGGCCATATAGGGCAGTATAGCCTTTACATCTATGTTGAGATACTTGTCTTGGGATCAAGTTGCCACTTATAGGTGTTCTGGCTGGAAGCCCCAGCTGAGGTTCCAGCCAACAGCCATGTGTATGAGAAAGTGTTTAAGATGACTCTAGCAGTTAGGGCACCTGGGTGGTTCAGTTGGTTAAGCGTCTGACTCGATTTCGCTTCAGGTCATGATCTCACGGTTTGTGAGATGGAGCTCCCTGCATTGAGCCCCAAGTACAGCTCCATGCTGGGCACAGAGCTTAAGTTTCTCTCTCTCTCTCTCTCTCTGTCTCTCTCTCCCTCTGCCCCTTCCCAACTTACACTCCTGCTCTTTCTTAAAAAACAAAATAAAAACAAACAAAAACCTCTAAGATGACTCCAGCAGCCAACACCATCTGATTGCAGCTGCATAAGGGACCATGGACAAAAATTGCCTAGCTGAGGCCAGTTTCCCTGCCAAACAATGACAAATGACTGCTGTTACTTTAAATTATTAAGGTTTTGAGATGATTTGTTGCAACAGACAGGGAAAATGCTACTCCTCAGAACAGGAGGGAAAAGGTAAAAAAAGAAAAGTTATTATTATTATACTTTAAAAGATAAAATAAATTTAGAATCAATCAGACTCACATTCTATCACAAAGATACAAATTGATTTTGAAGAAAAATGTGAATAGCAAAGGTAATATAGTTTTATTAGCAGAACCTATAGATAAGATAAAATATAATGGGGGCTGTAAACAATATTTTCTAAGCTTAAAATGCTAAGTTATATAGGTTCAAACATTATTGTGCACACATTTTTGTATTTGCTTAAAAAAAATAGGCAAGGTGACCTTATGCATCTTTTCCACCTCTAACTTCTGTCATTCTATCTTCATTGTGTGGGTGTTGAGTTTGCTGAAAAAGCCAGATTTCAGGACAGCTTTCTTTAGGAAATGATGTTTTTAAAAGTTAAGAAAAAAAGCTTGCCACATTGTAGAAGTGGCAGCTATAAAAATAGATATAAAAATAAATTGAAAATTCATAACAATTGTGCTGCAAAAGATGAACTGAGAACTGAATTACAAAGTAACATTAACAAAATGGGTCTTTGATTAAATGAGTAAGCCAAATTACTTACAGTATGATATGTTGGAAATGGCTAGAGATGTTACAAAATAAATGAAGAAAACATTGTGTGTACAGTTCTAGGACTGACTAGCATAAAATAAGAATTTCAGAAAGTATGATCTTATAGTATAAGGCAAGGGGTCAGAGAGCTGGGTTAATTCCTAGCTCTAAAAGAAAGAACACTCAAAAGTGTGCTTAGAAAATGCAGAGAACTGGAAACTATGATATGTCAAAAAAAGTTTTGTACTGGTAAAAAGATACAAGGAAGAAAACCAAGGGATTTGGAGGGGGTTGTATAAGATGAAAGTAAGTTCCTTCCTTCCCCTTGCATCCCACCCCCGCTGTCCTCAGACACTTATCAACACCATTCTTTTTAAAAAGCAAAAGCAACTCTATGTTCCTCACTTACATCTGCACAGATGGCAATAATAATTCATCAGTTTCCTAACAACTCATCATCACTTTCTAAGCAAAGGGTGGAGACCTTCATTGGACTGAAATTCTAATAAGGCAAAGGATTTCATTGGAGTCCCTCTATTAACAAGTAGTTTTGCTAATTTACTCAGCACAATGTTAAGCACTTTAGAAGAATACAAAGGTCTAAAGCCTATTAGCAGCTAGTTCTTACCTAATTGAGGGGACAGAATTAAATTAATAAAGAATAATGGGTCCTGGAAAAGTCCAAGCGTTGTTTATGAGAAAAATGGAGTAAGTGGAGTTTGAAATATAGGTAAGAAATACTGACAAAGGAAGTCATCCCTGGTAAGTGCCTTGCTCTATACCCACTATATAGTAGGTGTTCCAGCAACATTTATTAAAAAAAAAAAAAAAAGAACAAGCAGCACAAAACATCTGAAAAAGTGGCCTAAAATCATGTTAAGCAGTGTTCCAGCTCAACTAGAGATGCAAGGGCAAGGTTAGGTATCAGGGCATGCTTCGGTCAAGGAGGCCTGGGAAGAAAGGTGATACATTCACTTTCTGTGGTAGGAGAATGGAAATCAATAAAGCTGACTGCCTGATACTCAAGGGAGATTACTCTGACAGCAGAATGTGAGATGCAACAGAAAGAGAAATTCAAGTGAAGTAGCGTCAATTTCAATTCTTCCCTGACTTGGTAGGCTTCTTTGCACTTTGTGCTCAAATGAAGTCAAACAACCTCAAGCGAAATATGTGTATTGTTGGGGAGGGGAGCTTGCTCCAAGAGTATTATGAAGGACAGATGCAACTAGCTTTGTAGATATTCTAAGCATGTAGATGTGGAATGCTGAGGTGTGGGCAAGTCAGTATGAACCAAGATTTCCAGAAGGAAAGAAAAAAAAAGGCTTATGAGAAAGTATGCAAAATAAAGCCTTAGAACTCAAAGGATGAACCACAGTGAAGTTACTATAGAATGACTAAAAGAAGTATACCCTCTATATGTCATAATGTTCACAAAGAACCAGGTTTTTCTTGCCACAAGAGAAAAGTAATCATATACTTAGCTTTAGCTAAGACATGAGGGACATACTTTATTTAAAACAAACAAACAAACAAGCAAACTTTAATAGTCATTTCAACACTGATCTCTGCTGACCCACTAAATGTTTGATGTTGGGGATGAGAATTTAACATCTGTCATTTCACTGGAAAAGCAACAAGGTTTTTCATGGGCTCTGGAAACATGTTGATTGAATTTAAATACATCAGTTACTAGTCCTGAGACTTTAGGCAAGTTATTTATAACCTCTGGGTGCCTCCATTTCCTCATCTGAAAATGGGGATAATTCAAAAAGCTTTGATATAGGGTTATAATGAGAATTAAAACATTATTAATTTATTAATTAAGTGCTTGGATGAGTATCTGACTTATAAGTAGTGATCAATAAATATAAGCTATTTATTATTAGAAGTAACTATTTATAATTAGTATTATTACTACATTATTACTGTATCATTACTATCATTGCTGTATTAACTTTGTCTTTTTGTGTCTTTTTGGTTAAAGAAGAAACAAATCATTACTACCCATTTTTCTATGGCAGCATGTCAACTTGGTGGCTTACCCTAAGGAACACAACGAATTATTTGATGGCATTCAGAAAGTCCCCCCTTCTCAAATCCTTCTGGTAAAGAGAACCATATTTTTATTTTTCTGGAACAAAGCTCAAAAGAAAAATACACTTACTGAGTTGAACAAAACAGAATCATAAATAAATTAGTTGCATTTTGTTTTTCCTGTCTGAGAAAACCTGAAAAATCATTTTCCTTTCTATCTGAAAGGACATCTAAAAGGAACCAGACCACACAATGACACAGAGATGGCTGTACCTCAAGTAAAATAAATCACAGTGGAAAAGGACAGTATCTGACAGGAGGCTTTGGATATTGTTTTCATTATCCAGTTATTTTCTATGTAAAAGCCACTTGTGTCTTGGAGTGGACCTTGTCATCTGAAAAGCACTTTATCTTGTTGTATTTCCAAAGATTTAAATGGAAATTGTTGCTTTTGGGAAATAGCCATAAGGAGAGAGTTGGCTGCATTTAAAAGCCTCAATCCATTTGCCTCTTAATACCGGTAAGTCCCTCTCTATCTAACCAACAGCTGCTTTAAAAGATTCTAGGAACATATAGAGGATAGGAAGAACAAAAGAGATTTCTAATCCTATTTGGGTAACTCATGTTTTCTTGCTCTGCTAGCACTAAACAGCGCAAGATTACATCGTTCTTTCATTTAAAAAAAAAAAATTCATACAACTAACTGCAGAATTCACAGCCTTTTCAAGCACGTACTATTATTTTTTAAAATTGACCATATACTGGCCATAAAGCATGATTCAATATATTTAAAGGATTAAAATATTGGAGACTATGGTTTTTTGCATCAGAAGACAATTATGTTAAAAATGAAAAACTACCAATGCGCCTGGGTAGCTCAGTTGGTTAAATACCTGACTTCAGCTCAGGTCATGATCTCATGGCTCATGAGTCTAAACCCCACATGGGGCTCTGTGCTGACAGCTCAAAGCCTGGACCCTGCTTCAGATTCTGTGTCCCACTGTCCCCCTGCCCCCCAACCTTCTCTCTCTGTCCTCCCCTGATTAGGTTTTGTCTCTTTCTCTCTCTCAAAAATAAATAAACATGGAAAAAAAGAAAAACCACCATAAAACTAGGAAATATCCATATGTTTGGAAATATAAAAATAATCATGTAAATAATATATAGGTTCAAAGAAAAAATCCTAATGAATTAGACAGTATTTCAAATTGAATGATAAAGAAAATATGATTTCATAACTGCTGCTAAATCATTACCTAGAGAATATTTTTATTTAAAACACAATCACTAGAAAAAAAGAAATGTTGAAAATAGGTGAAGTAAGCAACCATATCAAGAAGTTATAGAAAGAAAATTAGCCAAAGGAAAGTAAAAGAAAGAAAAAATAAAGGTAAGAGCAGAAATTCATACAACAGAACAAATTGTACAATAGAGGAGACCAAAAGAGCCAAAAGTTGGTTTTGTTAAAAGAAAATCAAACTGATAAAACTTCCCAAAACTGACATAAGAAACCGAAAGAAGAAAAGAAAGTCCTCAAGAATTTATCTACAAATATTAAAATAAATAGTAATAAAAATTCTTATCAAAAAAGACACTGAGCCCAAATGGTTGTAATATTACCAAAACTCTTTGAAAGTAGTAAAATGAAAGGGTAGACTCCCCAAATCATGTTATGAGGATAATATAACATTGATTCTAAAACTAGGGATGCAAAATTATAGAAGCGTTTCTCACCAGTGAACATACATGCAAAAATCCTTTGAAAATTAACAGATTTATTACTAACACATTAGTAAATTATTATTAATAAACAATTTATAAAGGGGTAATATGTATGACTAAATTGAGTAACTTCCAGAAACTCAATATTGGTTTAACATTCAAAAACCTGTCAATAGAATTTTCCATTACTAAGACATCAGAGGAGGGAAATTATAGTATCATTTTAATAGTTGCAGAAAATCCATTTGATAAAATTAAACATTCATTCATAATTAAAAACTTTAAAATTAAGAAAAAATAAAAATTCCTCAGGTTGAAAAGAGGACGGTTAACCCTTGAACAATACAGGGTTGGGGCACTGACCCCCTGGGCAGTTGAAAATCTGTGTATAACTTTTAACTCCCTCAAAACTTTACTACCAACAGCCTACTGTTGACCAGAAGCCCTAATGACAACATAAAAAGTGAATTAATACATATTTTGTATGTTCTATGTGTTACATACCATATTCTTACAATAAAGTAAGCTACAGAAAAGGAAATGCTATTAGGAAAATCATAAAAGAATATTAATTTATAGTACTATATTTACTGAAAAAAAAAAAACCCACATATAAATGGACCGATACAATCCAAACTTCTGTTGTTCAAAGGATGAACTGTATTTGTAAAACAAATCTACAAGAAACATTGTACTTACTGGCATATTTTGACACAGAAATTAAGGATGCCACTATCATCATCTCCATTCATCTGTACGGTGATGGTTTTAGCAACTGCAGTAAACAAGGAAAAAGAAACATAAGAATTGGTAAGGAAATGTTATGTTTCACAAATTTTGACAAAAAATATTCAAATGAGCCCACAGACAAAATGCTAGTTTTAAGAGAATTTAGCAAAGTTACTAAACTTTGTAACCATGTTATATCTCTATGACACAATGTTATATCTATCTCTGTGACAGCCATAAATATTACAAAATGAAATTTATAAAATATATAGTTTATACCAACAAAATATTAAGGACTAGTAATAAAATTAAGAAGAGATGCATACGACTTCTTTGTAGGAATTAATACACATTTAACAAGATAATTTTTAAAACTGAAATAAATGGAGAAATACTCTGTGCATAAATCAGGAAATTTAATTTTGTAAAGATGTCAGCTCTTCCAACACTGATTTATAAATTCAAAGCAATCTCTACACAAATCCCTACACAGTCCAAATCCCTATACGGATCTCTGTGGAACAAGACAAGCTTAATTCAAATCTGTATAGAAATGGAGAGGCCAAGAGTAACACAAACACTCTGAAGAAGAACTGCAAATTGGGAGAAGAGGTTCTAATGGCTATTAAATCTTATTATAAAGGTATAGTCAGAGGCAGATTTACTATGGAGCTTGCACTGTTCCCTTTTGGGACCCTTGGGTTTATATGGGGGAAAAACTGGACCCTCTACCTCACATCATTCACAAAAAATAAATTATAGATATGTCATAGCCACAAATGTGAAAATGAAAACAATAAAGCTTTTACACAACATAGAACACTATCTTCATGATAGTTAGGGAACAATTCCTTAATTAGGATACCAGAAGCACTCTTAAAGAAAAATACTGATAAATTTAATCTAGAAGGGGAGAAATTTGTCACCCTAAAATATGCCTCTTTGCCATATGGATTATTTTAAGCTGCATATTTTTAATGAACCTGCAGACCCAGGAGAAGCTCTGAAAAACAAGTAAAAGTTACCCTTTTATAAAAGACATTTGTGCTTGTAAGGGAAATTTCCATTTATAAGGTTGTCTTCCCCTCTGTACCAGGAAGAGAACAATGACTCTAATCTCTAGAAACCCTTTATCAATGGTGAAGGTAAGGATTTAAATATGCATAAAACCTTATCCCGGTTTACTGTGCTTTTCTTTGTAACCTCCCATAACTGGCCTCCTCTGCCCACTCCTTTTGTCTTTAGTAGGAGATGTTATTTAAGGTGAGGGCTTAGGGCACTTGGGAGAGTTACTCAGTTTTCCTGGGTCTCTCCCATGTGTACAG
The DNA here is from genome assembly GCF_014898765.1 of Herpailurus yagouaroundi. Classification (NCBI taxonomy): domain Eukaryota; kingdom Metazoa; phylum Chordata; class Mammalia; order Carnivora; family Felidae; genus Herpailurus; species Herpailurus yagouaroundi. Next base: position 34,109,797 of record NW_024412394.1, on the reverse strand, counting down.
GAGGTATACAGGTTATTAAACTTTTTGTTTTTCTTCTATTAATCTTTTATTGCAGGGGGATCTCAGCCAAGAACCTAGAAGAGTAGAGGAAAACATTATTTTTCCTACCCCACCACCTCATTAAAATTGGGAATTTCTGTTCATCAAAGGACACCACTGAAAGGGAACCCAGAGAGGGAAAAACCATATGCAACACACACAGGTGTCTTTAGGTGCACATCTAGAATACATTGGTCCACAATCAATTAAAAACAAAGACAATGGACAAAAGTCACTTCACAAAAATCTGAATGTCTAAAAAGACATATAAAAAGGTGCTCAACCTCATTAGCCATCAGAGAAATGCAAATAAAAACCACAATGAGATACCATTATATACCTAGTATATCAGCAAAATTTTAAAAGTCTGTTATCCTGTAGAGCAAATGGGAATATGTTCTCACTACTGGTAGAAGTATAAATGGATACAATTTTAGACAGATGTTTAAGGGTAACTACTAAAACTTATTATATTAATACCCCATGATCAGCAATTTTACTCCCAGATATAAATCCTAAAGAAACACATGCTTATGTACACTATGACACCTGTTGAAGAATATCCATACAGCACTGTGTTACAGACCCAAACTAGAAACAATTCAAATATCCATCAACAATACTGTATATGTTCCACCGTACAAATTATAGATTCAATTCTATACAATAATATTAATGCATTATAAAGGCATATTGTTAAGTGAAGAATATAAAAGAATTGTACAAAAAGTTCAAAGACAGGCAAAATTAAACTACACTGTTTAGGGGTATATGATTGGGTAGTAAAACTTTAAAGAAAAATCAAGGATTGGTTATAGTAAAGTATAGGATATTGGTTCTTACTGAGAAGGGAAAGGACAGAAAGGAATTTCTGAGAGATGTCAGTAATATTTAATATATATATGTTTTGTTTTGTTTTTTACCTGAGTATAGTTTACTAAGATTTTTATTTTATCTTTCAGTAAGCTACTAATTTATGTTTTATGTACTCTTAGGTATATTTATTCTGTTTCATGACAAGACTGTTTTTTAAGTTCATGGGGAGTAAAGTTTTATATAATTAAACATTACCCCAAATAAATATCTATTAAGGTGTTAAAAAAACTTCATCTGAGTAAATTTGAAGATCTAATTGGTTTTATTAAGCAATTCATGAATTGCACAGCATCCCATCTAGCAAGTAAAAAAGAGCTTCAAGAACTATAGGCAGAAAGATTCTATAGGCAGAAATGTGGTGAAACAAGGTTACTGACGTGGAAATGTTGGGGTTTGGAGCCTACTACCAACAAAGAATTCTTGAGTTGTTTTTGGTGCAAAAAAGGTGGTTTTATACAGGATCCGTGGGGAGAAAGAGCTTCACTGGGGTCAGGAAAAGTGGCTGATTACATACTTTCAAGTTCGGAGAGGGGTAGGGATAGCACAAGCCTGTAAGGTATTTTGGATACAAAGGTTATAGGACCCTGAGGAGGCTAGCTATTATTAGGAAAAGGTCATTTATTACTGTTCAGTAAAACTCAGTCATGAGACCCTTCAGATATATGCTTGGAGTATGATTGCCAACATATATTTGGGGGGTAGAGACAAAGGAAGATTCCAAAGGAATTTTTATATATTAAAGTAGACTTACAGGATCCTGGAGGTTGGGATGATGTTAAGCTAAGATTGCCTTTTGCCCTTAGCAAAGTGTCATCATTGAGGCAGTTGAGTTCCTAGAGGGAGGCCACTCTGCCTGTTTCAAAGATTTGTCAATGGGCTACAAGTTGTAAGAAAGTTTAATTTTTTTCTTTTGCCTTGTTTCGCATATCAGTTATCAGCAAAAGATATGATTATTTCAAGTAAGGTTACCTTAAGGGAAGGCAGGAGGTTTTAACTGGCAGGTTATCTCACTAGTGCTGACCAGGAAATTCCAGACTGATTTGCTTAAAACTCCACTTCAGAGGGAGGCAGAAACCACAATTAGGTTAGGTACTAAGTCTTGGAGGTGCTTAATGTAAGTGACACCAATTGGGGCCTGTTTCTTTTTTTTTTTTTTTTTACCGCCCCCCCCCCTTTTTTTAAATCAGTAAATGCTTGTTTATGTTTTTAAAATCAAGCAATACAAAGATACAAGAACGGAGGAAGTCACCTCAAAGCCCATTAGGGAGGGCCTGTTTCTCTTTAACAAAGGAAAAGATGTTTTTTACACTTGTCAAAATGAGAATCAGATGTCTTATCTTACTAACTTTTAATAGAAATTTGCATTTTACAAAAATGTTTAGTGTCCTATGGAAAAATATTTCATTGAACGCTCACAGCCTAGCTTTGCTGAAAGTCTCCTTTTTTGGTGATGGATTGCCTATCCCTGCTAAACACTTTAGTGAAATAAAATACTTGCTTTATATGAACTTTTACTCTGATGGTAAGGATTCATATCTCTTAATTAGTGCCTAGACAAATAACTTGGGAAAAAGCAATCAAAAGCAAAAAACTATCAAACACTTAAGATATTTTATTTTATATAATAAAATAAAAGGTATTTTATATAATAAAAATAACTTTTAAGTGTTCATTATAATTTACTTAATAACTCAGGGTACCATAAAAATGGAATCACTTGAACTAGCATTCTCTTCTAGACACCTAATAAAGTGGAAAAGGGACAAGTCACTAGTGTCCAAATAAATACATTTGCCAAAATGTATTTATTCATTTATTCAAAAAGTATTTGTTGAGTGACTTTTAGGTACCTTGCACTACATTAAGTGCTTGGGTTATGACAAAGGACAAAACTGTCCAAACTCCATGCTCTCCTAGAATTTGCATTCTCATTTGGAAGACAGGTAATAAACAAATAGTTAAAATAACATCAGGCAGTGGTAAGTGCTCTGAAGACAAAGTTGAATGAAGGAACAGAGTAAGGATACAAATTCAGGTAAGGTGGAATACTGAATGCTGGTCTTTGTATACCCAGTCTGCTGGTTTGGGAGGTAGATAGGGAAAATTTGTCAGACAGCAGATGTATTTGCCAATGCTGGGAAACTCTCCAGGAATAGAGATGGTATTCTTCAGGTGTGGGAAAACTACAAAACCTGCATGTGGGGAAAACTTCTGAGATTCTTGAACAATCCCTGAAGTAATCTGGTAACTGATCTGCCTTTCACATTGAGGCTTTCCATAAACTAGTTTCCAATCAGGGGGTGTGGGTCTCATTTCTACATTCGCATAACATCATGAGATTTTTATTTTCTAGGAGAAGTAGCTTGGAAGTAGTACTATGTAGCTCAGGAGTCAGGTTAAAATGTTTCTGTTCTCTTACCATTGAGATTCTAAATCATGCACTTTTCTTATGCCTGCATGAAAAAGAATGGTTAAATCGAGACAGTTAAATGGTTTGTGGATGTTTGAGACCCTCATAAACTAGATTATTCTCAATAGCATTCATTCATCTTTATCTTCTGATGTAGTAAGAAATTAAACTAAATGTGTACTAACCCCAGAACCTCCTCTGAAAAGTGACACTGAAAAGTGTCAATCTGATCTCCTTGATAATGTGTCCCTTTCTCCTAAAACTGAAACACAGCAAATAGAAACAAAGTGTTTTCAAAATCTGATTGAACAAACATTATTTATAAATTTAGCCCTTGATATGGGACCTGGAGGTAATGCACATTAAAGTTTACTTTTTTCTTATTTTATTTAATTTGCTTTTTGAGGAATAGTCAGACTGATAGCCCTGTATCTTTCTTGGAGAGTTTTTCATGACTTAACTTGAAGTCTAAACTAAATTAAATTCCACTAGATGAAACTCAAACCCATTTCTACTTTTTAAATACTTAATAAGGCTTATTTTACACAGCTATTTTTAAAAAACATGAAACTGAATACATTCTTGAGTTTATTTAAGCTAATGCATTTATTTTCTTGTTTCTCAGAAATCAGTCACTTTTTTTTGTCTGCTTTAGCTGCGGAGTTCATACTGGATACAAAAAAATTGGTAGTTCAAAAACAAGTGGTAACTATTTTCAGTGAATATTATCTATTGTGTGATTTCTGAAAGGCATGATTTTTCTTAGTTAAAAACAGATTGCTGAACATTTACTAGTCGGATTAATGCTGGATTGATCAAAGCTACAAGTAGAAACCAACAACAGTTCTCCTGAGCCAGATTATAAGAAACATTCCATAAGGCAGCTATTTACAGTTGTATAGGTTATGCACTGCACATCTTTAGCACACCATTAACCTTGTACATAACTGCTTTAACTTGAGAAAAAATCATAATCCTGGACCTTGAGATAGAAAGGAACTAAGGAGCTACAGTTATCAGCATAAGAACAGATACATTTATGTTGCACCAGTGATGCCCACTGGGGTATAGAAGATTGAAAATTATGCAGGCTTAGGGAACCTACAGATCCACCTATGCAAAACAGTTCCATTAGAGCACAGGTGAACAAGTAATTCTTGCATAAACTGCTATGGTCTCTGGACAGCTTGTCCACTCTGGCCCCAAGGATGCCTCTCTGGGACCAACTTCTCATACTCTAATCCCTCAAAACAGTTCCTTAATCCCTGGACAGAGATGCTGACAGAGGAGAATAAATTTTTACTCATGGCTTCTGCCAAATGACTGGGAGGTGAGTGGATTAATTTATAACCAAGAACTTGAAAATGCATCAGCATGGAATTGGAGATTGTGCTGTGAATTGAATTTATATCTTGCATTCTGCTCACACCTACAAATTGAAATTCTCCAAGTAAAGGCATTTGAGGATAATAGAGAACAAAATATATCTGAAAGGAAATAGATGCTTTCCTCAGCCACAGCATTTGGCATATTACATCATTTGGACAATGAATTTGGCTCTAAGCTTTCTTATAGCCAGGAAATGCACTAAGGTTCTGGAGTTTTTGGTTTATGACAACAGAAAACATACAAATTCATCTGTAGTGGAAAAAAAATCTTAAATAGAAAAGACAGCAAGAATCTATCGCATGCATAACAGTATTATCCGTCTTAAAGGAATCTAAAAAATATCTCATTCTATGTGAAAACTGAGGCTTAGAGAATTGATAATCATAATCTTAGAGCATATTCTTCATTAGTTTTCATGAGGGAATTCTAAAGATGTTTGTAAAGAGGAAAAATTGCTGATTTATTAATAAGGTGACAAGATTTTTGGAGTTAGAAAAAGCACTATTGATGAGGGAGCATAAGGTGAGCTGAGGGCAAAACACAAGCTAACAACTCCTCCTCCCATCCCACCCCTCCCAGGTGGGCTATGTGTGACATTCCTCAAGCACTCCTGGCTGCCCAAGAACAAAGGAAAGGACAGAAAACAAATGGTTAAACCGACAGAGTCTCCATCAGTTCACAAATATCTTAGTAAACTATAAGAAAAAGGCAATCTTTCAATAGCCCAATCTCCAGGAACTCCCTACTAGCTTAATGTTAATGCTTTGTCAGAGGGAAAAACAACCTTAGCTTGATAAAAGCTAGGCCTCCTGCAATCTGTGAGTCTTCCTTAGCATATGGAAATCCCTTTAAGAAACTTTCTCTCAACTTTACCTCCCCCAACTCCACAGTATATAAGCAGTCACTTCTTATAACGCCAGTGAAGCTTTTTCTGCCCACGGGTCCTGTCCCCATGCTTTAATAAAATCACCTTTTTGCACCAAAGATGTTTCAAGAATTCTTTCTTGGATGTCAGCTCTGAATCCCCACCACTCCAAAACCCTATATCCTTGATTTCCCAGATTTAGAAACTGAGACTCAGAGAAACTAAAACAAAACAAAATAAACAAAACAGCATTAGTTAATAGAAGAGGTAAGAAGAGTTAACAGGATTGTGAAAAGGGATTTCCTGTTTAGCATGATGCTGGGAGAGTGAACTTCAACCTCAAATCTTTCTTGATAATCGCTCCCCAATCCTCTAACACTTCACAATCAAAAAGAGGATGAATGGACATCTTTTATCGATGGAGAAACTTACTCGGGTTCTTGAAGCAGCAGCAACAGCAGTAGGTGCGCCACGCCGGCTTTCAGGTGAGCCGCCTTCGCGTGAGCCGCTGACTCTCTCATGGCTGTTTCCAGATGGATTGAGTAACTGACATTGCTGCTGACCCCCTGTGCTTTACTTGGCCGTGCTTATCACAGCCTGGCGCCTGGAACCGTCCCAGGCCGATTGCACAGCCGAACCGGGGCACACTACCCCCACGTGTCCTGCTGCCGGGGTTCCTAGAGCGACAGTGAGCCAAGCGCAGTAAGGACCACACCGTGGTGCCCCACGGGTAACCGCCAGGGCACGTATCACCTGTGTGTGCAGGGGAAGGGAGTTGGGTGGTTGGGACGCGTCCCCTGCACCGCACCTGGGAGAAGTCAGGCAGATACTGGAAGCAGCTGGCTGCCAAAGAACAAAGGCAGAACCGGAAGTACCTCCCCCAAGGCCCCAGCCACGTGGCTTGGATCTTCACCCTCCCGAGCCCAGTGCGGGTGTGGCGCTTTGGAAGTTCGGAAGGGATCCTGGTGCCGGTGAGTTTGGCTCAAGGGAAGAAAAGGAAAAAAAGGTTAGGATTTTGTTTTAACACATATATAAGAAAACAATACTTAAGCACATAACTGCCACATTTAAGTGGTCGCTAAGAGATTTGCTATTAAGTTTAAATAAAACGGGCCATTTTACAGAGCAATAAAGTATAAAGGACTAGAGATCTGGGAAGATCGCCCTTTAAACGGAGAAAGAAATCCAGAGTAAATGTCACTTAGAATGAGCTTGAGAGCAAACGACAGTCTGCAATTCAAGTTTTCATTAGAATAAACAAATTTTATTTGGGCATACTTTATGTGGCTGCAGCTCTGCAGGAATAAGACAGGGGGCATTACAAAAGAATGAAAAGGAAAAGAAGTTTGTAATAATAGGTTTAAGAGTAGATAGAAGAAACTAGAGAGAAGAGATAGAGACAGGGAGAACCAACGGATGTGGGTAAGATGAGACCATAGAAACAGGCTGGATTTTATAGATTCATATAAAGTCCCACTGAGAAAAAAAATCTTTCTCCTTGGTTGATATTTCCTGCTATTGAAGAAAAAAAGTCACCTAAGGAAAGAACACTGAACAACCGCAATCTTATTACACCATGAAAATCAATGAGCTAGTGGCTAAAGTAGACTAACTTTTCTGGGACTTTGCCCTTGCCCAGAAACCTCTGATTTCCTCAAATCTTTAACAAAAACTCAAGTTCTCTTGGGAAAAGATATTTAAACACCATAGTTTTCATGAATGGTAGATAAATGGGGAAATATGGGAAGGACTAGTACGAACTCAACACATTTTTAAAATCATGCTCATTAAAAATGTCTGGTAAGTCTTTTTTCCAAATTCACACCTTAGCACCTTAATCTCAGTCTAGGAATCAGCAAAGAGGCCAATCAAACCTCCTCATGGACCCTTTCCTCAGACCTAATCAGAGGATCTGACTTCAACCTGTCCCCAAAGCTTACAGCTTCCTTCTCAAGTTCCCTCAGGCCACAGGAAGGCCTGCTGGAAATTCAAAGTAGGAAAGGAACAAGGTGCTCAGCTGAATGAATTAGGGAGGAAATATTTTTTAGTGTAGTAGAGACAAACTACAAAGCCACAAGACTGATGTTCCTCTTGATCACTGGATGCATTTTTGAAGTAAGAATAAATGTATTTCCTATGAAACCACTTAGACATACTCATCTGGATAGCCAAGTAAATTAAAGAAAAATATGCTCAATACTTTAAGATTGTATAAAAGAATTGATCATTGACAATGACTGAATTGAAATTACTGCTGTTCACACGATTGTATACTTTTGTAAACGTGGGCCCAAGAGGATAATATGTCTGGTGTTATGGTTTCAGGATCAAAATCAGCAAATTGAGTTTGGCTATCATTCAAGCAAAAGCTTTGAGGACTTTTTATTATGAATCCACCATTGGTGAAAAGCCACAAGGTAAAAAATACAGCACACATTAGACAAGCTCATGCAATTTAAAGTCCAGTGTATCTTTCATAAAGTCAGGTACAAAGTACAAAGTGAGGCTACTAGTGCTATATGAGATAGACATATAAGAAAGTAAAAAATCTGTTCTTAAAAACAAATTAGCAGTTGTTTTGTGCCTTTCACCTATTCTTGCAAGAGATGTCTGCATGAGCAAAACATGGGAGCAGACCCATCTATATTTTTTGCTCAAAAAATAGATTTAGTGGCTGTTGTGTTTTGGGAGGCAAATTAATGCTCAGAGACTGAGTTTCATCTTTGCCAGCAATTTATTTAACACCGGTTCACTGTGGGAATTATAATTTCACAAGCCACTACCGTACAGGATAATGTCTCTTAATAAGCTTTATATAGGAGTAACATATTCTAAGCCAGTGATAGATTAATCACATTCTTCTTCCAGGCAAAGGGAGATGAAAGGAGTAAAGTCCAAATTTAGTTGAGGTGTACCTATATAGGTGTTGGTACTTCAAAAAGATGGCTTAGCTGACTGAGAACTGATGTTCAGCTGACAGAGTAAAAGTCTCCTGTTGCTGGATCACAGTGCTAAGCAAGGATGGTGTGGGGTGTTGACAGGCAAGAGGATTTCCTTTGTGGGGCCACTGCATGATTTTTACTACTGCCTTACTGTGGTGGGAGCTAATTGCCCCAAGGCCTTCAGAGAACTGTTTAGATCAGCAAAGAGTCCCCTCACCCAGGCCAAATACTCTCAGGTAGTCCTTACAAACTTTTGGTATTTATAGTCTGAATGTGCCCTCCCTTGCCATAGTTGCTGTTTCATGTGTTTTTATTGATAAGCCCCAGTGGGGCCCCTTAGCAGCTGAACTACTGAGTTCTTATCAGTGACAACAGATGAGATGATGATATCCTGTCACAGCTTACCTCACTCATATCAAAACAACTTCACTCTTAAAAAACAGTTTCATTTTTGCTATAAACAAATGGAGTGGAAATTATATCAAACCAACATACAATGGTGTCCCTAGGTCAAGTCTACCTTAAAAAGTTGTAGACATCTGAGTTCTGTGGGCCAAAGGAAGATTTCCCTTCACACCCTAATCTATAGAAGCAAGAAATTTGTAAGGGGTGACTGAGACAGTTGTCCTACAGCTGTTTCAAATAACACAAACCCAGTCAAACTAACTTTTAAAGAAAAACAAAGGGTCAATTAATCATAAAGATAGGAGTACAAGGAGACTTCAGAGGGATTGGAAAGCCATCAGAATGTAGTCACTACTTTCTCAGTAACTCTCACTCTCTAGGGCCACATGCTTTCTCATCTTCACTTCTCTGTGTGATACCTTTCTTCTCTGGGGCCAATATAGCCACTCCAGCCCACCACTGCATCATTTTGTGGTTAAGAGCCTGGCAGACATTAACTAGTTCTTGTATCCCTGATTAGCCCAGGTTTTTCAGGTTCACCTCAGACAATTGGCAAAAGCTTGGGTTATGAGGGCACCTGGCTGGCTCAGTCAGTTAAGTGTCCCTCTCTTGGTTTTGGCTCAGGTCATGATCCACAGTTCGTGGGTTCAAGCCCCGCATCGGGCTCTGCACTGACAGTGGGGAGCCTGCTTGGGATTCTCTCTCTGCCTCTCCCCTACTCGTGCTCTCTCAAAATAAATTAAAAAAAAAAAAGTTTGGGTTATGGAATTTAAGCATCACTTCCAGGATTCATCCACTTGGGTAGGTGAGCTATTTGCAGAGTAGTCTGGGGAAGCAACCAAAAAGACAGGCCTACCACCATAAGTAGGTTAGGTTACTGCATCACATTAAATCACCAGATAGTTACCAGGTCACCCTGTATTTTCAAGTTAAATATATTTTAGAAAGTGTTTTAATATGGATTGCCATTCATAGTTTGGTAAGGAAGGCATGTACTTACATATATGACAAGATGTATTTAAAGTTAATGCTCAGAATTTTAACCCCTTATATCAATGAATATTTGATAAAAAGCATATTTGATTGCTATTTGATTTACATTTTAGTGCTGGAACAGATAATGCAGATTGTTGTGACAGGGATAGCCAAAAGATTCACCCTTCTCTTCCATAGTGTCAGATTGTTGTTAGGAAGAAGCCGTCTACTTTGGGACTGTGTATCCCAGGCACTGTTGAATCTAGGGAGAACTGTATCCTGGTTCTTGCCAATGTTGACACATAGTGCTACAATTAAAGCCACATGTTAAAGATGACAGAGCCTCTGTTAGCCTCGGTCCCTGAATGCCTGTGTGGACCAGGGGTCTTAAGAAAGGTATCCTGGGGACACCTGGGTAGCTCAATTGGTTAAGCAGCTGACTTCAGCTCAGGTCATGATCTGGTGGTTCATAAGTTCTTGCCCCATGTTGGGCTCTGTGCTGACAGCTCAGAGCCTGGAGCCTGCTTCGGATTCTGTGTTTCCCTCCCCAGCTCACATTTTGTCTCTCTCTCTGTCAAAAATAATCATTAAAAAATTTTTTTAAAAACCAAGAATTCTGCCCAAGGAAATACCTTAACCATATGCTTAGGACGTACAAATATGCTTGGGAGAGGTGAGAATTTCTCCTAAAATCATTTTAAAGTATACATTAGTGTTATTCAGTGTGTGATTGAAAACCACACAAGAACTTTTTGTTGCCAACCAGTGAAGGATGAAAAGCTTGCCTTGGAATGTAAATCGACTGCATCACTGAGCATACTGTTCAGTTCTGCTGACATTATTATTTTTCAGGGAGACTATTTTGCTGGAGAAGCAATGTGTTGATTTACATTTTGACATAAGCACCTGAACTTGTCATAGACCAGTACTTTGAGTAACCCTGGTATACATGATCCATATTTGATTTGTTCCTGAGAGCAAGTTGATTTTATTCTTTAAACCAAAGCAACATATGGACATGCTGAAAACAAAACAAAACAAATGGAAACTAACAGTGCAGAAAGGAGGCATAGAATGAAAAGAAAGTTTCCTTTCTCCTTGAGCCCACTCAAATCTGTCACAAATTAATCACTTTGTGTATCCAGTCAGAAAATATTATGAGCATATCTGCATATAAAAATATATAGTTTTAAAATACACACAAATGGAATTAGAGTATTCAAACTCTTTGATACCTTGCCTTTTCATTCAATGTTTCTTAGAAAACTTCTACATGAGCAAATATAGATCTATCCCATCCCATGTGAAGGCTGTATAGTAAGAATATAAATATATCATAATGTAACTAAGTAATTCATTTGTGGACATGTACCACATTTCTAACTTGTTTTTTTTTTCTATTACAAACAATATTTCAATGAATAGAATTATACATACAGAAAATTTTGTGTACTATTAAAAATATGTAAGATGTAATCTCTGAGTCAAAGGAATGTATATATGAATACTTACAAGATATTATCAAATTGTCCTTCAAAAAGATGGTTCCCATTCATATTCTTTTGCAAATGAATATGAGAGTATTTTTCTTATATTTTCTCTACCTTTTATTTTACTTTTTCTCTACTCACCAAAGCAACTACTGGACAGTAACATTATAGCCAATCTGATAAGTGAATAATGTTTAGATTTGAACTCTTTGAGTGTGGATGAGCTTTTCTTCCCCTAAGGAGGGCAAGCTAAGGAAAACCAATTGTACCAAGAACATCCCAGGAAAGAGCCTGAGAACTGGGAAGCCGTTTGGAAAAATAGATTTTCTCTCTTATGGGTATAAGGGTTCTCATTTGTTTCTTTCTGCATGTTTCCTCTCTCTCTTCTCCTCCCCTCCCCTCCCCTCCCCTCTCCTCTTTCTCTCTCTTTCTCTCTCTCTCTACTCTCTGTCGGTTTTCTCTGCTGAGTTAGGCACTGGCAAAGATGATGGTGCATTACAGCACCAGTGTTCAAACAAAAAAGAGTGACTAATATTCTGATTTTAGATCCCCAAGAGTGAAAAACTGATGAGTCCAGTTAGTCAGGGTTGCCACAATATGAACACAGGGTCCTCCATCCTATCCACTGTGGTTTCAGTGGTAAGAGAAGAGAGTGAGTCTAATAACAGAATAGCAGAAAGAGAAATTAAGAAAATAATTCCATTTATAATTATACTAAAAAGAATGAAATACTTTTTACCAAGGACGTGAATGATCTCTACACTGAAAACTATAAAGCATTGTTGAAAGAAATTGAAGGTGACACAAACAAATGGAAAAGATATTCCATGCTTATCAGTTGGAACAACTAATGTTAAAATGTCCATACTACCCAAAGCAATGTATAGATTCAGTGAACCCTCTATCAAAATGCCAACAGCATTTTTCAGTTGGCTAGAGAAAGTAATACTAACATTTTTATGGAGCCACAAAAGTTCCTGAATACCCAAAGCAATCTTGAGAAAGAAGAGCAAAGCTGGAGGTATCACAGTCCCAGATTTCAAGAAAAAGTACCAATCTGTAATAATCAAAACAGTACTGTAGTAGTACAAACATAGACATATAGATCAATAAAAAAGGATATAGAATCCAGAAATAAACCCATGCTTATATAGTCAATCTACTACAAAGGAGACAAGAATATACAATGGCAAAAGGAATCTCTTCAATAAATGGTGCTGGGAAAACTTAATACCTACATGCAAAAGAATGAATTTGGACCACTTTCTTATACCATACACAAAAATAGACTCAAACTGGATTTAAGACCTGAATGTGACACCTGTAATCATAAAAGTCCTAGAAGAAAACATAGGCAGTAATCACTTTGGTAGCAGCCTTAGCATCATTTTTCTAGATATGTCTCCTCAGGCAAGGGAAACAAAAGCAAATGTAAGCATTGGGACTACACTAAAATAAAAAGCTTTTTCCCAGCAAAGGAAACCATCAACAAAATGAAAAGGCAACCTACAGAATGGGAGAAGATATTTGCAAATGACATATCCAATAAGGGGTTAATATCCACAAATAAATAACTCATACAATACAACACCAAAAAATAATCCAATTAAAAAATGGGCAGAGGACTCAAATAGACATTTTTCCAAAGAAGACATACAGATAGCCAGCAGACAGATGAAAAGATGCTCAACATCACTGATTATCAGGGAAGTGTAAATCAAAACCACAATGAGATATTACCTTTCACCAGTCAGAATGACTAGTAACAAAAGCACATGAAATTACAAGTGTTGGTGAGGATGTGGAGGAAAATGAACCCTTGTGCACTGTTGGTGGGAATGTAAATTGATGCCACTGTGGAAATTTTTTAATTTCAAAAAATTAAAAATAGAAATACTGTACAATACAGTAATTCCACTACTGGGTATTTCCCCAAAGAAAACAAAAACACTAACATGTAAAGGTATACATGCTACCCTATGTTTTTTGCAGCATTACTTACAATAGTCAAGATATGGAAGCAACCTAGGGGTCCATCGAGAGATGAATAAAAGATAAGTGATATATGTATAATATGGGATATTACTCACTTATAAAAAAGAATGAGATTTTTCCATTTGCAACAACATGGATGGAACTAGAGGATGTTAAGTGAAATAAGTCAGAGAAAGACAAATATCATATGATTTCACTTATATGTGGAATCTGAGAAACAAAATGAACAAAGCAGAAACAGACCCATAAATACAGAGAACAAACTGGTGGTTGCCAGAGGAAAGGGGGTGGGAGGATTGGCAAAATGGGTGAGGGGAAGTGGAAGGTATAGAATTCCATTTATGGAATGAATAAGTCATGCCGATGAAAGATACAGCATAGGGAATATAGTCAATAGTATTGTAATAGTGTTGTATGGTGACAGATGGTAGCTACATTTGTGATGAGCACAGCATAACTTAGAGTTGTCGAATCTCTATGTTGTATATCTGAACTGATTACCATGTGTACCGTTGTATGTCAGTATTTCAATTAAAAACTAGAAGGGAGGGATGAGTGGTAGATGAGGCAGATAACTGAAAAGGTATCTATCACACAGACTTCCTATATGGTCGTACACAGTATTAACTCATGACCTACAATTGGTCTGTTTCTTAAATGTTATTCTTCAGTAGTCTAATCTTTATCACAACCAATCTCCCTATTTCTTTTTTACTTCTTCATTACTATTACAAACATGTTCCTCAAATTCATTAAGCCCTTATATATTTGACCCTTTCTTCCCCTTCCTCCCTGTCCATCACCTTCTACCACATGTCTTGTTCAAACCTAAAAATACTCCCTGATCTAGAAAAATTACACATGACCACTGTGAATTAATTCAACCATAATCTTTCTCTGCTATGCAGCTGGACTTCTGAGCACTGCCAAAAAAGTCCCCAAAGCAAATTGATTGTTCAGAGCATTACAGTTTTTAAAACTGAAGCAAGATGCTCAGTACTGCTGGACAGTTCTGTGCCTTCTCCTTGGTTATGCTCTTTCCTCATGCCAAACTTTTAGCCTCTTCTCAAGTCTCTCACTCTAGGAAACCTTTTTTTCTCTTAATCATACACGGTGTAATGTCATTTCCTTTGCTTTTAAGCATCTGAGGACTCGTCCTCACATTGATCTATAGAACCAAAATTCCTCAGCATAAGATCCTTCATGGAGTGGCTCCTGCTTGCCTCCCATTACATCCCACATCCCTTATGTACCCCATACTCCAGCCAAACCAGTAACAGAGATCTCAGGATGCTCCAGGCTCTCTCACACCACTCTGTCTTTGCACTTCCCATTTCACTCATTAGCATGTCATCTTCTCCTTGCTTGGCTTGGCAAGCTCCTCTTTACCCTTTCTAGTCAGTTCAGGTGTAACATCGTGTGAGAAACCTTGCATGCTGCCCTTCTCCTCCCACACCACATCCTTATCTGTTAGAGTTTGTGTCTTTCTCTTCAAACCCAGAGACCCTTTGCTTGTTTCTCTGCTCCCACCTCAGTCCCAGTCTTTTAATTCTGTGCGAGAATTAGAAGAGATTTTATGACCCAAAAACTAAAAATTGTAGCTGCTACATAACCAATAAATGTTTCTAGAATGAATAGACAGATGAGTCTTTAATGTGAAGAACAAGAAATTCCATTTAGTGATTGGGTGACTAGGAGAAAAATGGGGGTGACTTTTAGTATGAAAGATTCTGCCCTCCTATTTTATAATATTGTGGGGAAATAGGTTCTACTTACATAAATGCATTAAAAAAAAAGCTTAGGGTGGAAAAGCCACCATCATGGGGTGAAAGCACCTGAGGTTAGCTAGCAAGATATTGTAATGGAATCACAAGTAACGTGTTATATCATGTGTAGGAAATTACTTTCCATCTGACACCAATGACCTTGATCACAAACATCACTTGGCCCCCCCCCCCCCCCTTTGCTTCTTACACAAGTTAATGATTGCTAGCTGATTGTTTTCTTCATGTTTACCACTTGTGTAAGATCTTGTTTTCTTCATGTTCACCACGTGGGTAATATCTTGTGAGTTCAGTAAATATGGAGACAAAACCCTTGCTCGGGGCTCTTGTCTTCTCCCGGACATTAGCCCCTCTGGTATTTAATTCTGCATCTACTCTCTTGCTAGACAAGAGAGAACTCCAGACTCCTAGTCTGCAACATAATATCACTAATATCAATAACTTGAAATTAACACTTAAATGTCTCAATCTGCTTAAAAGAGAGGAATGTCCTTTCCTGAAGTTAATTATCTTCAATATTTTTTGGAAAACATTGTTTTTAGTATTTATAGATGTCACATGGGATTGAAATTGTAGTATCTCTACTTTCTACTCTCCATTCCCAATAAGGGGATAAGGGAGAGAGATATGCTGACACTTTTAAGGGAAATCAATACCCGTGGATTCATCATCACCTACAGAGACAGAGTTGTCCAGGCTGACAGGCTTTGCTGCAACCTCCAAAGTAGGTTACAGGCCTGCAGCCCTCTGTTAACAGGCCAAGAGGAAGACTGTGTTAACCAGAGCAGCATCAATCAGAATCCTGTGGAAGTAGAGGCAAATAGGCAGATTGAAAGACGACCACAGTTCAGTGTTTCTTAAGCATCTGGGACACTTGTTTAAAATGCTGGTGAGCAGGCCCCATTTCAGTCCTACTAAATAAGAATCTCTGAAAGAGGAGTCCATGAATCTGAATTTTTAAAATTTTTATTTTTAATTTCTTTAGAGGGAGTGTGTGGAAATGTGTGGACAGGGGAAGGGCAGGGGGTGGAGGGGGGTGAGAGAGAGAGAGAGAGAGAGAGAGAGAGAGTGAGTTTTAAGCAAGCTCCATGCTCAGTGTGGAGCCTGACACGGGGGTTGTGGAATCAATCCACAACCCTGGCATTGTGAACTGAGTTGAAATCAAGAGTCAGATGCTCAGCCGACTGAGCTCCCCAAGCACCCCCATGAATCTGAAGTTTAAAAAGTTTTATGGAGGTGACTGGTGGCTCGGTTAGTTAAGTGTCCGACTTCGGCTCAGGTCATGATCTCACTGCTCTTAGGTTCAAGCCCTATGTCAGGCTCTGTGCTGACAGCTCAGAGCCTAGAGCCTGCTTCAGATTCTGTGTCTTCTGTGTCTCCTTCTCTCTCTGCCCCTCCCCTGCTCACACTCTGTCTCTGTCCCTCAAAAATGATTAAACATTTAAAAAATTAAAAACAAAGTTTTTCTCATGTTTCTTTGGCCCATTCACCTGTGGGAGCACTGATTCAGACATGACTCCCCCAGAGCTGCCCCAGAGCAGAAGGAAGGATCCCAATGTGCAGATGGACATTTCAGGCTAAGCAAACCCAGATGCCCTTTACATTGTCAGATTACAAATGTACTTCCCCTGTTTTGACTCCATGCTCACTAAGCACCCTCCAACAATTCAGTTTCCATACAGCTAACCTACTTGAGGAGACTGTGCAGTTATAGCCAATGTGTATTTTAGTTCTTTCACAGTGAGGTTTCTCATTGTAAATTAACAAATAGTTGTGGTTGTTCTATTTAATAATCAATTACAAGCTCTGTTCCTGTGAATCAAAGCCCTGAATCTGATCAATTCTTTAATAATTCTTTCCAATATATTGAGCATCTGGACATGTCAGGCTCGAGAAAGACCCTAGATTACCTCCGTGTGCAAGGTCTTTCTTAAGGAATAGCTCTGGCCTCCTCCTCCCAATCCCTTCTCCTTTACCCCAACTGTCTTATCTTTCTGAAATATTTATGAATGAGTTTGTAGTGGCTTTATCTGAAGAGATTAAATTCTTGTAAAATGTCTAGCTAAGTTCTTCTGTCTGAGTGAAACAGGGCTCAAAAATGATGTTTCTTGGGTTCCTGGGTGGCTCAGTTGGTTAAGTGTCTGACTCTCAGATTTGGCTTAGGTCATGATCTTGCAGTTTCATGAGTTTGAGCCCTGCATCAGGCTTCACGCTGACCGTGCAGAACCTGCTTGGGATTCTCTCTCTCCCTCTCTCTACCCCTCTCCCATTCTCTCTCTCTCTTTCTGAAAATAATAAATAAACTTAAAAAAATGATACTTCTTAAGAAACTTGACAGAATCTAGTTCCTATTTTTCCTCTAGGAGTAAGGCCAAACTCTGAAACAGTAGTTTTTAACCAAGGATGAATTTGCCCACCAGGAGACATTTGGCAATGTCTAGTGGCATTTTTGTTTGTCACAATTGGGGGATGCGACTGGTGTCTAGAGTTTAGAGGCCAGGGAGGCCAGCTAAACGTTTTACAGTGCACACAACAGCTCCCTACAAAAAAGAGATTATGGTAGGCAAAGGATATATGGGAACTGTCTGTACTTTCTGCTCAGTTTTACTGTAAACTTAAAACTACTCTAAAAATCTATTTTTTAAGAAAAGAGAGTTAGTTAGCCTAAAATGTCGATAGTACCAAATTTGAGAAGCCTTGCCCTGAAGGAAGCTAGTAAAGTTCTTTCCTACTTCTTAAACTTCATTCAACTTTTTGACAATGCTAGCTAGATTTGTAAAGGATAGAAATTTTGCATCTAAATGCTTTTAAACTGAGTTCAGATGTATCTCTCTCTCTCTCTGTTTTGTTCAAATCAGATGATGTTATAATTGAGTAACATATGCTCTACAACATCACCCTTGAGATGAAGCCATTTAGTTTTACCACAAATATGAACCATGCTGAGATGAGAATTGAATTCACTTTTATTTTTTTTTTTTTATTTTTATTTACTTTTTTTATTTATATATGAAATTTATTGTCAAATTGGTTTCCCTACAACACCCATAAAAGACACATTTATGTCAACAGAGGTAGACTAAATTAGAAGTATAAGATGTTAATGCAACAGAAATTTGGTCTTGGAATCTGGTTATGAGGGATGACCTACTTTGTTGGGGGGGGGGGGTTCATTTTTGATTTCCAGAATCTGTGTGTTTCCCTCAGCACATGAGCCTTCCATACCCTCATCTTGTGGGCCATATGGTGCTCTTTGGAATGACTTTCATTTGATTTTCTCCCTTCTTTAGAAATATTTCTTTTATTTTCACTTTGTCAGGCAATGCTGAGGTCCTTGAAGAAGGGTCTTTTGTTTTAATGTTCTTACCAGTAGTGACCTTTGATAATTCCAACAAGATTCTTAGCAGAACATTATACCTTTTGGAAAAAAGCAGAAGTGTAACTCTTTTGGTGAAGTTTAGAAAAGCATTTCTACATAACTTATTTGGATGTAGAGAAATGAATGAATCTGCTCTTCATTTGGACTCAGTTTGTCAATAATTGTGTGTAAAAATCACAGGTTTCATTTGTGTGGTGGAGGAAATGGGCAAGAAGTAAGTTAAAGGTTAGGGGTGTGAGAATATAAATGTCACTTCCTGAGGAGTTACTGAACTGCCTACCTCAAGACCATGGAAGAAGGGCATTTGACAACATCAGCTGTGATTTGAATGTTTCATTAGTAAAGATGAGAAAAAATGGTTAACTGCTTTTTACAAGGACAAAGGAAAAATAAATGGTGGAAATTAACTATCTGTTAGTTTTAAAAGATGCCAACAGGACAGCAGGGGAGAATCAGGATTAATTAAAAACAATTAAAAAGTGGAACTCACTGTACCAAAACAGAGCCTGGTTGCTTCCCAGAAAGGCAGTATCTCACTGTGTTTCATCTCCATCCGTCTTCTCCTTTGGATGTCATCGTGCAGCTTCAGTGTAATGCTCAAGTGCCATCGAGGCTGTGCGGAAGCACTCTGCGCCTTCTGGCAAGTCGCCTCCACCACTATGTCATCTGTTATATTTGCTCAGGACATTTTCACCATTGCATCTGCCCCCAAATCCACACGCTAAAACTCTTGGTTGGGAAATTGCTTATCAGAAATGTAGACATAGTCATTATCTGTAGGATGACACCTTCTCTTAATGTTTAGTATCTCAGATTAATGGAAAACCTTTCCCAGTTGATGGTTTCATTTCACCTGCACAAAGCCAGGCAGCCTTTGAGTAAGTTTACACATACTGTTTTAGCCAAAAACACACAAATCTTAAATCCAAAATAACTGAAAAGCAATTTAAATCTTTACTGCAGTGGCTCAACCCAGTGTCAAAAGAGGTTTGTGTTCACATCACATGGAGAGTAACTTCAAAGCCTCTTTCCCCATTTCTTTCCAACGATCTCACCAGGAATACAAGCTGCTGGGGGAATGTCTCTTCCCTAGCCTCCAAAACTATCTCCACATTCAATTTATGTTAGGCTGAGTACCTCCTACCAGCTTTTGTTCTCTTAAACTGCCCATCAAATGTTCTTCAGTTATAATCTAGATTAATCTAGACTTTCAAAGTTTTTTTCAGTTCTCCTTTCTATCCTTTACATGGGTCAACAAAATCAAATGCTGAGCACCTGCCAAGCAATGAGGTGTTGCTACTTTGGAAGTGATATTAAAGACAACGGTTATACAAATCCACAGTTTTCCTTTACACATGCACACAACAGCAAGGCACTATTTTTTTTAATGTTTATTTTTGAGAGAGAGAGAGAGAGAGAGAGAGAGAGCACAAGCAGGGGAGGGACAGAGACAGAGGGAGACACAGAAGCAGGCTCCAGGCTCTGAGCTGTCAGCACAGGGCCTGATGAGGGTCTCAAACCCATGAATGAGGAGATTATGCTTTTCTTTATTTTCCAAGTTTTTTATGTATTATGTCACTATATACAAAAACAACTCAATGTAATGCAATCCATTCTATCTCTCACCTTGAGCAAATTTCTTGAAAGAATAATACCATTATATACCGAATATTTATATTTTCTCAGGGCTCCTAGGTGGTTCATGACCTGAGCCGAAGTCAGACACGTAACCGACTGAGCCACCCAGGTGCCCCAAGGCACTCATCTTCTTGAAGGAGAAGACTATCAATTCTTATGTCAAATTGTTAAAAGTATGTCTATACAGAATTAATATTTTGGTGGCCCAGAGCAGGAAAAAGCATTTCAGCATGAAATGAAATTGAAAGAATAATTCCACCCTATAGTAGGCTACTCTCTGAGAAAGTTCTTGAAATGTTCTGATTGGTGCTGTCAATGCCACAGAGTTTTCTCTTAATGTGTTAATGGCACAATCTCTAGGCAGAAAGAGTGGCATGTCTTCAGGCTTCTCAAAAAGTATCCTCTTTTCAGTTCTTCAGTGAGTTAGTTAACCCTGCAGATGGTTTGCTCCTCTGGGCAAGGTGTTCAGTTGGCCTTCAGAGGATCCTTTCAACTCAGAGAGTCCTCCACTGGCTGGGATTCTGAAGATAATGGTCAGCACTCAGGGCTGGGAGCAGATGATGAGAAGCACTGTTTTCCCAATTAGCAAGAACAGAGGGCTTTGTTACTACAGGTCCATTTATATGTGTATTTTGTAAAGGAAAGTATCATTTTGTTAACACATTATCTTTTTTTTAAATTTTTAAAAATTTTTTAAATTTATTTTTGAAGAAGAGAGACAGAACATGAGTGGGAAAAGGGCAGAGAGAGAGGGAGACACAGAATCCAAAGCAGGCTTCAGGCTCTGAGCTGTCAGCACAGAGCCTGACATGGGGCTTGAACTCACAATCTGTGAAATCATTACCTGAGTGAAGTCAGTCACCCAACTGACTGAGCCACCCAGGCGCCCCAACACATTATCTTTAAAATCACAAA
Organism: Herpailurus yagouaroundi; assembly: GCF_014898765.1. Taxonomy (NCBI): domain Eukaryota; kingdom Metazoa; phylum Chordata; class Mammalia; order Carnivora; family Felidae; genus Herpailurus; species Herpailurus yagouaroundi. The sequence continues at coordinate 34,088,695 of NW_024412394.1, read as the reverse complement.
ATTGATAAGTGTTACATTTAGTGTTACATCTGGTAATGTAGAGCTTCAGGTAGCTGGAAGATCAGAGCAAATTGAGTCCATCCTGGAGGGAGAAGGAAAGATGTGCTGGTCCCTGAATAATACTTAGGGGAGAACTAAAGACCTAACCATGAGCTGTTTTTTACATACTCCCACTTTTCTCAATTGGAAGAAAAAAAACTCCATGTATTAACATTTTTGCTCTTTTCTGAATGTTTCCAAATTTTCTACCTATCAACCCAGGAAAAATTTTCTACATATATATTTCATCTTTTAATTACTTATTTTAGAAGGATTGCAAAAAGAATGGGGCGCCTGGGTGGCGCAGCCGGTTAAGCGTCCGACTTCAGCCAGGTCATGATCTCGCGGTCCGGGAGTTCGAGCCCCGCGTCGGGCTCTGGGCTGATGGCTCAGAGCCTGGAGCCTGTTTCCGATTCTGTGTCTCCCTCTCTCTCTGCCCCTCCCCCGTTCATGCTCTGTCTCTCTCTGTCCCAAAGATAAATAAACGTTGAAAAAAAAAAATTAAAAAAAAAAAAAAAAGAATGTATATTTAGCATCAGAGGTTGTCAATAATCCAAAGAAGTGAAGGTATGTCTTCTAGAAACTATAGATGTTCATTATAGAGATTTTGGAAACTACAGAAAAGAGCACCTGTAATCCCACCAGTTAGAGATAATCTCTGTTAACATTTTGGTGTTAGCTTGTGTTTTTAAATGTTTTTCCTGAAGAGTGACTCCAGCAGTTTTCTAATATTTTGAACACTTTATTATGAAATTTAACCATCCATAAGTATAATCATTAGTTAATTGTTGTCTGACTGGAAACATATGCCAGCAAATTCTTCTTTCTGAGCTGTAGGCACTCAGTTATGGTTCTTAATAGCCTCGTGTTTTCTTCTTTCCTACAGCCCTAGTTGCATTTCCTAAAGACTTTCAAAGGGACTATAACAAGTGAAATGGCTAACTTCTGGAAATAAAAAGCCACCTGCTCTTATGAATAGTTTCTGGAAGTCATTCCATATTTTTGTTTTTTGTTTTTTAACAACCTCTTACCCCAGGTCATTTGGAAATGTATGGTATTTTTTTTTTTAATATTTATTTATTTTTGAGAGAGAGACAGAGTGTGGGCAGGGGAGGAGCAGAGAGAGAGAGACACACAGAATCTGAAGGAGGCTCCAGGCCTCGAGCTGTCAGCACAGAGCCCGACACGGGGCTCGAACTCATGAACCGTGAGATCATGCCCTGAGCCAAAGTCAAACGCTCAACTGACTAAGCCACCCAGGCGCCCCGGAAATGTACAGTATTCTTAAGTTGCAGCCTTATGGAGTTTTGAGGATATTTTTCTATTGCTAACATAAAATGTTCACAATAAATGCACACATACTTTTTTTGGTCAACAAATAGGATGACTCCCTATTTTAACACCAGAAAGATCTGTTTCCTGACAAGATAGTAAACCTTCCATTAGTGTCATATTTAAATTTAAGGACTGTTTTATTTACTAATTATTTTATTTTTCATATGTCTAACATACCTTAAAAAATGAAACATTGGAGTTATAAAACCCAGCATATTTGAAAGTATTATATTTATTAATAAGCTATTTTGATTTAACAGCATTCTTCTTGCTCCACTCCTAGGTATTTAAAGGCATTTTGAAGACTTTCATGTCATTCTCCATTGCCACTTTGGAATTTTTGCTGTCTCACATTTCTCTAAAAAACAAAGAGTTATTTTTAGATTCATATTGTGCAGCTGTACCACCTTCTGGCCGTAAACAATATAATCATCACTGTTCTTCATGTCACTGATACACACTCTTTCAGGATTTTATTCTTTTTTTTATTGTTTACTTATTTATTTTGAGAGAGAGAGAGAGAGAGAGAGAGAGAGAGAGAGAGAATGTGTGATGACTGGGGAAAGGGCAGAGAGAGAAGAAGAGAGAGAGAATTCCAAGTAGGCTCCATGATGTCAGTGCAGAGCTCGATGTGAGGCTCAAACCTACAAATTGTGAGATCATGACCTGGGCCAAAACCAAGAATCAAATGCCCAACTGAGCCACCCAGGTGCCCCCTCTTTCAGAAGTTTAATATTTGTGTCAGTTACCGTGTTACCTCCAATTCCTGCCATAACCTTGGAAGAATTCAGTTTTCAAAGGAAACAGTGCATCCCATAGATGAGGCTTAGTTTCATAATCATTTTAAATCAAATTACTTTTGTCTATTTAATCAATATTCTTTCTTGGAATTGTTAACTAAACACAACTTTGATATTCCCCTCTACAACCAAATCTTCCTCTCCTTTCACTCGCATTTGCTTTTATTAAATCTGCTTTCATTAACTGAGACCAGTAGGTCTTAGATTGTTCTCTTTAATTCCATTTGATCAGTTCCCTTTTGGCTTTTCTTCTTCCCTTTATGGCTTAAATACTGTGGTCAAATTATTTCAACTAGTCCTTCCCGGTGTCTCAAAGTCTTACCAACTTGTGTTTTTGTTCTATCTGATATATTGTGTAGGAAAACCCACTGCTCCTGGGTGTTGTCTTTACTCTGTCACTGCAACCTCTTTTGACACCAGATGTTTTCCCCACACCAAGAAATTCTGGGACGCTAGCTCTGTGCCCTACAATTTAACTCAATTCTAACACTACCCATCCAGAGATAGAATCAGATTCCACAGTAGAGTCTCAGTCTCTCAAGACTGCCTTCCACTTCAGTTGCTAGTCGCCAGTAGTAGGTCTCCATATTACCCACAACTTCTGTCCAACTTGGCAACAGATTGGAGGTTCCCATGATCTTCTTCTTGGACTAGATTATTTTCCAGGACAGCTCATAGAACTCAGAGAAACATTTATGTATATCCGTTTATTAAAGGTTACAGATGAACACTCAGACAAAGAGATAAAAAGGGTGAGATCTGGGAGGGTCCTGAGCTCAGCAGCTTCTATCCCTGTAGAGGTGAGGTACACCACTCTCCTGGTACATGGGTGTATTCACCAACTTGGAGCTCTCCAAACATAACAGTATTAGCATTTTATGGACACCCCTTATGTAGCCAGGATCAATTATTAACTCAATGTCTAGTCCCTCTTCTCTCCCTGGAGAATGGGACTGGGGCTGAAAGTTCCAAGCTTCTAACATTGGCTTGTTTTTGTTTTTGTTTTTGTTTTTGTTTTTATGAACAGACCCCATTCAGGAGTCATCCTGAGTCACTTTATTAGAACAAATTTTTTTTAAATCCCCCAAATTTCATATATATTCTAATATTATATATGCACAGAATACATATATATTTAAACAAAAAGCTGTAATATCATATTGGAGATTTATAATATAAGAAACTGTAATACATGTGACAACTGTAATATAAAGTTTGGGGTGGTACATGGACTTATACAATTGTCAGATTTTTACATTTTATGTGAGGTATAAAATATTAACTCTAAGCAGACTGTGAAACAAATTAAGGATGTATATTATAAAAAAAAAAAGAAAGAAAAAGAACAAAAGATACTCTTATCACCCAGGAAATTACAAAGGACTTGAGAACCCTATGTCAAGAACCAGGGTCAAAGACCAAATATTAGAACAAAAGGTGGTCCTAGTGCTCTTATCACTTAGGAACTTACAAGGTTTCAGGATCCCTGTGTCAGGAATGAGGGACAGAGACCAATATATATCTTTTCTATTACCTCACATATGTGAAGCCACATTTCTCCATTATTCATCCATTTACCTTTTCTCCTCCTACCTGAAGACTTAGGAAGCCTGCTGAAAAAAAAATCTCAAAAACTTTTCAGATTGGAGTTTGTACAAATGTATGATTTCCAATATCCACTGAGCCTTTTATGTAGCCTTGAATTCCTTGTTCTTGGAAAGATCACTTTCCCACTTCCCACCACTGTCTTCAACTCAGTACCTCACTTTAACTCAAGTCCCCCACCCCGTCTTTCTTGGCAGAGGGCCTTGTCTTCTACTTCCTAGTGAGAAGAAACTAACAAGTCCTCTCAGCTTCCTTCTTGCTTACTTCCCATTTCACAGGATGAAGTGTTTTCTTCCTAAAACAAATCCCTCACAATGACTATTGATTTCTCCAAAGATTTGCCATTATTTACTTTTTCAGCTTTTTATAAACATCTCTTCCTCATGAGTAAAATGCTTATCTCCATTTCTTCTGAACTGTTACTAAAGTCTGTAATATATGCTTTTTATGCTTTTCTTTATTTTCCAAGTTTTTTATGTATTATGTCACTATATACAAAAACAACTCAATGTAATGCAATCCATTCTATCTCTCACCTTGAGCAAATTTCTTGAAAGAATAATACCATTATATACCGAATATTTATATTTTCTCAGGGCTCCTAGGTGGTTCAGTTGATTAAGCATCCGACTTCGGCTCAGGTCATGATCTTGCGATTCGTGGGTTCGAGCCCTGCATTGGGCTCTATGCTGACAGCTCAGTGTCTGGATCCCGCTCCAGGTTCTGTGTCTCCCTCTCACTCTGCCCCTCCCCCACTTGTACTCTGTCTTGCTGTCTCTCTCTCTCAAAAAAAAAAAATACAATTTTTTTTTTTACTTTTTATATTTTCTCACCTCTAATTTGTTATTCAGTCCCATGTCACCATGTCTCTGCTACACTTTGTCATCCCTTTGTTCACAAAAGTCACCAATAATTTTCTAAATAAATACATTAACACTTATTCCTTCTTTTTCTTACTTGACTTTTCTATGCCATGTGCTCAGGAGTCTTGTATTCTCTCTCCTACTTTACATGGTCTCCCTGGGTGAAAGCATCCACATCCATGGCTTCCAGGGATACAGTCACACTAAGGATATCCAGGGTTTTGTCTTCTTTGAGCTCCCAAATTAGATCTTAACTCTCCATTGATTATCTCTTCATGGGTATGGAACACAGGGCTCTCAAATTTAAAAGGGTTAGAATGGAACCAGTCATCTCATTCAAATCTTCTCTTCCTTCTTTGTTTTCTATATTGATGACTAGTAATGCCTGTATCCCATCTTCCAAGCCAGAAGAGCCATTCTAGTCTACTTTGTTTTCCATATTCAATCATTTACCAAATCTATGTTGTTTCTGACAAATACATGTAGAATATGTTATATAATTTTCCTTTTAATCCTAACTGTCCCATTTTACTATAGAGCAATTGCTTTCTAACTCTCTTTGGTAAGTGGCTACTCAATTTTAGCAAATCACCAGCTCTAATAGAGGAAACTTAATGGCCAGGCTTCTATTAGTTAACCCCATTTCCTAAATATGAATGGTAATCCAGATTGGGCCATCAGATTCTTTCTTCTAAAAATCTGAAATATTTTTGAATAGAGGGACAGAGAGACCAAGAGTTGGTGGAACTGATACACAGTAATGGTGCCACTTTAGGTAGACTGCCCACAATTCCTGTAGCACCCTTGGTTCTGTCCATTGTCTTAGTTGTTAATAACTTCCTCAAAGAAATGAGATAACATTTTACAGCAAATTTCCTTTTTTGTTAATTTTAGCCCATTTGTTCATGTTCCTTAAAACCAAAATATCCTTAAAGTATGCCCCCAGGTTTCTAATACTGCTATTGGAGTTCTCTTTCTGAAATGAGAGGCAGGTCTTATTTCTCTTCTTAAATAATTTCAGAGATACACCATGGCCTAGCATGTAAAATGAAAATTCCATAGCTAAGCATGAAAGAACCTTCGAAATCTGGGTTCTTCTTCCTTCCTTGTGTTATTACCCAATACTTTCTGTGTATAGTAGTAATTCCAGCCCCAACACTTGTGATTCTGGGATCTTCTGTGTTGGGCAGGCAGCTGAGCCCTGGCCATGCCTCCCTTCCTGCTCAGTACTTTGGGTCTCCTCTCCCCTCCAGTGAATCCCCTCACTAACCTCCTCTAACACTCTTGGGTGCAGTCAGTGCCTTCTTCCCCTCTGTTCCCACAGCACATTCTTACTTCTGTAAGTGCTTATGATGCCAGAGGGTCACTATTGGTTTACATGCTTATTGTCCTATCAGACTGGAAACTCCTTGGTGGCAAAGACATCTGGCCAAGGAGTCCATGTACCTCTGGAGGCATCGTCATGGGAAGGAAGATGACAAAAGATCAGAGACCCTTAGAAAGGTTGGAGAATGATGGTGGCCTTGTAAGCCTGTCAGGCAGCTTCCAGGGCAAGATACACCCTGACAGAAAAATGTATCATGATATCAGAAAAGAAAAGAAAAAAGAAAAAGAAAGAGAAAAGGAAGGAAGGAAGGAAGGAAGGAAGGAAGGAAGGAAGGAAAGAAGGAAAGAGGGAATTACTACATTTGAAGTTTTAGCAACCAAAAGTAGTGCTTCTCTAATTTGGAGCTACAGGGTTAACAACACAGAAAAAACCTGTATGTCAGTATGGTGATAGCAGAAATGCAAGAGTCTGTGGCATGAGCATGGGGGATGTGAAGAGGAGTGGGATGACAGTTTAGGGACATATGCAGGACGTACTAGTGATGGCTGAATACAAATTCAGGCACCACTAATTTGGCTTCTGGACACCAGAAGATCTTTACTGTTACTGGGCCCACGACACTGCCCTTTTTTGTAACCATTGCTGAGGTGACTAAAGAAAAGATCCAAATATCCCACAAATGATTTCTAGAAACAATGAGAACAACTATTTGCACTCGGAACCTCTGTTGTTTAAGAGTTAGGAGAGATTGGTCAAGGATATTGAACAGATGAGTGAGTCAGTCTGAACACAATGAGTGTAAGTATGTGACTAAGAAACCAAGGAGTACAATATGTTGAACAGAGGTTAATTAAAATATAAGTTTGGCAAGCACTAAAATTTTGGACTGCCTTAAAACTTTTTAAATGTTGCCACTTTAATATGCCCTTAGGTTTCTACTTATTTCTTTAATTACCATCTGTTAAGTGAACAGTGATGAAGAAGTAAAATAAAGTTTTCCCAGAGCTTTTGGTATTAAATCTGCCTTAAAAATTCACTCATCTGTGAAACTTCACTTTATTTTTATTTTATTTTTAATTTTTGGCTATTGCCTATTCTGTCCAGGCCAGCTACTTTTGGGTGTTTACTTATTCCAATATTCTCAGTTTTATGATGGTCACTATAACCACCATTTTAATATTCCCTGTGATGTTGCAGATGAAAACTCTGAATCATTCTTATCTTGTGAAAGTCATCTGCTAGGTTTGATGATGAAAAGGAAAGTGATTTTAAGAGCCCAGTATGGATGTACTTGTGCAGTTAGCATTTTAATATCTACCAACTGTGAATTTGATTTTGGCAGAACACATTGTCACCTTTATGGATATTTTAGTAGTGGCTGTTGATTACATGGTTTGACATTTTTTCTAGTATTATATTTATTAAAATGAACTATATTAAAATGAAGCAATCATAATGTTTACCACCGCTCTGTGATATAAAAGGTAAAGGAGATTTCCGATTATTTGGTTTTCTACAACCTGGGTAGGAAACAGTAATATGGGTGCATTTTGATATAGCAAATTCGCTAGACAGATTTCCAGTTTGTCCTTTATCCACTGAAAACCTGCACCTAGGAGAAGTAAAAATGAATTAAATCCAATATAACCAGATTATATTAACTGCATAGAAGTCACAAGAAAAATCAACACTTTGGGGTTCCATTATAAAGTAAAAGAGATAAGCCAGCTGCTGAGGAAATGAGATATAAACCCCATGAAGACATAGAACTATTTTTTAGACTATGCCTGCCCTAAGGATTAGATTTAGATCAAATAGCTTGTTCTTAATGCCTTCCACCAATCTTGCTAGCCTTCTCATTGACAGGCACTTTGCCCCAACTCCCAAGTCTCCAGTTTTCCCTAAGTATCCAAATACTACATGTTTCTGATAGTCCAGTTCAATCCTATTTCAACTGGCCTCGAGTCTTAATGACTTCTGTTCCATCAGAATTATTTCACTAATTGGTGAACTGTGTATAACTAGCAGTTAAGTATATGCAGTACAGTATTGCTCACTATTGTGGCATGTGTCCACATCTTTATTCTCTATGTAGATTGTAAACTTTAGAAGGCAGGTATCATGTTTCATACTATTGCACTATCCACCCCAAGAAAACCCTGCACATATGTCTGGCATATATTTATTACTTGAGGTATGGCTTCCTATAGGCTTGCTGAAAAGAAGGGAAGAACGTTATAAAAAGATGATCTGGATTAACTAAATTAAATCTCCCTGCAGGATGGATTATTAATACTCATGCAATTCATTTGCTGACGCTTGAATTTGTACCATTTTTCAAAGAATGGGGAAGAAACAGGAAATAGTGGTAGTAGGGAATCAACAGGGAAGAATTCTATATAGATTCCCATTAATTCTGACTACTTTTCCTTAAGAAAGTTCTGTCTGTCTTAAATATGATTTATAAGCTGCTGTGTACTCACTGTTGTATGAAAGCACAGTTTCTTCTGACAGCTGACTACCAGTTCATTAAATTTGCAGCTTGTTTCTTTTTTTCCTCCTTTTTATCCAAAGCAAATAGTCATTATTTTTTTCTATTTCCTGTAGCAGTTATTGCTACCATTAATCTATCCAATAAGTTCTACAGAGAGACATAAATCTGCCCCCAGTACCAGATAAGACAGATCCTCAAAGAAATAGATACTTAAATTAAAAATGACGCAATTTTAAGCTAGATTACAGTCTTTAAAAAAATTGTATTTCAACTTATTTGACCATCCATGACTCCATTCACACGCTCCTGTACATTTATTTAAGAAATAACAAATAACATACTCTATAAGGTAAGTAAATGAAATTTAGGACATTCTATTTAATCTAGCATTTCAGTTTTAAAATATGGCACTTCCAAAATTTGAAAGCAACCAAGATGTCCTCAATATGTAAATGTATGAACAAACTGGTATATACAATGGAATATTATTCCACTATTTTTTTTAATTAGCAATTGAGCCCCAAAAGACATTGAGGAAACTTAAATGCATATTGCTAAGTTAAGGAAGCCTGAAAAAGCGACATACTGTATGATTCCAACTATGTGACATACTGGAAAAGGCAAAACTATGGAGATAGTAAAATAAAAAGATCAATGATTGCCAGGAGTTCACAGGAAGGAGGAAAGGTGGGATGAACAGGGGGAGCACAGGACATTTTTAGGGCAGTGAAAGAATTATGTATGATACTGTAATGGTAGATAGCTGGCATCATACAGTTGTTAAAACCCACAGAATATACAACACAAAAAGTGAACCGTAATATAAACTATAGACTTTACTTAATATATTAATATTGGCTTATCAATCGTAACAAACATACTACAGTAATGCAAGTTGTTGCTAATTGATGAGACTGGGATAAGGAAGAGGGTGAGGAGGCATGAAAACTGTCCTTTTTTTTTTAATCTTTTTTAAATTTTTTAAATAGGCTCTGTGCCCAACATGGGGCTTGAACTCATGACCCTGAGATCAAGAGTTGTGGGGTGCCTGGGTGGCTCAGTCGGTTAAGCGTCCGACTTTAGCTCAGGTCATGATCTCACGGTTCGTGGGTTTGAGCCCCACGTTGGGCTCTGTGCTGACAACTCAGAGCCTGGAGCCTGTTTCAGATTCTGTGTCTCCCTCTCTCTCTGCCCCTCCCCTGTTCATGCTCTGTCTCTGTCTCAAAAATAAATGAACACTAAAAAAAAATTTTTTTTTTTAAAGAGTTGCATGCTCTACCAATTGAACCAGGCAGGTGCCCTGAGAACTCTGTTCTCTCTGCCCAATTTTTCTATAAATCTAAAACTTCTCAAAAAGTAGTTCATTAAAAACAAATATGGGAACATGACTTTTTTCTCATTTTATATGCAATGAGTTGTATTCTTTAGTTCAATATTTTGTTAATCTCTAAGATAACTGAACTTTATAAGGGCTAAAGTTGTTAATGACTTGTTCAGATGAATTTTAAAATCTGAATATAAAAATGAATGTTACAGTGAGTGTGTTCAAAGGTTGTGTTGTCAAAATACATAAAGCAGTGGGCACAAAAGGATGGTTGATAAATATTATTTGAGAATATGCTATAGCACACCCAGAATCTGCAAGCTGTCATGTGTGGGTGCATCAACTCTCGTCTGTCATCCTTAATCTAGTGTCTCCTTCTCTAGCTTGTTAGAGCAGTGAATGGACTTTTGTTTGAGGGGAAATAAATGTCTCTTGTTTCATCTGTAGTCAGATTTTTAAGAATGGATCCTGACTTGTAACATTTGGGGAGGCTAGTGTGTATATGGAAAGGATTTCAAAAATGAATGACTTAATTATGGTAATTTTACACTATTGAAATTAATTTTACACTATTTAACATTTATTAAATGTTCAGTTAATGACAGGCATTGACAAAATGCTTTTATAAGCATTCATACAGCATTTACTTAACAAATATCTAATAGGTGGCCACTAAGTGCCAGGCATTATTTATTTCTCATTATAACTTCGTAAAATGAAAGTTCTTATTATTTATATTTGCTGTTGAGGAAATATATTTTCAAGCTTAATGAAAATTTCCGATGGTCATGTAGTTAGAAAGTGGAAGAGCCAGAATTCTGACTTCAGACTCACCTGAATTTGACTCATACTACATCAAACCTAGAATTTTGAAGGTATATTACAGGGCACCGCTTTATTCTCATATATGGAACAAGCAAGGAGATAAGTGAGAGATAAGGAAAGAGATAAGAATCAGGTCATTTCATTTTAAAAGTTATACATTTTGGGGGCACGGTGCCTTAGTGGCTCAGTAGGTTAAGCATCTGACTTCGGCTCAAGTCATGATCTCGATTCCTGAGTTCAAGCCGCACATTGGGCTCTCTGCTGTCAGTGCAGAGCCTGCTTGGATCCTCTGTCTCCTTCTCTTTCTGCCCCTCCCAACTCATTTGCAGGTGTGCATTTTTTTTTCCTATCAAAAGTAAGTATATTTTTTTAAAAAGTTACACATTTTTGCCACATTTTGGTAAAATCTTTAAGTTCCATTAATTTCTCCTTCTCCCAGTTCAACCTTAACTGGCAGTATGCTGGTAAATGTTTAACAACTGGCTGTCTAATATGAAAAGCCCTGATTTATAGCATTTACCAACTTCTGTGGAAGTTTACTCCTACCATGGCTGATACTAACATGACATAGCTGAACACAGAGTTGGGAAGAGACATGCACCATTGGTTCATTTAGCCTGGCTTCAATATACCACTGTTTATATCCTGTCAAAATGGGCACTTACTAGTTGAGAAGTGATAAATTCCTGAAGGAAACTGTTTTGAGGATTGGAAGATTGAGGCTTTATAATATTTTTTGGTACACTGGGTTTGTTCCTTGAAAAAAAATCTAGAGAGAAGAAACAGTTTTCCCCAGGAGATTTTATGGTATTCCATTCAAGGACCTTGAATAGTTTCTCAGGTGATGAGCTGATCTCAAAGTTCTGGAATTAAAAACAAGGAATGTGTCCAGCTACATAAGCCAGAGGTAGATTTTTGATATTGTTGCCAGATGATTTGCTGAATTAATTCTTTGGATTGGTGATGGCCTCTAGCATCAACTGGTCAAGAGGAACAAGTAATGAAAATAGGGAATAAAAATATTCCTAGAAACTCACGTATAAAGGGCTTTAATTTATAATGTACATTCAGCATTCCCAGTAGGAGCTGATACTGGGAAAAGTGCCACACCACTCTGGCCTCTGCATTCTGGCACAACAGTTCTGTGCTGGAAGGAACTGCTATCTGCAGCAACTTTCAGCCCTCTGTTTATATACTGCCTCAGGACTCAACCACCAGGAGGAGTGCAAGCACAGGAAGCATGGGTATATCCTGAGGTGATGGTAGGGGGTGGGGTGTTCTACAAGCTGCAGGGAACTCACCCAGGCCCAACCTCCTAACTACAATAAAAGCCAAAACCACTTGTTCCTCACTTGGCTCAACCATTCCAGATCAAGCTTGGGTGCTTGCCACGCTGTCCCCAGAAAATCTTACTCTATGATTAACAAACCTCTTCATATCCTCTGGGTACGTGCGTGTCACCATCAGTCTTGATACCCAGACCAATATCAAGTTTGGGATTGATTTCTCCCTTGATAGGACAACCACAAAACAATAAAACTAAGTCTATTTATTAATAACTAAAAGACCAGAAGATCTATGGAATCTTTATAGTCACACATTTATGTGGTTTGCACCAAGGGAGGGAACACCCCAAGCTTTCTTACTGGCTTCTGAGTGGGGCAGAAAAAGGAAGGGAAGTGTGAGACCTAAAAGCTGCTAGTGGCCAAATATCAGAGTGGAGTCTTTGAATTTAGATATAAGATAGTCCAATATAGTTTAGCTTGAACTTAATGTGCAGAAGGGCATGGGTAGAGTATATCTAGATAATAGCCATTTGCACTGGGTGATAAGTATGTGGAAGCTTACTACACTGTTCTCTTTTCATATGACCAAAATTTTCCATAAGTTTTTGAAAAGTATAGTCCAGTCTAATATCACAACTTCAGCCTCTCATCCAACTTAAGCTTCTCACTTTTCGCCAGCATAGGCTTGATTCAGATTCAGAAATCTACAGAACAGAGTGGGGTATAATCCGTTTCCTTTCCATATCTCGACTTCCTCTCTGTGGCACTTCTGGCTGCTATCTTGAGAGCTGGGAAGAGAAAGTGAGGACTGACAAGGTTGTGGTCCAGCACTGGTGTGCTCCAGAGTGTGGGAGGTGCCCAAATGCTGAGTGCTGGGTCACGTTTATGGATGCACACAGACTTTGTGAATCCTTTCACTTGGGCCTTCTTGTAGCCCCAATTCCAAGGTGAGAACGCAATCTCTGGCTGGCCATTTACAACACCCGCACCCACACCCACCTCCATCCCCTCCAATTGTAATCCTTCTGCCAGGGATGCCCCCACCTGGAAGGAAGTGCTCTAGAGCAGAGTCTTGATCAACAGAGACCCATGATAGGAGTGCTGTTTACATCCTAAGCATTCTGTGTTCATCCTGCCTTGGGGGAATCTACAGACTGCCTTCATCCCTTAGTCTTCCCCAGGTGAGAGTCCAGTGCAAGTCCTTATGACACTACATCCCAGCTAACCAAGGGAGTATCTGTAAGAATCGGAGGCTGTGGGGCCAGCAGATTTCTGCAGCTTAACAAACATCCCTCAGGAGTGGGTGGTCACCCTCCCTGGTCTTGGCAAGTGCTCATGTCGCCCATGCATGGCTCCCTGGAAGCTCTCCTCACATAGCTTGTTGTGGAGCAAAGCCAGCTCTTTTCTTACCCCCAAAGGGTGATACACTGCATTCTGGCAACTGTCCCCAGAGAAAGTCTTTACTCCTAACCTTCCCACAGTCCCTTTTTCATAAATACCCTAGAAGTGGAGTGTGGAGTTATAGGTGGCCAAACTGTGTTTTGGATTACCACTTAGCAAATTTTGTCTAAATGCTCTGGCATCTCCTTTTAGAATGTGCAGACAATTAACACTCTTCCTTATCAGCTTTGGGGCCTCAGCCAAAATTCTAAAACAACAGGGAATTCACACTTAGCGTCCTCCCTCTTGCATTTGCGATCATTTTAAGGCAATGTTGCTCATGACATTTCAGGGGAAAAAATGTATTATAAAATGTGGTTGTTGGTGGTTTTGTAAAACCTCTTAGGAATTAGTAAGAATCCTATTTGGGTGATAAACACTTATAGGTACATGACACTGATAGAGAGACGTGAGCATTCACAGAAAATGGCTCGCAATTTCCATCTACAGATTACTGGACTCAAGTGATTTTAAAGCCTGGGAGCTAAAGAAATCAGTGAGAGTTGGGGAAAGTCTACCTATTACTACTCTACTGAATACTACTTAGAAAAATCTTTGTTGCGTGAAATCATGATCTAGAACCTCATTCTTTTCACACCAGATACAGAAAAAGAAGCAAAAACAAAAGGATTGGAGGGGAAGATGCCATTGCCCTGTGCCTACCAATGTTTTTGTCCAAACAAAAAAGGCAGGACCTAGTGACAGCCCAGATACTCCTAAAGACGAAAGATGAAACTGAGAAAGGTACCTGTTTGATATCATTCTTATTAAAAGGGGACTTTCAAGTCAATTTACATATAGCTCCTACCTTGTGTTCACTAAGAGAACTAGTCTTTTATCAAATGGTGTTTAGATGTTTCAAGGCATTTTTTGTGACAAAAACAGAAATCTTTTTAAGTTCTACCTTTCAGCCATGAGTCTTAAACGGTTCAGTTGTGGTGTGTGTTTGTGGGGGGGAGAGGGGGGAAGGGGGAGCAGTTCTTCTTTTCAGTGCCATCTGGATGGCACTGTTCACTTTGACTCTGGGGATCAGAGTATGAGGTGAACCATCTGGATTCTTTTCCCCTCCTGGTGATATGTTAGAAGGTACTTGGCACAGAGGACAGATTTGCATGGAAGCAAAAATAATAAGGTAAGAAATGAGAGACCAGCCCTTTGCTTTTAGACTCTGCTCCACAGAGCATGCAGGGGCCACCCCAGGGACCTGGGCAGGGGAGGGCCTGCAGCGCAAGTGTAGTTACCCACACAACCACCAAAGCCAGGCCATTAAAAAGAGCTCTTTTACAGATTAAGCTTTTGCTTTCCTCTAAAGAAAACCTGTTACTTCACAAATAATAATACTAATAACAATAATAATAATAATATTAACAATAGTAATAAGTTTTGGAAACAATGATATGTTTCAACTCTTATATGTCCTAGGAGAGGGGTTCAGAAGGAGTGAATGATTTGCACAAGTTCATGGCAGGGCTGTGCAGGAATCCAAACCTCCTGACAAAACTCAGTGCACATACGTACAGTTGTGCTGGCCTAGCTGCCTCCTCAGGGATCTTCTCCACAACCCTGCCCTACTCTCCCCCCACCCCCCTACCATGCAGGGAGCCACAGAAACAACACCTTCTGAGGTGAACAGACTTCTGGGTTAGTCATTTTCCCCTCATTCCGTCTTGATCCTTCTGAATGTCAGCGAAAGCCAGGAATGACTCTTCTAAAACAAATCTCTCTCATGTCTTTTTTTTCTTGTTTCCTTTTTGTGTCTGTCACTGAATAATTCTTCCTGAGCCTGCTCAGATCTCTGAAATCCCTGAGCCTGTATTGAGGAAAAACAAGGGAACAAAGCTGCCTTGTGTGCACATGGATATGTGACTTCTGGCATTTTGACATTACCGGAATGAATCCGAATTGAGATCTTTCCAGTTGAGGAGTAAACTCCAGAGGCAGAGGAAGGGGAATTGAAAATCAGGAAGCTTCCATCTTCACTTAATAGATTGTTATATAGAAATCAATATAACAAGTGTGCCAATCAAATGAGATAATGTTTGTGAATTGTTTATTACCTCTGATGGACAAACAAAAACAAGACACCCAGAGGCACTAGTGCGGGTGTCCCAGGTTTCATGATACCTGGTTCTAGTCTTGGCTCTGCCCCCAACTAGGAGTGTGAGAAGGTCACTTCACCTTTCCAGGCCTAGTCACTTCCTCTATAAAATGAGTAGTTCCTGCCAGCATTGGTAATTTGGGTTTCAATCACACTTAGGGAGCTAAACCAGATTTCTGGCACTGCTGCTTTGTAAGGCTGCTTTTGACCTAAGCATATGCAATGCTAAATATAATGTTTGAACTGCATTTCTGTCTCTGTTTATGGCTTCTTTTACTAAGCTGAGATGAGCCTGTTTGGTTTAAGGCTTGATAGCCTGGGTGTGTTGAGCACGTTCAAACGGTACTGCCTGTAACTGCAGCCTTTCTGGAATTGGCTATGGAAAAACAGCAGGAATCTCAAGTGAGGCTATACTCTTAATAACTAGATAAACTGCAAAATCAAAAGTCCTTATTAACTGAATGGTATGTATGAATATCTGGGCTGAAATACTTCTATTTACAAAGTAATAGCAACTGAGCAGCAGGAACCTTTCCATCCCTGGGCAAAGCTGCTTAGGGACTGAATAGCCCTGTTTAGTGTCCTCTCCCCATCCAGAAGGTGATTACCACAGGCAGACTCTTGAACAAGCTCACTAGTTTTCTTCTAACCAGCTGTATAGATGCTCAGCAGTCTGTCACCAACAAGGATCACATGTGTCCCTCTTCTGTGAACTAAACAGCTCCCCACCCACAGCAAGATCTGGGGCCAGAGCCTGCCCACTGCTTCCAGCACAGTCTGAGATGCTGTCGCTACTGATGACGGAATTGCACAGGGAAGGGATCTTGGCAGAGCCAGGGTGTGATGAAAGACCTCTAGTTTTGGGTGGTTTTATTTATTTTATATTTTTTTATTTTATTTTATTGATTTATTTTTTTAAATTTACATCCAAGTTAGTTAGCATATAGTGCAACAATGATTTCAGGAGTAAATTCCTTAGTGCCCCTAACCCATTTAGCCCATCCCCCTCCCCACAACCTCTCCAGTAACCCTCTGGTTGTTCTCCATATTTAAAAGTCTCTTATGTTTTTGTTCCCCTCCCCGTTTTTATATTATTTTTGTTTCCCTTCCCTTGTGTTCATCTTTTCTGTGTCTTAAAGTCCTCATATGAGTGAAGTCATATGATATTTATCTTTCTTTGACTAATTTCACTTAGCATATACCCTCCAGTTCCATCCACATAGTCACAAACAGCAATATTTCATTCTCTTTAATTGCTGAGTAATACTCCATTGTATATATATACATTCATCCATCGATGACATTCATCCATTCATCCATCGATGGACATTTGGGCTCTTTCCATACTTTCGCCATTGTTGATAGTGCTACTATAAACATTGGGGTGCATGTGCCCCTTTGAAACAGCATACCTATATCCCTTGGATAAATACCTAGTGATGCAATTGCTGGGTCATAGGGTAGTGCTATTTTTAGTTTTTTGAGGAACTTCCATACTGTTTTCCAGAGTGGCTGCACCAGCTTCTATTCCCACCAACAATGCAAAAGGGATCCTCTTTCTCCGCATCCTTGCCAACAACTGTTGTTGCCTGAGTTGTTAATGTTAGCCATTCTGACAGGTGTAAGGTGGTATCTCCTTGTGGTTTTCATTTGTATTTCCCTGATGATGAGTGATGGTGAGCATTTTTTTCATGTGTCTGTTGGCCATCTGAATGTCTACTTTGGAGAGGTGTCTATTCATGTCTTTTGCCCATTTCTTCACTGGATTACTTGTTTTTTGGGTGTTGAGTTTGATAAGTTCTTTATAGATTTTGGATACTAGCCCTTTATCTGATAACTCGTTTGCAAATACCTTATCCCATTGCATCGGTTGCCTTTTAGTTTTGTTAATTGTTTCCTTCACTGTGAAGAAGTTTTTTATTTTGATGAGATACCAGTAGTTCATTTTTGCTTTTGTTTTCCTTGCCTCCAGAGACGTTTTCAGTAAGAAGTAGCTTCAGCAAAAATCAAAGAGGTTTTTTCTTGCTTTCTCCTTGAGGATTGTGATGGCTTTCTGTCTTACATTGAGGTCTTTCATCCAATTTGAGTTTATTTTTGTGTATGCTGTAAAGAAAGTGGTCCAGGTTCATTCTTCTGCATGTTGCTGTCCAGTTGTCCCAGTACCACTTGCTGAAGAGACTGCATTTTTTCCATTGGATATTCTGCCCTGCGTTGTCAAACCTAGTTGGCCATGCATTTGTGGGTCCGTTTCTGGGTTCTCTATTCTGTTCCATTGATCTGTCTGTTCTTGTGCCAGTACCATACTGTATTGATGATTATAGCTTTGTAGTATAGCTTGAAGTCCAGGATTGTGATACCTCCTGCTTTGGTTTTCTTTTTCAAGATTGCTTTGGCTATTCGGGGTCTTGTCTGGTTCCATACAAATTTTAGGATTAATTGTTCTAGCTCTGAAGAATGCTGGTGTTATTTTGATAGGGATTGCATTCAATATGTAGATGGCTTTGGATAATATTGACATTTTAACAATATTTGTTCTTCCTATCCAGGAGCATGAAATCTTTTTCCATTTTTCTGTGTCTTCTTCAATTTCTTTCATGAGCTTTCTATAGTTTTCAGTGTATAGATTTTTCACCTCTTTGGTTAGATTTATTTGTAGGTATTTTATGTTTTTTGATGTGATTGTAAATGGGATCGATTCCTTGATTTCTGTTTCTGTTGCTTCATTGTTGGTGTATAGGAATGCAACCAATTTCTGTGCATTGATTTTATATCCTGCAACTTTGCTGAATTCATGGATCAGTTCTAGCAGTTTTTTGGTGGAATCTTTAGGGTTTTCCATATAGAGTATCATGTCATCTGTGAAGAGTGAAGAGTGAAAGTTTGATCTTCCCCTGGCCAATTTAGATGCCTTTTATTTCTTTGTGTTGTCTTACTTCAGAGGCTAAGACTTCCAATACTATGCTGAATAGCACTGGTGAGAGTGGACATCCCTGTCTTGTTCCTCACCTTAGGGGGAAAACTCTCAGTTTTTCCCCATTGAGGGTGATATTAGCATTGGGTCGTTCATATATGGCTTTATGATCTCAAGGTGTGCTCCTTCTATCCCTACTTTTTATCAAGAAAGGATGCTGCATTTTGTCAAATGCTTTCTCTGCATCTATTGAGAGGATCATATGGTTCTTGTCCTTTCTTTCATTGATGTGATGAATCACGTTAATTGTTTTGTGGATATTGACCCAGCCCTGCATCCCAGGTATAAATCCCACTTGGTCATAGTGAATAATTATTTTAATGTATTGTTGGATCCGGTTGGCTATTATCTTGTTGAGGATTTTTGCCTCCATGTTCATCAGGGAAATTGGTCTATAGTTCTCCTTTCTAGTGGGGTCTCTGTCTTGTTTTGGAATCAAGGTAATGCTGGCTTCATAGAATGAGTTTGGAAGTTTTCCTTCCATTTCTATTTTTTTTGGAACAGCTTCAAGAGAATAGGTGTTCACTCTTTCTTAAATGTTTGGTAGAATTTCCCTGGAAAGCCATCTGGCCCTGGACTCTTGTTTTTGGGGAGATTTTTGATTACTGATTTGATTTCCTTACTGGTTATGGGTCTGTTCAAATATTCTGTTTCTTCCTGTTTCAGTTTTGGTAGTGTATATGTTTCTAGGAATTTGTCCATTTCTTCCAGATTGCCCATTCTACTGGTGTATAATTGCTCAAAATATTCTCTTATTGTTGTTTTTATTTCTGCTGTCGGTTGTGATCTCTTACATTCTTGATTTTATTTATTTGGGTCCTTTTCTTTTTGATCAAACTGGCTAGTGGTTTATCAATTTTGTTAATTCTTTCATAGAACCAGCTTCTGCCTTCATTGATCTGTTCTACGTTTTTTTGATTTTGATAGCATTGATTTCTGCTCTAATATTTATTATTTCCTGTGTTTTGCTGGTTTGGGGTTTTATTTGGTGTTCTTTTTCCAGCTTTTTAAGGTATAAGGTTAGGTTGTGTATCTGAGACCTTTCTTCCTTCTTTGGGAAGGTCTGGATTGCTATATGCTTTCCTCTTATGACCACCCTTGCTCTGTCCCAGAGGTTTTGGGCTGTGGTGTTATCATTTTCATAGGCTTCCATGTACTTTTTAATTTCCTCTTGAACTTATTGGTCAGCCCGTTAATTCTTCAGTAGGATATTATTTAGTCTCCAAGGATTTGTTTCCTTTCCAAATTTTTTCTTGTGGTTGATTTAGAGTTTCATAGCATTGTGGCCTGAAAATATGCGCGGTATGATCTCAATCTTTTTGTACTTGTTGAGGGCTGATTTGTGTCCCCGTGTGTGATTTATTCTGGAGAATGGTCCATGTGCACTGGAGAAGAATGTATATTCCACTGCTTTAGGATGAAATGTTCTGAATATATCTGTTAAGTCTATCTGGTCCAGTGTGTCATTCAAAGCCATTGTTTCCTTGTTGAGTTTTTGATTAAATGATCTGTCCATTGCTGTGAGTGGGGTGTTGAAGTCTCCTACTATTATGGTATTACTATCAATGAGTTTGTTTATGTTTGTGATGAATTAATTTATATATCTGGGTGCTCTCACATTTGGTTCATAAATGTTTCCACTTGTTCTTTGTGGATAGACTCCCTTCATTATGAAATAATGCCCTTCTTCATCTCTTGTTACAGTCTTTATTTTAAAGTGTGGTTTGTCTGATATAAGTATGGGTACTCCTGCTTTCTTTTGTTGACCATTACCATGATAGATGGTTCGCCATCCCCTTACTTTCAATCTGAAGGTGTCTTTACATCTCAAGTGGGTCTCTTGTAAACAGCATATAGAGAGATCTTGTTTTCTTATCCATTCTATTACCCTATGTCTTTTCATTGGAGCATTTAGTCCACTGACGTTAGAGTGAGTACTGAAAGATATGAATTTATTGCAATTTTGTTTTCTTGTATACTTGGAGTTTCTGTTGGTGTTCTCTTGTCCTTCTAATCTTTGTTGCTTTTGGTCTTTTTTTTCTTTTTCATCTTTTCTCCCCTCAGAGAAAAATCCTCTTAAAATTTCTTTCAGGGGTGGTTTAGTGGTCATGAACTCCTTTAATTTTGGTTTGTCTGGGAAACTTTTAATCTCTCCTTCTATTTTGAATGACAGACAGCCTTGCTGGATAAAGAATTCTTGGCTGCATATTTTTCTGATTCAGCACACTGAATATATCCTGCCACTCCTTTCTGGCCTGCCAAGTTTCTGTGGATAGGTCTGCTGCAAACCTGATCCGTCTTCCCTTGTAGGTTAAGGAATTTTTTTCCCTTGAGGCCCTCATGATTTTTCCTTGCCTGAGTATTTTGTGAATTTGACTATGATATGCCTTGTTGATGGTCAGTTTTGTTGAATCTAATGGGAGTCCTCTGTGCTTCCTGGGTTTGGATGTCTGTGTCTTTCCCCAGGTTAGTAAAGTTTTCCACTATGATTTGCTCACAAAGCCCTTCTACCCCTTTTTCTCTCTCTTCATCATTTGTGACCCCTATGATTCGGATGTTGTTCCCTTTTAATGAGTCATTGATTTCTCTAATTCTTAAATCATGTTCTTTTGTCTTAGTCTCCCTCTTTTTTTCTGCTTCATTATTCTCCATAAATATGTCCTTTATATCGCTGATTCTGTGCTCTGACTCATCCATCCTTGCCACCGTGGCAGTCATTCGAGATTGCAGCTCAGTTATAGCATTTTTTGTTTCATTCTGACTAGCTTTTACTCTTTCATCTCAAGAGAAAGGGATTCTAATGTGTTTTTGATTCCAGCTAGTATTCTTATTATTGTGATTCTAAATTCTGACTCAGACATCTTGCTTGTATCTGTGTTCTTTAAGTCCCTGGCTGTCATTTCTTCCTGCTCTTTCTTTTGGGGTGAATTCCTTCATTGTATCATTTTGGAGGGAGAAAAGGAATTAATGAGGTAAAAAAAGATTAAAATTA
Organism: Herpailurus yagouaroundi; assembly: GCF_014898765.1. NCBI lineage: Eukaryota > Metazoa > Chordata > Mammalia > Carnivora > Felidae > Herpailurus > Herpailurus yagouaroundi. The sequence goes on along the minus strand of NW_024412394.1, from coordinate 34,067,296 downwards.
AAAAAATTTTAAATTAAAAAATTAAAGACAACACACAGACAAAAAAAATCAAATAAATGATGCTAGATCCTAGGTGTATTTGCTTCTGGGTGTTGAAAGGGGCTTGGGAGGTTAGAGAAAAAGGAGGAAAGGAAAAAAGAAATCATTTGAAAATTTGAAAAAATGAATACACTGAAATAGAATAAAATGAAATGATGGAAGTAAAATAGAATTTGAAAAAGTTTACACAAAAGTAAAGAATATAGTAGAAAAAATTAAAGAAAATATTTTTAATAAAAATTGAAAATAAAAGTAATTTTTTCTCTTTCTGTATTCAAGAAAAAGAAAAGAAACAAAAATTTAAAAATAGGTAATTGAATAGATTGACCACTGAACGGACTGAAATATGATTGAAATTACTTCACTTTCCTCTAGAAGTCAAACTATGAGTGCTTTGTGGTCAGTAAACTAAGCAGGCGGAGAGATTTGTGTTCCTGAAGAGCCAGTTTGGCCCAGTTGGGCAGGACTTAGTGTAATGGCTCCATTCTCCACTAGATGGCGCTGCATAGCTTACTGTGGCAGATTGTTGTGGTCCTTGTAGGTGCGTATGCACATGCGCAGGAGCGGTGAAAATGGCGTCACTCAGCTACCCAGTCTCTAGTATCAGAACTGTGTTCTCCCCGATCTGCAATCATGCACCCTTCCTTTGTCTCTGGCTTAAGTCCACTCCTCGCTTTTATACTATCTGTGACCAAGCCCTAGGCAGCACCTCCCTCCTGAGTTTTATCTCATATGCAGCTATTTTTCCTGACCGCTTACTTGTGAGGGATTGCAGCTTTGACCCATTCTGCCCCTCTGTGGGAGGGTATCACCAAGCAATAGCCTGGTGCTGGCTGCACCCAGGTATCTTCGCTGGATTATGTTGCTGTCGATGCCCAGAGACTGCAGCTAGGTGCCAGCCCGCCCCAGAAAAAGTTCACGCCATCATGTAGCAGCAATATCAGGACTTATGAAAAATCATAGCACACATCTGGGATCAGGCTTCACCTCCACGATGTTGTTCCAGCACCAGGGAATGTGGTTGTTCTCCCTGGTCCACTGGGACCTTTGCCTGTGGGGGTGCCACACAGCCTCTACCAGATGTCCTCCCAGCAGGGGAACTGCCTCTTCCCATGTGGCCCCAAAACCTCTGGACTTCACTCTGCTCCTGGGGATTCAACCTTCTCACCAGAGCACTGCCAGGTATCGTGCTGCAGAGTTTCAGACTCTGTTCTCCCCCTGTTTATAGAGTCTTAATGGAATTTAAACCCTCTCTTTTCTCCTTTCTCCTTTTTTATTTCAGTCCCTGCAGCTGTTTCCATTTTTCCACTCTCTTTCCAGCTGCTTTGGGGGGGGGGTGCTTTTCCCATATTCTCCACCCCCACCCACCATCTCCATCCTCTCTCTTCAAGGATAAATGGCTTCGTGCCCTCCACATCTTCTCTCTCCCCCAGTTCACCTCTCCGTGCCATGTACCTGCTGAGTTCTGTGGTTCAGGTTGTGCAGATTTTTGTGTTACTCCTAAGATCAGTTTTCTAGGTGTGCAGGATGGTTTTGTGTTAATCTGGCTGTATTTCATGGACACAAGACACAAAAAAAAACTCCCATGTTGTTCTGCCATCTTGGCTCCTACCTGGTGGTTTTATTTTCAATTGCAGATGAAAAAACCTGCCCTTCTATAACCTGTGCCCAGAGACTTTTCAGGAGTGCCTAAACCCAAGATAATTAAGAAATGATAGAAATTTATTTGGAAAGTCAAATGGGGAGGGACATTACCTTTGATACAGGCCATTCAGTGGATTATATGGAGGGGTGAAATGTAGAGGTTTTAAAAAGTGGACAATTCCTGTTCTTAAATTTGTTTGTAAAGAAAACCATAATGTCTTTAAATCACTCTTCGGTAAATACATTACCTTTTTGCAGTGTTAAAATAAAACAAAACACTTGGGGGCGCCTGGGTGGCGCAGTCGGTTAAGCGTCCGACTTCAGCCAGGTCACGATCTCGCGGTCCGTGAGTTCGAGCCCCGCGTCGGGCTCTGGGCTGATGGCTCAGAGCCTGGACCCTGTTTCTGATTCTGTGTCTCCCTCTCTCTCTGCCCCTCCCCCGTTCATGCTCTGCCTCTCTCTGTCCCCCAAAAAATAAATAAACGTTAAAAAAAAAATTAAAAAAAAAACAAACAAAACAATACACTTGGGAGCAAAGCAAACCCAATTGTCCAAACGCTATGGGATGAAAGTCAGCAAGTTCTGCATCTCAGCTGTCAGGGAGCTCTCAGAAGGTCACCACTGGTCTCTGGAAGGTAAATTGTATTCTCTGCATGTTACCAATATGTCCAATTGCAATGTATATTGGCGGTGGCATCCACAGGACCCAGGTCTTATGATAGCAGGAAGAACACTAGAAATGGAGAGCAGTCTATCAGTCATGTACACTTGTTAAGCACTGAGGACCACGGCAGCTCATCTAAAGTGGAGGAGGAGCCTTGGCAGCAAATACTAGAAGAGGGCAATTCAGTGGTGTGGGTTCCTCAGCAGGGCTGCTGATTGGCAGCTCATGGTTACAGAGTCCCTAGAAAAGCATGCGTGCGGGCTATCACATTACTTGTGGATGGCTTCTATAGGGTAGTGTTCTATTTCTACTGGTGTGGGGGTGAGGGAGTGGGGGAAATGGATTCGTGTGTGACAATGAATTTACAGAAATAGAAAAATGTCAAAAAAAATATAAAGAGAAGACCAAGTCCTTTAAAAAGGCTGTTAAAGAGCTTTTTGGAAAGAAAACATGTTTTTCTCCTCTCCTGACCCCTACCAAGCTAGTGGGGCAGTGTAAAGGTGAGGAGACCCAAAGGTCTTCCAGTCTATCTACATTAAATAGGGAAAAAAAAATGTTTTTGTGAATTTTAGTTGGTAAATAGGAAAGAAGATAAGAGCCTCTGTTTGTTACTCCTTAGTTTTCAAAGCACTTCCACAAAGTATTATTTGCTCTTACTACTTCCTTTCACAGATGTGGAAAAGATGTCAAATGACTTATGCAAATCCCACAATGATATGTTGGAAAGTTGTGATGAGAATGCCAACCGACCAGACAGAATCCATCCTCTTCTCTTGGGTGGCACCTTTTCAGCTTCTCTAAGCTTTTAATTTTTTTTAATGTTTATTCATTTTTGAGAGAGAGAGCAAGAGTGAGCGAGTGCCAGGGAGGGGCAGAAAGATAAGGAGAAACAGAATCTGAAGCAGGCCCCAGGCTCTGAGCTGTCAGCACAGAGCCCAATGTGGGGCTCAAACTCATGAACTGTGAGATCATGACCTGAGCCGAGTCAGACACTTAACAGACTGAACCAGACACCCCAGCTTCTCTAAGCTTTTAAAGAAGGGGTGATTTTCAAATGATAATCTGATGATGCTCAGATTTGAGCAGCTCCTTCAGCCTTAAAAAGCCCTTTATATAATAGAAATAATACCAATTATTAGTATGATATATAGGTAATATAGATGATAATTGTAATTTGTTGAGCACTCATTACTAACTATGTGTTGGGAATTGTACTACGCATATTTGCATACATTGCCTAATGTAATTCTCACAGAAGCCTTTTTAGGAAAGTGACATTGCGTGCCCCACTTTGAAAGTGATCGCTCTGGAGTAGTACAGTGAAAGTTACTTGCAAAAGGCTACAGAGCTAGGGATTATTGCAACATGGATTTGCTCCCCAATGTGCTTTGTCTGTAATTGTACTGGCATTAGTAATCATGCATCACCTGCTCCAAGTGAATACCACCTAACCTGATATCTTGCCTGATGCCTTATCACCAAGGATGGTTTTATCATTACAAGAGGTCTGTGCTCTTTACTCGAGAGATACCATATTAGAGGCTCTACATGACCCTTTACAAGGCCCTAGAATATTCTGGCATTAATGGCTAAGAACATTGCTTTGCGTTAGAGAGACCTGGATACAAATGCTGTCTCAGCAATGGACTAGTTGTGGCACCTGTGTTACTTACTTAACCTTTTGGAGGATCTGTTTCTTTTTCAATAGGTTAGGGCAACCCTACCTACCTTATAGTGTTGGTGGGAACATGAAAACCAAGTGCAGTAGCTATATAAAGTGCTGGCAGCTAGTGAGTCTTCAGTGTAGTGATTATGTTGTCTCTACATCACTGAGTTTTTCTGAAAACTCATTGTTCGGTTATGTCTGCTCCACCTTCTCTCAGACTTCACTAAGAGGCAGGTATTTCTTTCAAATCATTACTGAGGACCAACCATGTCAGACACTGTGCCAGGTACTTGGAATAGAGAAATAAACATTATCCTTGATCTTAAAGAAATTACTTGAGTGGTAAAAGGAGCAGGCCCAAAATAGTTACAGTAGAATGTGATAATAAAGGCTGGAATATTGTACTTGGGAACACAGAGGAATAACTAATTCTATCTGGAGGCAGTTGAGAAGAGTTCAAAGCTATGCAGTGAACAAGACAAATAAATGGCAAATCCAAATCCTGTATCTCTTCCAAGAGGAGAAGATGGCAAGATAACATTTTTTTTCTAAGGTCCTTTATGAGCATTGTGCCAAGACAAGGCAAAAACATTATCTGAGGCTGACCTAGTCATTACGTACCCAGGTTGGCCCACAAGAAGAAGGATAGGGCTCCTGTGCCCAGCTAAGACAGTGATTCTCCATAGAGCCCACAGTCTAGGCTTAAGGTTTGTACATCCTGTTTTTTGCTCCTAAAGAAGCAAAAAATTGTTATGAGTTTCTGTTCAAGTGAACTCTGTGGAGAAGATGGGCATGATTCCTTTCATTGGCCATCATTTGCTTTTCCCTGGTCACTCAAAATATATGTCTTTCATGTGAAATCTGCTCTCAGCTCCACCAATCAACCAAGAACCTAGGCCATCCCAGTCTCTCTCGCAGCAGTTTCCTTGACAACCAGGGCCCCAACCCCAGAGCTCACCAAACCACAGTGAGACGGAGGGAAGCCCTGCAGGAGTGTCAGCGCTCTCTCTGCTTTTAAAAACTAAGAGACCACATCAGAGATTCTCTCTCGCAAAAATGCCAACCTAGTTGCCATCACTTTGTGTTTGTACAGCATCTTTCATCTGGGCACCTTAAAGCAGAAATGCTTTTGCAGCATGGGTCTTACCCTGTCAAGAAGAATGTCGTCATTATTCCCATTGTTCCTGTAGGGAATCCAGAGCAAGAAAAATCAAAGGATTATCTGGGGGGCTGTTTTGTTTTCCTATTTTATTTTTATTTTTAACTATGTGCGTGGCCTTCCCTCGCAGTTACTCTTTCAGTTGCTTGTGAAAATGCCAGACTACAGTACTAAAATATTGAGGTGAAAATCACAGAATTTTGTATGGTTCCCCAATCAGTATAGCCCCGTTGATCTTCCACAGTAATCAAAACTGAACTCAACTGATGTCCAAGCCAGGCATTGTGATTGTGGTATGTAATCTGGCTGGCTGGGGATTGTCAGTGAAGAGGGTCCACATAGCAGGAAAGAGTGACTTTTCTCTCTGTCAACCACTGCTCATATCTGGAGTGTTCCCAAGGAGCTCCTAATAATGGGGAAAATATTGAGGATCACCATTGAGTGTATGAAACTGTCCAAACAGAGCTGGGCCTCTCAAACCCTAGCATCTGTGTGCATCACCCAGGGAGCAGGGAACCTGGTTCTGATTCAGTCTAAGGTGGGACCTGAGGTTCTGCATTTCTGACATGTTCCCATGTGATGCTGCTGCTGTTGGTTGGAGGACTGGACTTTCAGTAGCCAGAGCTCAGGCTCTCTGTCTATTTCTGTGACTACACGTGTGCCTGCACTTGCTATGAATATGGGAGAGAAAGCAAAATACACCTCTCATTTTTTCAGTGTTTTCAGTATTTTAAAATACTTTAATATATGTTCCCCTTAGGCAAGCAGGTAGGTAGTACCGTCCCTCTTTCTTTTCCACAGTGACACATAGCTAATGAGATTTCAGATCCAATTTTTCCTGTTTTAGCACAAAATAATAATCCAAATAGAATATTTTTGTCATTATTATAGTATCTTTGTTATTATAATGTTCATATATGAATTAGAAATGCATTAGGAGAACTCTTATTAAACACACACATACAATATTGAAATGCTCTAAACCAAAGAGGGCTTAGGTTACTAGGAAATTATGTCATAGATCACAGAAAAGTTCACAGAAACATCTTTCTGGGGAAGGGGGTTTCTTTAGCAATGATGCTTCTTCAGAAACTCCCATATTCATAGTCAAGTGAACTTTGATACTTGGTCTGATATTTACTGGCTGCTGTTCAGATTCACTGAAATTCCATAATTCTGGTGAGAATAATTAGATGTCAGGGAATAACCTACCTCCAAGCTGTAGTGTGTTGAATGGTGTGCCCCCACCCCCAGATAAAAGTCCACCTGGAACCTTAATGTGAACTGGTTTGGAAGAAGAGTGTAGATTTAATTAAGGTGAGGATCTCAAGATGAGATCATTGGTGATTTAGGGTGGACCCTAAATCCAATGATGACTGTCTTTGTAAGACACAGAGAAGAAGACACAGGGGACACAGGAATGGCATATGAAGATGGAGGCAAAGAATGGAGTAATGTTGCCACAATCCAAGGAGTCACCGGAAGCTGAGAGAAGCAAGGAAGGTTTGTTTCACTAGAGACCTTGGAGGGAGCTTGGTCCTGCTTACACTGGCCTCCAGAACTGTAAAACAATACATTTTTCTTGTTTTAAGCCTTCAGGTTTGTGGTACTTTATTGTGGCAGCCCTAGGGAACTAACAAGCAACTCCTTCCAGATCTTTCAAGGGTTAAAAATGGTCCTGCCTTGGAAAGCGGCTCACAGTGCTATTGATGCTCTGTCCTGGTGTCTCAGGCACGTGGCCTCAGCTTGGCATATCTATATGGCAACTAGAGGGGAGTGTGGTGGCATTAGCCCTGGAGATAGGGCAGTTTACTATTAAATACATGGAAATTATATTTTATGAGCAGATATATTTGTGGACTGAAATAAACCCACTGTACTCTTAAGGAAGGTGAGTCCTAACTCAGAATTCATTCAACAAAATAAGACCTCTTAACTAATTCTTAATGGAAATAAAGATAAGGAAAGCTTTGGGTATGTTTTCCTTGAAAGAAGCTGTTTTCCCCAAGTTTTGTCCTTGATCTTAAACTTCAGTCTGTCCCAGTCTAAATCTTCCCTACTTAAGTCTTCCACAGTGGTACTGTCCCCTCCACGGGTACTTCTGCCTGTAGCAGCTTCCTTGAGCTGCGTGAAGCACTACTGCCATCTTGTGGCTGAGTTGTGCCACCACTCCCATTTGTTTGATGAGATTTCAGTTCTCACCAACAGAGGGCAGGGATTGAGGTCCTGGATTGGAGACAGAAACCTTTGTTTATAATTTTGAGCTTTTGGCATTAAACCGTTATGGCAGGGTGAGATTTGAAATTGAATATTAAGAAGGACCATATAATACAACTTCTGTTTGCTTATTATTAAATCAGTGGAAATTCACAAATATTACACAGCCTCCTTGGGGGTGAAAACATTCCACATAGATATACTGTTTTGAATTTCCAATTCTTTTCTTAACCCCCACCCATCCTATTCTGTAGTTGTAGCCAACACTCAGGCACTTGGAGTAGGAGGATGATGAGGGTCAGATTTCAGGAGGCTAGCTAACCCCCAGTCTGCTACTGGGCTTCTTGTTATGCCTGGAACTGAGAGGCCGCCTAATCCTAAATTGTTGGAAATTTTGTTAGATTACTTGTTTATTTAACTCTCCAAACAACTAAGGTTTTGATGGCCTAAGGTACTAGGAAATAGGATTTCATAGTTGGTGTGTGGCTTCTGTTAGATTAGAAGAATCATTCTCTTTGTCTCCATTTAACTTTTCACAACAGTAGAACTTTCCTGACTGAGTTACACCAACATTCTCTTTCTCCAACCTCTAGAGAAATTTCTAGGCAGGTTGAAAGCTCAGAGCTCTGGTTGGAGCAAGAGTGAAGGTTCTGAGACCTATCTTTTTCTACAAATATCTAGAGACAGAAACTGTCCCTCACTTCTCTAGAACATCATTTGAAAAGCTCTTGTCAAGAGAAACGGTGTTCCAAAGGAAGGAGGGGAGAATTCCTAGAACATTGCTTCAGAAGTATCAACTTACCAATTTTAATCAAATCAATCAGAGATCTAAATGGTTGAAAAATCTTTACCTAGGCACTGTTCTTAGTAGAGAAAAAGCTACCGGAAAGGATGGCTAACCACAAGGTTTTGCTTTCTAGGCCTGGACATTCACAGTTTTCTACTCAAAGTAACATCCACCAACTCCTGCATCACCTGAGAGCAGGGCTGGCTTCATAGGTGTACATAAACTTGTACAGTCACTTGGGGCCTTGCACTTGGAAAGGCGCAGCACTTGGCTTAATGCTCTGTTGCCACCATCTTGAAATTCTTAATTTTTAAACACGAGACTCCTGTATTTTGTTTTGCATTGAGCCATAATATATCCTGCCTGGAAGCTTTTTAAAAATATATAATATGAGGTCCACCTCAAACTTCTAAAATTGAACCTCAATTGTAATAAAATCTTGAGTGAATTGTTGCAACATTGAGGTTTAAGAAGCACTGATCTCAGCTACCTCTGAGGTAAATAGGGCCTAGATAGGGTAGGAGGGCTCAGATGAGTGAGTAGCAAGTAGCTCCTTGGTGGAGAACACAGGGGAAGATCTGCATTCTTCTCTTTAGAGAAGAATCAAAAGACATTTTAGACTGGAGGAGCTGTGGGTGGGTCACAGTAGGGAGATAACTGTAGGACAAAGAAAGAGAATATGGAAAACTATTTTGTTGTATAGGAAATAGCATCTCCAAAATCATTTCTCTTAAGTGATAGTGACCTGTCACAAATTTTTGAAAAATTCAATTGTAACATTAGAGTACAAAAGGGAAGTTGAACAATGAATGCCCACTGTTTTTTTGACTTTGGGATAATGTCTGATCAGTGCTGAGCTATTGCTGTTAGGGCCATCCATTATTAGGGCCAAGTTGCCCTTTATCTTCTCACTGGACATTTCTAAGAATGTCCCCCCCTGTTCCTCTTTTAGCTCTCAAAGTTCCTCTTCCTCCACCCCCTTTCTCTGGACATGTGTACTTTCCTTTATATTATCAGAGGGTTTACATTTACAAAAGAACATAGCGGAAGAGATTTTGACCTTGGCTTTAGTTACTTTCAGAAAGCAAGAAGGAAAAGGCTTCAATAGGCCAACTGCTAGCAAGAGTGGTGGTGGATTTGTAGAGTTTAAATCAATTTATAATTTAAAATTATACTGTTGTGATAATTAAGAAACAATTAAATAGTAACATTTGGGATCCTTTTATCATAGCACCTTTTATATTGGTTATACTTGTAATTTTAATGAGCTAAACTACTGTATCTCCAGTGTAGAAGTCTCCATATTGGTATGAATAATTTGAGAAATCAAAACAACATCTTTGATATAATGATACAATTAGATAAAGCAGAAGCAAACTAAAAGTGTTTTTTTTAAGTTTATTTTTAGAGATACAGAGAAAGTACAAGTGGGCAAGGGGCAGAAAGAGAGAGAGGGAGAGAGAGGGTAGAGGGAGAGAGAGGGAGAATCCCAAGCAGGCTCTAGGTGGCCATTGTGCAGAGCCCACATGGGGCTCGAACCTGGAAACTGTGAGGTCATGACCTGAGCTGAAATCAAAGTCAGATGCTTATACTGAGCCACCCAGTTACCCCAAATCAAAAGTATTGTTTTTAGAATACAAGCGGGAGAATAGCATACAAGAAAAATCTTGACTAGAAGCAACAAAAAAAGTATGGAATTTACTTTGTTTCTCAACTGCAGGAAGGCTATAGACCCCTTGGACATGGTAACTCTAGCCATGTTGGATGTAGGAGTTGAAATTTTTATTTTCATCCAAAGGAGATCGAGTTTTAATAGACTGAAAACAGTGATCTAGGAGAAAATAGGGTTCTCAATCTTCCTGTCATTTGCTCATTCTACAATCATTTTTTGAAAAAATTTTTAATGTTTATTTATTTTTGAAGGAGAGAGAAAGAACACGAGCAGAGGAGGGGCAGAGAGAGAGGGAGACACAGAATCCAAAGCAAACTCCAGCCTCTGAGCTGTCAGCACAGAGCCCGACATGGGGCTTGAACTCACAAGCCATGAGATCACAACCTGAGCCAAAGTCGGACGCTTAACCGACTGAGCCACCCAGGGGCCCCTACAGTCATTTTTTGCACATGTTCTATGTGCCAGGGACTGAAGTACTAGTTTATGTCATTGTTTCTACCTTGAATAATTTCAAAAGTATTTACAAAGAGCTTCATCAAGCCATTTCCTTATAACAATATTGGAATAAAGCATAAAAGGGAGAAAAAATACACTAGCCATTAGCTCTACTACAGTTGATATGAGAGTGTAATTGTTGATCAGGGTAAACTGAGGCAAGGAAAATTGTAATTGCAGCCAAGGTAAATTGAGACCCTGGAAGCAATTCAGTAAGTTTGTGAATTTGGATGAGAAACACAACAAAACAGAACACTGCACCTTCCTTTGTCTTTCCTACCTCTAATTGAAATTATCATTTCTTACAATTGATACTGTAGGCAGCAAGCCATAACAATAGCATAGCAGTACCTATGACCTTGTTGTAAATACAATAACATATTTTTATATCATATTACAGTTGTTGCAGATACTTTGAACTATCATTTATGTTCATCACCACTTCACAGTAGTCATTCGATCTGTCACTTTATTTAGCACATCATTAAAGAAGTCATATGTATTACTACATCACAAGTTATTTTTAAAATATTTTTAATTTTACCAGTGTAATTAGTTTCCTTTGAATCCTATGTACTTTTTAAATTAGTTTAACATTACTTTAAGAAGGAATCCATAGACTTCACCAGGCCTTACAGGGGTCCAAAGGATACAACAGATTAAGAACCTTGTGGTAGAAGAAAGCACAAGTCCATAGAAGAAAATTATTTTTCCATACACTATGCAATAAAGTATAGGACACACAAACAACATTATGTGCATCTATTTGCATGTTTGGAAACTAAATTTAAAATGGATTAAAGACCTGAATGTGAGACAAGAAATGATCAAAATCCTAGAGGAAAAAACAGGCAGCAACCTCTTTGACCTTGGCCTTGGCAACTTCTTACTAGATATGTCTCTGGAGGCAAGGGAAACAAAAAAGCAAACCTGAACTATTGAGACCTCATCAAGATAAAAAGCTTCTGCACAGCAAACAATCAACAAAACTAAAAGGCAACTGATGGATTGGGGAAGATTTGCAAATGACATAGCTGATAAAGGGTTAATATCCAAAACCTATAAAGGACAATCAAACTCAGCACCCCCAAAAACAATAATCCAGTTAAGGCATGGGCAGATGACATGAAAAGACATTTTTCCAAAGAAGACATCCAGACAACTAACAGACACATGAAAAGATGCTCGATATCACTCATCATCAGGGAAATACAAATGAAAACTACAATGAGCTGTCACCTCACACCTGTCATAATGGCTTAAATTAACACAGGAAACAACAGATGTTGGCAAGGATGCAGAGAAAGGGGAACCCTCTTACACTATTGGTGAAAGTGCAAACTGGTGCAGCCACTCTGGAAAACAGTATGGCGGTTCCTCAAAAAGTTAAAAATAGATCTACCCTAGTATCTAACAATTGCACTACCAGGTATTTACCCAAAGAATACAAAAATACTGATTTGAACGATACATACACCCCGATGTTTATAGCAGAATTATCAGTAATAGCCAAATTAGGGAAAAAGCCCAAGTATCCACTGACAGATGAATGCATAAAGAAGTTGTGATATACATACATATGTGTATGTTTATGTATGAATATTTGAATATATGAATAAACATAGATAATGGAATATTGCTCAGCAATATGGTGTGAAATCAAGGTATGAAATATTGGGGCACCTGGGTGGCTCAGTCCACTGAGCATCCAACTTTGGCTCAGGACATGATCATATTGCTTGTGGGTTCAAGCCCCGCATCGGGCTCTGTGCTGACAGCTGGGAGCCTGGAGCCTGCTTCAGATTCTGTGTCTCCTTCTCTCTCTGCCCCTCCCCTGTTCACACTCTGTTTATCTCTCTCTCTCAAAAATAAATATTTTTTAAAAAGTATAAAATTTTGCCATTTGCAATGACATGAATGGAACTAGAGTGTATTGTGCTAAGCAAAATAAGAGAGAGACAAATACCATACTTCACTCATATGTGGAATTCAAGAAATGAGACATATGAACATAGAGTGGAGAAAAAAGAGAGAGGCAAAGCATAAAACTTTTTTTTTTTTTTTGTAAGTAGGCTTCATGCCCAGAGTGAAGCACAACACAGGGCTTCAAACACATGACCCTAAGATCAAGACCTGAGCTGAGATCAGGAGTTGGACACTTAACTGACTGAACCACACAGGTGCCCCAAATAGACTTTTAACTACAGATACCAAACTCAGGGTTGCTGGAAGGGAGGTGGGCAGGGGGATAGGTTAAATGGGTGAAGAGTATTAAAGATGGCAATGGTTGCCATGAGCACTGGTATTGTATGAAGGTGGTGAATCACTAAATTCTACTTCTGAAATTAATATTACAATCTATGTTAATGGGTTAAAATAAACGCTTGGAAAAAAGGGAAACATCTTTGACGAAAAAAAATGTATAGCTAATGCAAGAATTTCTTTTGAATTTTTATTTATTTAATTTACATCCCAGTTAGCATATAGTGCAACAATGATTTCAGGAAGATTCCTAAATGCCTCTTACCCATTTAGCCCATCCCCTGCTCCCACAACCCCTCCAGTAACCTTGTTTGTTCTCCATATTTAAGAGACTCTTATGTTTTTGCCCCCCTTCCTGTTTTTATATTATTTTTGCTTCCCTTCCCTCATGTTCATCTGTTTTGTCTCTTAAAGTCGTCATGAGTGAAGTCATATGCTATCTGTCTTTCTCTAATTTTGCTTAGCATAATACCCTCTAGTTCCATCCACGTAGTTGCAAATGGCAATATTTCATTCTTTTTGATTGCTGGATATACTCCATTGTGTGTATGCATGCGTGTGTGTGTGTGTGTGTGTGTGTATGCACACACACATGCATACACACCACATTTTCTTTATCCATTCATCCACCTGTGGACATTTGGGCACTTTCCATACTTAGGCTATTGACAGTGTTGCTATAGACATTGGGGTGCGTGTGCCCCTTCAAAACAGCATGCCTGTATCCCTTGGATAAATACCTAGTAGTGCAACTGCTGGGTTGTAGGGTAGTTCTATTTTTAATCTTTGGAGGAACTTCCGTACTGTTTTCCAGAGGGACTGCACTAGTTTGCATTCCCACCAGCAGTGCAAAAGAGATTCTCTTTCTCTGCAAGCTTACCAACATCTGCTGTTGCTTGAGTTGTTAATGTTAGCCATTCTGACAAGTGTGAGGTGGCATCTCATTGTGGTTTTGATTTGTATTTCCCTGATGATGAGTGATGTTGAGCATTTTTTCATGTGTCTGTTTGCCATCTGAATATCTTCTTTGGAGAAGTGACTATTCATGTCTTTTGCCCATTTCTTCACTGATTATTTGTTTTTTGGGTGTTGAGTTTGATAAGTTATTTATAGATTTTGGAAACTAGTCCTTATCTGATATGTTGTTTGCAAATACCTTCTCCCATTCTGTTGGTTGCCTTTTAGTTTTGCTGACTGTCTCCTTCTCTGTGCAGAAGATTTTTATTTTGTGGAGGTAACCAATAGTTCATTTTTGCTTTTGTTTCCCTTGCCTCTGGAGATGTGTTGAGTAAGAAGTTGCTGTGGCCAAGATCAAAGATGTTTTTTCCTGCTTTCTCCACGAGCATTTTGATGGCTTCCTGTCTTAAATTTAGGTCTTTCATCCATTTTGAGTTTATTTTTGTGTATGCTGGAAGAAAGTGGTCCAGGTTCATTCTTCTGCATGTCATTGTCCAGTTTTTCCAGCACCGCTTGCTGAAAAAACTGTCTTTATTCCATTGGATATTCGCTCCTTTTTTGTCAAAGATTAGTTGACTGTACATTTGTGGGTCCATTTCTGGGTTCTCTATTCTGTTCCGTTGATCTGAGTGTCTGTTCTTGTGCCAATACCATAATGTATTGATGATTACAGCTTCGTAGTATAGTTGGAAGTCCAGGATTATGTTGCTTCATGCTCGGGTTTTCTTCAAGATTGCTTTGGCTATTCGGGGTCTTGTCTGGTTCCATACAAATTTTAGGATTAATTGTTCTAGTTCTGAAGAATGCTGGTGTTATTTGATAAGGATCGCATTGAATATGTAGGTTGCTTTGGGTAGTATTGACATTTTAACAATATTTGTTCTTCCTATCCAGGAGCATGGAATCATTTTCCATTTTTTGGTGTCTTCTTCAGTTTCTTTCTTGAGCTTTATATAGTTTTCAGTGTGTAGATTTTTCACCTCTTTGGTTAGATTTATTTGTAGATATTTTATGGTTTTTGGTGCGATTGTAAATGGGATCGATTCCTTGATTTCTGTTTCTGTTGCTTTATTGTTGGTGTATAGGAATGCAACCAATTTCTGTGCATTGATTTTATATCCTGCAACTTTGCTGAATTCATGAATCAGTTCTTGCAGTTTTTTGGTGGAATCTTTAGGGTTTTCCATATAGAGTATCATGTCATCTGTGAAGAATGAAAGTTGACCTCCCTCTGGGCGATTTGGATGCCTTTTATTTCTTTGTGTTGTTTGATTGCTGAGGCCAAGACTTCCAATACTATGCTGAATAACACTGGTGAGAGTGAACATCCCTGTCTTGTTCCTGACCTTAGGCGGAAAGCTCTCAGTTTTTCCTCATTGAGGATGATATTGGCATTGGGTTGTTCATATATGGTTTTTATGATCTCGAGGTGTGATCCTTATATCCCTACTTTCTTGAGGGTTTTTATCAAGAAAGGATGCTGCATTTTGTCAAATGCTTACTCCGCATCTATTGAGAGGATCATATGGTTCTTGTCTTTTCTTTCATTGATGTGATGAATCACATTGATTGTTTTGTGGATATTGACCCAGCCCTGCATCCCAGGTGTAAATCCCACTTGTTATGGTGATAATTTTTTTAATGTATTATTGTATTTGGTTGGCTAATACCTTGTTTGGGATTTTTGCATCCATGTTCATCAGGGAAATTGGTCTATAGTCCTTTTAGTGGGGTATTTGTCTGGCTTTGGAATTGAGGTAATGCTGGCTTCATAGAATGAGTTTGGAAGTTTTCTTTCCATTTAAATTTTACAACAGCTTCAAGAGAATAGGTGTTAACTCTTCCTTAAATGTTTGGTAGAGTTTCCCTGGAAAGCCATCTGGCCCTGGACTCCTGTTTTTTGGGAGATTTTTGATTGCTCATTCGATTTCTTTCCTGGTTATGGGCCTGTTCAGATTTTCTATTTCTTCCTGTTTCAGTTTTGGTAGCGTATATGTTTCTAGGAATTTGTCCATTTCTTCCAGATTGCCCATTTTATTGGCATAATATTGCTGATAGTATTCTCTTGTTATTGGTTTTATTTCTGCTCTGTTGGTTGTGATCTCTCCTCTTTCATTCTTGATTTTATTTTTTTAGGTCCTTTCCTTTTTCTTTTTGATCACACTGGCTAGTGGTGCATCAATTTTGTTAATTCTTTCATAGAACCAGCTTCTGGTTTCATTGATCTGTTCTGTTTTGGGTTTTTTTGTTTTGTTTGGTTTTGGTTTTGGTTTTGTTAGCATTGATTTCTGCTCTAACCTTTATTGTGTCCTGTCTTCTGCTGGTTTTGGGATTTATTTGGTATTCTTCCAGCTTTTTAAGGTGTAAGGTTAGGTTGTGTATCTGAGACCTTTCTTCCTTCTTTAGGAAGGCCTGGATTGCTATATGCTTTCCTCTTATGACCTTCTTTTTGGGCCTTGATGTTATCAGTTTCATTGGCTGCCATTTAGTTTTAAATTTCCTCTTGAACTTCTTTGTTAGCCCATTCATTCTTTTATTAGGATGTTGTGTACTCTCCAGGTATTTGTTATCTTTCCAGATTTTTTCTTGTGGTTGATTTTGAGTTTCATAGTGTTGTAGTCTAAAAATATGCATGGTATGATCTTGAATTTTTTGTACTTGTTGAGGGCTGATTTGTGTCCCAATATGTGGTCTTTTCTGGAGAATGTTCTATGTACACTGGAGAGGAATGTATATTCTGCTGCTTTAGGACAAAATGTTCTGAGTATATCTGTTAAGCCCATCTGGTCCAGTGTGTCATTCAAAGCCATTGTTTCCTTGTTGGTTTTCTGTTGGTTTTTCTGTTTAGATGATCTTTTCAGTGTTGTAAGTGGGGTATTGAAGTCCCCTACTATTATGGTATTATTATCAATGATTTTCTTTATTTTGTGATTAATTGATTTATATATTTGGGTGCTCTCACATTTGGAGCATAAATGTTTCCAATTGTAGGTCTTCTTGGTACATAGACCCCTTCATTATGAAATAATGCCCTTCTTAATCTCTTGATACAGTCTTTATTTTAGAGTCTAGATGGTCTGATATAAATATGGCTACTCCAGCTTTCTTTTTTCGACCATTACCATGATAGATGGCTCTCCATCCCCATACTTTCAATCTCAAGGTGTCTTTAGGTCTAAAGTGGGTCTCTTGTAAATAGTATATAGATGGATCTTGTTTTCTTATCCATTCTGTTACTCCATGTCTTTTGATTGGAGCATTTAGTCCATTGACGTTTAGAGTGAGTACCAAAAGATATGAATTTATTGCCATTATGTTGCTTGTAGAGTTGGAGTTTCTGGTAGTGTTCTGTTGTCTTTTCTAGTCTTTGTTGCTTTTTGCCTTTTTGCCCCCATCTTTTCCTCCCTCAGAGAGTCCCCCTTAAAATATCTTGCAGGGCTGGTTTAGTGGTCATGAACGCCTTTAATTTTTGCTTGTATCTGTGTTGATTAAGTCCCTGGATATCATTTCTTTCATGTCTTTCTTTTGGGGTGAATTCCTTAATTTCCTCACTTTGAAGGAAGAAAAGGAATTAATAAAGTAAAAATAAATTATAATTAAAAAATTGAAAACACAAAACACACCAAAAAAATTCAAATAAATGGTGCTAGATCCTATGTGTGTTTTATTCTGGTTGTTGAAAGGAGCTTGATAGTTTAGAGAAAAAAGGGGAAAAAACAAAAAAAAAACTTAAAATGTTTGAAAATTTGAAGAAATGAATACAATGAAATAGAATAGAATGAAATGATGGGCTAAAATAGAATTTGACAAACTTACAAATAAGTAAAAAATATAGTAGAAAAAAATTAAAGAAAAATATTTTTAAAGAAAAGTATTTTTAATAAAAATTGAAAATAAAAAATTTTACTCTTTCTATATTCAGAAAAAAGAAATGAAAATGAAAAAAAAAGAAAATTGAATAGTTGGACCAGCAAACAGACTGAAATACAATTGAAATTACATCGGTTTCCCCTAGGAGTGAAACTGAAGCACTTTATAGTTTGTAAACTAAACAGGTGGAGAGGCCTGTGTTGTTCCTGAAGAGCATGGTTGGCCCTGTTGGGTGGGGCTTAGTGTAATGGCCCCATTCTCCAGTAGATGGTGCTGCTTAGCTTACTGGGGTGGATTGTTGCGTCACTTGTAGGTGTTTATGCGGATGCATGGGAGCGATGAAATTGGTGTCCCTCAGCTGCCCAGTCTCTAGTATTGGAACTTTGTTCTCCTCAATCAGCAATGGCACACCTGTCCTTTGTCTCCAGCTTCCATCCACTCCCTGCTTTTACATTGTCCATGACCAAGCCATCAGGTTGTCAGGTGGCACCTCCCTCCTGAGTTTTATCTAAGTGTGGCTGTTATCCCAACCCCTCACTTCTGAGGTACTGTGGCTTTGACCCACTCAGACCTTCTGGGGAGGGTCTCATCAAGCAATGGCCAGGTGCCAGCCCACCCCAGAAAAAGGTCATGCAATCGTGCAGCAGCAGCATTTCAGGGATTATGGAAAATCACAACACACATCTGGCACCAGGGTTCACCCTTAACAACCTTGTTTCAACACCAGCAAATGTGATTGTTCCCTGGGGTCCACTGGGACCTTTCACTGTGGAGTGGCTGCACAGTCTCTACCAAATGTCCTTCCAGCAGGGGAACTGCCTCTCCCCATGTGGCCTGAGGACTGCCCCAACCTCACTCTGCTGGGGTTTTGCCCTCACCAGAGCACCACCAGGTATTGAGCTGCAGAATTTCAGACTCTGTGCTCCCCCTGTTTATAGAGTCTTAATGGAATTTAACCCCTCTCCTTTCTCCCTTTTTAGTTCAGTCCCTGAGGCTGTTTCCATTTTTCTACTTTCTCTCCAACTGCTTTTAGGGGTGGGGTGCTTTTCCCATATTCTCCCCCACCCCGCCTCCGTCTCTGTCCTCTCTCTGAAAGCAAAAACAGCTACCTGCCCTCTGCAGCTTCTCTCTCCCCCACTTCACCTCTCCGCGCAGCATACCTGCTGAATTCTGTGGTTCAGGTTGTACAGATTGTTGTGTTAATCCTCAAATCAGTTTTCTAGGTGTGCAGGATGGTTTAGTGTTGATCTGGCTGCATTTCAGGGATGCGAGACCCCAAGAACTCCATTCTTTTCTGCCATCTTGGCTCCTCCTCTGCTAGCAGCTATTTTGCTATACCTTGGAAGTACTATCTGAACGTGAAGCCAAAGAGAAGACATCAACATCAGGAGATGGAGAGAGACAGATTCTTTGTGATGTCTTTGATATACTAGCTTCAACCTGTGCCTGAAACAGAATCAACCTGTAGAATTTTCACTTATGTGAGTTTGTCAATTCCCTTTTCTGGTTTTTGCCTTTTCAACTATATATAAATCATTCAATTTAAAAGCAGTTGGACACAGGATCTTAGCTTATTTTATATGTCTCAGGAGATGATCTGGATAGTGGAGGGGTGGTGAGCCGATGTTGGTTCTGTGTGGGTATGGATTACATCTGTAACTGGTTTGGTCATACCTCACAGATGCTTGTCACAGTACACACTGGGCCTACGGCAAACTGCCTTTGCCCAAGAAAGCACGTGGATATTTAAAAAACAGAACTTACTGAGAACAGGTGAAAATACTGAAAACCTTGTTAAATGTTGATCCTGTTGCTTGGATCTTGTTTAAGGAAAGACAACTTCTTGGGATCAGTAATTGAGAGAGGCTTCTGAAAATATCCTGAAGGACAGGTCATCCCAATGCTGAGCATGTTTTAAACAAATGATTTATGTGTCAGAGATTGTCATCCTGTACTCAGGATGTTTTCTACTGTTTTTGAGTGTGTTACTTGTATTGCTGAAACCAAAAGGAAAGTACTCAAACCCAAGGACACTAGTATGGGCACTAATAATATGCTTTGGCCTCCACATATTCATTCATTTACTATAACAGAGACTGCTAATTACTCATCAAAATCCATGTTCTCATATTTCTGGGCATTCACATCCTCTTTTGCAGTTAGGTAAGGCCATGTGACTGAATTCTAACTGCCGGAATATAAGTGGAAGCATGTCCCTCTTCAGACATGGGCCATAAATGTCTTTTGCATGTTTTCCTCTATATGCTTTTCCAATTTCTAGATTGCTGCAATAGAGCCAATTTTTAGGGAGGTTTAGAAGTCATGTGTTAAAGATTCCAGAACATTTGTCAACCTGGTTTCCTAAACACTGTGTAGAAGAGGACTGTCCTGGTTCACTTGTTCACATTCCCCTTACTGTTGGCCAGGAAAGAGTAAATTGTACTGTTGTACTTGAGCCATTATATATTTTGGGGCCTATTCTTTAGAGTAGTTACCCTCCCTTAACTAATACATTTACCAAAAATGTATTGAGCACCAAGTATGTGGAAGATAGATATATACTTTAATTAAAGGAGTTCTGTGGTTAAGAGCTGTAGAGAGTTATAAGCCTCTCTGGATTCTCAGAGAGGTTAAAGAGAACACAGCATGATTTACCCCTGCCTACTTTGCTAGCCTCTTTGTTCTCTGCATTTCATTCAAGGTGACCTCCTTTTAGTTCTTAGAACGTGACACATTCTCTCCTGTCTCTGCCCTTTGTACATACCTCCTTTGTCTAGAATGTCTTGCTCTTTTCTCTGTATTTTTCAACAGAAATTTTACTTCTTCAAGAAAGCCTTCATAGCCCAGACACTCCACTTTCTCAGTCTAGGCCCAAGGATGGGCAAGATACTCATTATATATTTTTATAGCACCCAGTAACTTCCCTTTACAGCTTTAATTATAAGCGGCCATTTTCTACATGAGCTATTATTGGAGTAATGTCTTTATTCCCCACTAGATTGTCGGTTCCTTTAAAGTAGGGCTCCTTGGGGCGCCTGGGTGGCGCAGTCGGTTAAGCCTCCGACTTCAGCCAGGTCACGATCTCGCGGTCCGTGAGTTCGAGCCCCGTGTCAGGCTCTGGGCTGATGGCTCAGAGCCTGGAGCCTGCTTCCGATTCTGTGTCTCCCTCTCTCTCTGCCCCTCCCCCGTTCATGCTCTGTCTCTCTCTGTCCCCAAAATAAATAAACGTTGAAAAAAAAAATTAAAAAAAAAAATAAAAATAAAAAAAAATAAAAATAAAAAGTAGGGCTCCTTTTTGTTTTCCTTAATTTTGTATGATCGATTATTTGGTAAGGTACCTAGTATAAAATAAATACTCAATTAAAATTTATTGAATGCATAAGATATAAATGGAACCCTTTCTTTTTCAATTCTTCATGGACTTTATTCATTAATTATCACTACCTTTATCATCAATATCAAGAATAAATCAAGTATTGGAAACTTGGAAAAGGTGATGCTGAACAGAAATAGGATGACTTTGGGGTATATAATCAAATTTTTGATTTAAATCTGTTTAGTTTGAGGTGCTGAACCCTTAAGGAGATATCTTATAAATAGTTTAGAAGGCAGACCTATTAAATGGAGAAATTGAAGTGCTAAGATTGAAATAAGGGCAATAATTGAAATCTGGAAGTAGATACGATTGTGGAAGGAGAGCACAAAAAGAGAAAAAGGTAACATTTATGTGGAATAAATACAGTTAAGGATTGTTAAGGAGTCTGTGTCCTATTGAGCTTTGTGCTTTACTCAGTGTCTAGCATGATAATTATACACAGTGGTTGCTAATGAAGAGGAACTAATAAAGAAGGATGGTGTAATAGGCTTTGCTATAATAATGCTGCATAAGAAATGACCTCTAAATCTTTGTGGCTCACAAGATTGTTCTTTATCATCCACAGATCTGGAGGTCATCAGGGGTAGCTCTGTTTCAACCTGGGAGTTGGGTTCAGGTCTGATCCACATGTCTCGTATTGAAGGACCAGGTTGAATAAGCAGTGCCTACCTGCAGAAACCCAAAGTCAGTGTGATGGGAATATATGTTGTCAGCCTATTCTGTTGTGAGGCACTGTATAGCATTGTGGCAATGGGTCTGTGTATGTATAATCCTTTCAGAAGGAGTAAAGAATTGGAGACAGAATCTTGCCTTCAAGTTGGAAAAGTAGGACCATGAGAAGGGGAGAGAAAAATTTCCAAGAAGAGGATCTTTAGTAGTAGATTCAGAGAGCGTCAATAATTATGCTGTGAAAAGACTGGAGTTTGTCTGTGGTTAGATATCATTTATGGGAGCATGTCAGCAAAGTGGTGGTAGGGTGCACAGACCACATTACCAATAGAGGTAAGGTGGCCAGATTTAGCAAATAAAAATATAGGATGCCAAGTTAAATTTGAATTTGTGATAAAGACTAATTTTAAAATTGTTTAATTATTCATCATTTATATGAAATTCCAGTGTAACTGGGTATTCTGTATTTGATCTGGCAGCCATATGTTAGTGTTATGAATGAGCAGTAGATGAGGTATTGGAGTCAAGATAAAGGAGACCATTGTTGAAGGTAGGTGATAAAGGGAAAAGGAGGGATAAACTAGAAGGTGTATATAATTAGGAAGAGCTCTATTAGTAGTGTAGACCTGACCATGTCATCAGAAATCATTACACATATACCCATGGTGTATCTGGGGGGCAGGTAACCCTGCTCATTTGGGGAGTTAATGTGACAAAGGAAAAAGTTTGAGCAGCAATTCGATATGATGACTCCAGAGCATCTCTGTGGCAATTTTAAAAAGTAGACAGAAAATAAAAACTCATAGAACTTTATCCCAAGCTATGAATTTAGAGTAACCTATGTGAGAAAAACTAATAAAAATGTCATTATGTGATGGCCATGGTATTGATCATGTTTTGTTTACACTTAGGAGTTGTGAAGACTTGCATATGTTGTATCGTCTTGAGAGATACCTGAGGAACGAGGATAGAAGTACTGTGTAGGATATGGGAGCTACTTAAGGCACTGATGACTTCTGAGCTCCTCTGAGGAGAAGGGACTCTATGCATAGATCAGTCATGGAACCTATTTTTGGGAGCAAATAACTTAGAGGCCATATGGACGCTCTCTGGGAGGACTGAAATGCTTTATGGGGCTGGGATTCAGGGCTCATCAGTTCAACCCCAAGATGCAGATTTTTGTGACTGATGCATAATTGAGGGGCACTGCTGCATTGGGATTAGGGACAAGGAGTCAGGTAGAGGTACTCCACAAACAGTTTTACCTTGGAACCAAAGGATAAGTCTGGGGTTCAGCTAAGGAAAAGTTTTTTCTAGCTCCTTTAGTACTTTCCCTGAGAGCTGATATGATAATGAAAATGGTGAGTGCAGTCGGAAGAGGACACAGAAGAGTTATAGGAGAAAAGTCTTAGGAACAGGGTTCAGTGGATGGAGAAGAGTTCACCGGCTCTCTTTCCCTATTCCCCTGCCTCCCGTGCTATTGGCAGAGTGTTTGGGAAACATGCAACAGGAGACCTTACTGGCTGGAATGTGTTGGATATTTTTCACATAAGCATCTTTGCTGTAGACATCTTTACTGCAAGCATTTTTGCCACACAGCTAATTGGCTGTAAGGCAGTTTTGCTGTAAAAGATGTCATGAAAAATAAAAGTGTATGTAGATGCAGGGCACCTGGGTGGTGGAGCATCCGACTTCTGCTCAGTTCATGATCTCACGGTTTGTGAGTTCAAGGCCCACACCAGGCTCACAGCTATCAGCGCAGAGTCCACTTCAGATCCTCTATCCACCCCCCCTCCTCCCCCGCTTATGCTCTCTCAACATAAATAAAACATTTTTAAAAATGTATGTAGATTCATGGCAATGCTATTTATATAACAGATTTTACTTTGTGAATTGTATCTAAGTGCTTCTTTTTTTGTCCTTCACTCATAGTATTATACACATTTTTTTTCCCTTGTTGATTTATCTCTTTCCTCAGCACATACTTTTTTTTCTTTTTGGCCACATCTTCCTTTGTTAAGAGAGGTATCAGTTTCCGAATACTAGGATGCATATTTGTAACTGAGTTTTGTATTGCGTCATGGAAGCCTTCTGTTGTTTTTGGCATGTTGTTCTTGACATATTGTCACATGTCTGTTGATAGATGCGCCAAAGTTCTATGGGTTCACAAGTCCCCACCACTGTATAGGCCATTATGAGAATTAAGACTTACATAGTATAAAAATGGGAATTCTGTGTTGATGGAGAAATGAAACCAAACTGTCAACCAGTTGATGAAACCTACAAATTGTCAAACCAAACTGTCGTTTTTTTGGTTTTTTTTTTTTGTTTTTTTGTTTTTTTTATCATGTAGGGCCTAATAGCCAAGTAGCTATGTGGTGAAAATTTTTGCAGCAAAAATACTTATGGCAAAGATGCCTATGGTAAGGGTGCTTATCGCAGAAGTATTTGAAACTGGCCGGGACTTGCCTTAGGCAGAAGAGTTTGGGTTAGAATTCTTTCCCATCTGATGGACTCTTCATTCTTTTTTTTTTTTTTTTTTTTT
>NW_024412394.1:33842829-34043174 GCF_014898765.1 Herpailurus yagouaroundi | reverse complement strand
TTTCAACGTTTATTTATTTTTGGGACAGAGAGAGACAGAGCATGAACGGGGGAGGGGCAGAGAGAGAGGGAGACACAGGATCGGAAGCAGGCTCCAGGCTCTGAGCCATCAGCCCAGAGCCTGACGCGGGGCTCGAACTCACGGACCGTGAGATCGTGACCTGGCTGAAGTCGGACGCTTAACCGACTGCGCCACCCAGGCGCCCCTGGACTCTTCATTCTTAAAGATCTAGCTCACCATCTGGTGGAGGATGGAAAGTGTTTCGCAGGGTAGGCTCTGGAGTCAGGCTTTGGTTCATATACCAGCTCCATCAGTAACCAGTGCTGTGACCTTTGGCCTGTTGCTTAGCCTCTCCAAGCTGCAGATCCTTTATGTAAAATAGGGTTATAAAAGTCCTTAACTCTTAGGGCTGGTGTGAGAATTAAAGGTAATCCCCATAGTGTTTTGTATACAAATTCAAAATATGTTACTGTAATTATTTCTTTATGTCATGGTCTCCCTTACTAGATAGGGAGCTCCTTTAAGACAGGTCAGTTTTTTTGTTTTTTCATTTTTACATCCCAAGTAAATAGCATCTAGTATCCAACAAAGCCCTTAATAATGTTCCTTATGTGTAGTCAGATCATATATCGCAAGTTGGGATTTCCAGATACTAAGTTGTCAGAGTCAGCAGGAAACCATGAAGACTTAGCAAAATTGCTTTCTCTACTGTTACTTCCTCTCCACCATTACAGGCACTCAAGTCATAATGCTGTGCAGGTTTACATGATTTGAAGAGAGATTTCTGCTTTTCTGTCCCTGTCTAGACAAAGAATTTTAAAGCTATATTTAGCTGCCTCCTATTTTAATGTCAGATTTGCCCCTGCCTTCCCCTGGTTATGTGCATTAAACAACTCTGCTCTGACAGCCCGTTGTAAACTGAACCGATCTGTTGTTTTTTTTTCCTCCTTGACTCAACCTAACAGATAATTTCATGTCTTGTAGACCAAACAATTGGTTGACCCAATAGGGTAAAATTCAGTCAACTGCTTAAAAAATTTTAAACAACTTATGCAGTGACATGTCTCATATTGCTTTATTGTCTCAGATTTGATATTTCATTGTGTTTATTTTGCTTTATGTTAAAGTTGGTTTGGTCTAAAAAATATTATGGGCTTTTAAAAGGTGGAGATTAGATCCCAACAGCAATTTTACTAAAAATGTACTGCAATATGAAATTATTGCTTACCAAGTATTTTGTGAGGATGATGATTTTATGAAATACATGAACACACTTTTGAAGAAAAAGTTATAAAATTAAGAAAGCTAATAATTTTTCTTTTAACATATTACCTGTAGAGACTGATCTATGATATTTGAAGATCTGTTTATTCCCTAAGATTCTGCTGAAGATAACTTAATGGCTTGCTTGGTTTGTTAAGTTGGCCTACTCTAAGGCAAAGGTCTACAAATCAGTCAGGGGTTCAGAAAGAAAAGATGGAAAGAGGAGCCAGATGCTTTGATGAGAGACGCAGAAATTAATATTTTGATATGTCACATAACTGGAAATGATTCAGCAATTTGACAATAGAGTTGTCTCTTTTATTTGCACACTCAAACAGCAGCAGAAAAACAACCTTCCATTTGATTCTTACTGAGATTTATTGTTTTTAATAATGCCACTTTTCAGAAGTATAGTCATGTGCTCACTTAGACAGGCTGACAAAGTGAAAACTCGTATGTGATGCAAAGTACCCTTTGGGTGTAGATTAAGACATATATAGTGCAGTGACAAGTCAAGTCAAATGCCCACAGCAGACAACAAATCCCAGCCTCCCTTTCCCATGATCTGGCTCCCATTTTGCACCATAGAACCCACAATGGAAATCTGGCAAAACATAGAACACAGATGGCTACCAACTGACATGAAAAGTAAATTTTATTAAACATGTTTACATACATGAGTTGTTCATTTTAAAAGCACAGGGGAGTGTTAAGACAAGTGGTCAAAATAGAAAGATACTACCCAATTATAGTTAGTTGATTGTTGGCCACTAAGACAGAACGGAATCTAGTAGAAGTGCACCAATGCTTCAGTTCTTCCTGCTCAGCATGGTGAGTAGTGGTCAATCTGTGCCCTGTGGAATGATGGGCAGATAATTCTGGCATGTGTAAATAATAATAAATAATTCACTTGGTGCAGGCAGTATGTCTATGGATTAAAACCTAGTGTGTACACAGTGTCTACATGTGTTACAGCCCCACAGTAGGAATCTACACCAAAATATTTATTAGAAGGAATTTGGTCCATACTACATCACGTTTTCCAGAGGGTAAAAAATAAAGTCCATCTATAGACATTTCACCCCAAACTCACATACGGAGTCTGGCTAAAACCTGCAAAATGTCTATAACAAAAATGGATGGCTTAGATTTCTTGGTTATTTCAGTATAGTAATTAACGAGCAAACTGTACAAGTACATGCAACATACAAGCTGTCCTAATGTGGAACTAACATACATTATTAAATAACCTTTTGGGTTTTTTTTTTCATTTTTTCATTTTTTTTAAAAAAAAACGTGCATGCAGCTTTGAACAGTTCCAAGTCATGCTGCTCTATTTGTGTGATCACAAAAGTTGAATGACTCATAAAAGGAGGGAGAACGTATCAATGCACCTGCAGAGTCTGCAGTGTGTAGCACATATACAGAATGTCACAAGGGAAATTCAAGGCCAAGAAAAACTCAAATGAAGAAAATGCAAGTTGAAATTTGACTTGTTTTATTTTCCCCCCAAAAGTAGGATATTTTGCATTAAAAAATCAAGCTTTTGTGCTTGCATCAATCTCAAAGAAATGTAAACTAAAATTTGATAAAAACATTACTTTAGTGCAGAATATTTCAACTGGAATTTCCAGTGGAATATTGGACAGCTCATACCATGCTCTTTCCAGGGCAGATGGGTATGTCTACACTGAGACATGGCCGAGAAGCCTGGGCATAGCTGAAAGTGTCTTAGGCTCAAATCCATTTCTAGTCACCATTTTGGGAAGTCAAAAGTATAGTTTATACACATGAGCATATACTTATTTTTGGGGATATCAGGAAGAAAAAGTTACTACAAGGAGTATTTCCAAAGTACAATTATGTGGTTAGTTTTAGTTCCCAGCATTAGTTGCAGATTGACTTCTCTAAAAGTCTTCCATGAAAAACGATGGAAAAAGTAAATTAATGTTTTAGAACACAAACAGGTATGCTCTTCATTTAAAAAAAGTGATTCTATGATTATTTTAGAAGATGAATTTTTGTTTTCTGGGTTTGCACACATAAGACTTTGAAAAATTATAAAATGAAAGCCAGTGAAATCTTTCATTGGCCTCATCTTGCCTAGTTGCTGAACACTTTGGGGAGATGCCACAGAGACTATTTCAGCCCTTTTTTAGTGCTTTTGGGAAAAGAAAGGAAGGGTCTTTGTAAGCATCATGAGGCCTGTCGTGACATGTCCAAAAACTAGTGGAAATAACATATACAATGAAAAATAAAGCAAAACAATTCAAGAAACCAAAACCCAACAAATAATGCACAAATAAACAAAACACACAAAAAACAGAACTTCTTAAACACCAGGGAAATAACACTGCTTGTGGTCTGTGCACAAACGTGTAAAATACAACTTTTCACAGAGTGAGAGTTTCCAGTTTGTTCAATTTGGTGTGTGTGTGTGTGTGTGAATTTGAAGTTTCCTCTTTTTCTGTTTGTTAGAAGCATCAGTGACTCTCACTAGCATGTTGACTCTTACTGTAATTTGATAGACTGCCTTGTTCTGTCATATGAAGCCAGGTTTTAAACAACGAGTGGGACATATTGAAAAACTACTACAGGCAAAACACAAGTTGATTGTCTGTCTCCAACAATGCTTTTTTGATCATGAAATATCTGGTTCAGATTATTATCCTGAAAGGTAGAGTTTCACTGGAATGACTCTGGTAGGAGTTCACTATGAGCGGATGCAGGGAGGCCCAGTTGAACTTTCCAGAGATGACTGGGAAGCCCGGCGCGTTAGGGGAGTCAGTGTGGGGTCCACCAGGGATGATGGTGGGAACAACTTGTACCATCCGATTACCATACTGGATAGATCGAGTTCTTCCAACAAGATTTGAGCCACACCCATAAAGCATTTATGGTCCATTCTGCCATAGTCCCCCCAGACAATGACCTGCAGAGACAGAGAAATGCAATAAAACTCTAATGTTTCTTTCATATTTGAAGAACTGAAAGCAACTATTCTGCAAAAGTGGGTCAATGAATGAGATGAAGTGAATATAACTGACACTAAGGAGGAGGAACAGATAGAGATTAACATACAGGTGCTCAAAGAGATACTTCACAGTAATTTTTAGATTAGATAGAAAGCAACTAATGTTTCCATAGTCAATGAGGGATATTAGCTACATAAACCATGGTAAAGAAATACATATACAAGTTTGTTTATATATACATTCAATACTTTCTTTAGTAATGACTATCTGGTAAGTGATGTATAGGGCCATAGTGATATAAAAAACTAAAATTTGTACAAGTTAGGGCAAAACAATGCAATTCGGTGTATGGTAGAGTGTGTATATGAAGGAGTATGTATAAAGAATGAAAATATTCATTAAATTTCTTTTATATTATGTACTTGTTAGTGAAGGTTGAAAAATAATTGTAAGCTGGCTCCTTTTGAGCATTTGCTTGACAATTCTGATTTGAAAAGATGGTTAATAAATCAGTGAGCTTATAGCTTATAGTGAGCTTATAGCACAATGTGGGCCAACTCCTGTTGGTGTCAGATAAGCACTCATTTCATTATACTTACTCCTAAGGTTCTATTTTCTAATCCTTTGGTCATCTGGAGACGTTCTCAACTGAATTCATTCACCTGCTTCACACAGGCAGGAGTGGTGAAACCTGCCTTTCCAATGTGCTGAGTAATTTTGTCAAATTATTTAATCTCTGTGATCCTCATACATAATCTTTAAAAGGGGGATAATGGTATTTTATATACACAGTAGATAAAGTGTTTAAAAGAAATAATGCATGTAATTACTTAACAATGCATCTGACATTCACCAGTCCTGAATATTCTCTTTCCTTGCTTCTTCTTTGTATCCCATGTCTGGCACATAGTAATGCTCAATAAATTATCAGCATCATTTGCCTTGATTACCTACCTACCTACCTACCTACCTATTGAGAAGAGGGGCTGTGGGAGGCAGGGTAAAAGCAGAAGGAGATGATGGAGAGAAGGAAAAAAAGAAGGGAGAGAAAATAAACTTTGTATTATCTATTACATCCACCAGATATTTTTTTAATACTACATATTATTTATATTGTAAATTAACAATTTGTTTTTTTCTACTCAAAGATGTTACCCTGCATTTCTCCTTACTGAAATTTGTGCTCTTCATGTTTGGCCACTCTTCAGTGTTTATATGGATAATGTGGACATTACAATGTAAAAAGTCAAACAAACTTTTACCTACCTGAAGAACTTTACCCTGTGGACTTTCGTCAAAAACCAGGGACTGTTGATACAAAGGATCAAGGGTTTTTCGCGCAATTCTTGTCTTCTTCTTGGCTATACAGGCCCCGTTTTCCAAAAGATACACTTTGACATAAGGAGCTGAACAAAGGTGACATTAACATATAAGAAGTTAATCCTTCAAGTTTAACTGATTTCATTAGAGAATGCTTTATTAGAGAATTAGAGATTGCTTATTGAAAGTTTCTCGACTATTTACATCATTTTAACTTTCCCGTGCTCCATAAATTCTATTCCTTAAAACTCTTTTGTTACCATCACTGCCATTTTCCTCATTTCAAGTAAATGTATGTGGAATTAACCTAAGACTGAGTGACCTGGGGTATAGCTGGCATTACAGTACACATTAAAAATAATTTTTTTAATGTTTTTGTTTATTTTTGAGAGAGAAACAGAGCATGAATGGGGGAGGGTCAGAGAGAGACGGAGACACAGGATCTGAAGCAGGCTCCAGGCCCTGAACTGTCAGCACAGAGCCTGACATGGGGTTCAAACTCACAAACCACAAGATCACGACCTAAGCCGAAGTCGTACACGTAACTGGCTGAGCCTCCCAGGAGCCCCTACAGTTCACATTATAAATATAATAATATATAAATACAATAAAAGCTCACTGTTTCTTTTTTATGATTGGAACTAAAAAAAAATTCATTTGTAAATGTGCAGAAAAAAATTAACTTGATAATACTCTTACTTAGACTTTGACAGTATAATTGTGAAAGGAAAACCCAGATCCATCTTTATAGAATCAAAGAATATAGAAAAGCTGTCTTTTTAATCAATCAGATGATGCAAAACAAGAGCCTATAGAATTCAAATGCAGCAAATACTTGGATTTTTTTGCTTATGTGTGATTCTCTTGTGCAAACTCAGTACGACCTTTCCTTACCAGGTGTAGACTTGGAACCAGGTTTTTGTGTGAGGCTTCGTGCTCTAATAACTTCAACTTCTAATTGGCCCTTTTTATCCTCCATTCCAATTTGTATGTCACCTGCAAGTGGAGGGGAAACAAAATGTTTCAGCTTCTTTGCAGTTACATGCAGTTAAAAAACAGAGGTATGTAATAATAGACTCCAAATTATGATCTTCATGATCTTGATAAAAAACCCTAATATTTAGAGTTTCCTGATCCCACTTTTCTTCCCCTTCCTCCAAATCAGGTTTTGAAATGTTTCTCTTCATTTTTCTGGTTCTAATCCATGTTATGAGTTTCATATTAGTTTATAAATCAGTTAATTACAACAATACTGAATTTAAGTTATTCTTATATGCTAATAAGATTTCTTATCCTTTTTATCATCTAATATATAATACTTCTTAGTAAAAAAGTATAATTATCAAAAAAATAAGTATAATTATCTATATTTCCATTATCTAGAGAAGAACACTATTAATGTTTTGGTGAATATCCCATCTTAGAAGTACTTTCTTAAAGAGAAAGTACTTCTTTCATCTATTCCTTTGATCTATTCCTTCCTTCTTTGATCTATTCCTTCCTTCCTTCCTTCCTTCCTCCCTCCCTCCCTCTCCTATCTACCTACCTACCTACATCTATCTACCTACCTACCTATCCCTATCTATCTATCTATCTATCTATCTATCTATCTATCTATCTATCTATCTTACCTACCTACCTATCTGCCTACCTACCTACCTACCTACCTACCCACCCATCTATCTATCATCTCTATCATGACCATGCATCCTTAATTTATTGACTAGATGGACCAGTGAATGGATATGTCATTACTTGTTTAACCAGATCCCTGTTGATGGAAATATAGACTATCTACATTGTTGCTATTATAAATAGCACTGGAATGAACAGCTTTATAGAGAATTTTTGCACACTTGGTCAATTATCTCTTGAGCATAAATTCCCAGATTTTTAAATATGGGGTCTAATTGAATGGACATTAAAAAATTCTATGTATATTGCCAAGTATCCTTCAGAAAGATTGTGCCAGTTTGTACTACCATCAGAAGTATCTGTTTTTCCATATTGCACACCCACTAATAGTGGTATTAGCAATATGTCTAATTTTTGTCAATCTGATGGTTTAAAATTTATAATTTGCATTTCTTTAATAGACAGGCTGAACATATGTCTAAGTATTTTCAGTTTGTATTCTTTCTCTTGTCTTGCCTGTTCATATCCTTTGCCCATGTTTACTAAGGTGTTCATCATTTTCTGATTGATATGATACTTTATTTCTTAAAATTAATAAGTTCTAATTTTTCCTTAGCTAAATAATCTTGATTTTCTCAGTTGTGAATTCTCTTCATTTGCTAGGTCAGCTGATCAACTTTGTGGTTCTGGATTGAGAACCATTACTTTTATAACTCTGTTTTAGACTCAGGTCCCACATGTCTCTTTGGTTTTTGTTTTAATCACATACACCCACAGTTTAAAGAGTCAAACTGTTCTATAAGCCTATTTATTAGTATAAAAGATTCCCATTCTCTCAACTTCTTGCCTTCCGAAGATCACTGCTTTCAAAATTTTTAATATTTTTATGTGAAAAATGTTTTAACTGTTTGGCATTTGCCTCCCTATTTATAAATACTAAATTTGTAAGGCATTTTCCTATGTTTTTCGCTTTTAGATATTATTATTAGTTTCTAACTTCAACCTCTCTCACTGCCTTCCTTCGCCACCATATATTGACACTTTCTGTCATTCCATTATTCCAATATTAGTCTATATAACTATGATTACATAACATTATTTAGAAATCAGTGAACTAGAATACTGTGGTTACTTCTCATTTCTTGGACAGCTCTTTCTTTTCCCTATTTAATAAGTGTCTTTTTAAAAAGCATTTGCTTGCATTTTTATGTATGTATCATTAATTCAACCCCTTATTCTCTCCTGGTTGTTTACTTCTTCCATAAAATCAAGCACATTAGGTGTTCTTAGATTTTATCTTATGGATTCTGACATGTTACCCTTTGGACAAACTGTTTTTAAAGTTTGTTGCAATTGTTATCTTTAACTTTTCCTTCACTATCATATTGGATATCCCAACCGTTTTTCTCTTGTACTGAAGCATTCATTTACTGGATCTTTTCTTTCTTTTTTAGTTCTCAACTTGTTTTAATTTACTTAGTTCATTTTGTTGAGGTATATCCTCCAGTAACTTTATGAGCAATGTTGTGTATGAGCAAAATGTTTTGACACCATTCTTGTCAGTGTGGTTTTTTTTTTTTTAATTTTTTTTTTCAACGTTTATTTATTTTTGGGACAGAGAGAGACAGAGCATGAATGGGGGAGGGGCAGAGAGAGAGGGAGACACAGGATCGGAAACAGGCTCCAGGCTCTGAGCCATCAGCCCAGAGCCTGACACGGGGCTCGAACTCACGGACCGCGAGATCGTGACCTGGCTGAAGTTGGACGCTTAACTGACTGCGCCACCCAGGTGCCCCCTGTCAGTGTGTTTTTATTCCAGCCTGAAACTTACTTGATAACTTGGCTGGCTATTGTACTCTACATTGGAAATCAATTGTTACTCAGAATTTTGAACGTAATATGCAGTGGTCTTCTGGCTTCCAATATTATTATTGAAGAGTCCAGTGGAAATCTGATTTTTTTGGTGTTTATACTGAGAGAGAGTGGGCAGGGAAGGGGCAGAGAGAGAGGGAGACAGAGAATCCAAAGCAGGCTCTGAGCTGTCAGCACAAAGCCTGACATCAGGCTCGAACCCACAAACCATGAGATCATGACCTGAGCCAAAGATGGATGCTCAACCTACTGAGCCACCCAGGAACCCCTGATTTTTTGATAGTTTTATATAGAATTATCTTTCTTCTTAGGAAACTTGTAGAATTTTCTATTAATCTCTGGTGTTGTGAAATTCCATGATGATATGCCTTTGTGGTGACCTACTTTCATGCATTTTGCTGAGTATTCTTTGGGCCCTTGCAAGCTGCAATCTCATGTTCTTCAGGGGAATATCTGTTGTGCATGTTACATGTAATTTTCTCCATTCATCATTTTTCTTTTAACTTAATTTAGGGTTTTTTTTTCTAGTAGAAGTTTTCAATTTATCTGGCTTTGGTTTGATCCTTTAGACGTTCTTTTCCACTCCCAAGAGCATAGAAACATTAATGTAAGTGTTTGTCAGTATTTTCTAGGGTCTTTCTCTACCCAATTTCTCCTTTATAATTCAGTCTAAAATATTTTTTTTAAGTTCTTAAGTAGGGAGGCAATTTCATTAATCTTTTTTTGCTTAGTGAAACAGTTAAGCCAACATCCTTTACTGAATGATCCACTTGTCTTTCCAGGCTGTGAAATGCTATCCTTACTCTGTCTTGACAGAGTTTTCTGATAAATTCAAAGATTTTTGACTAACTTTGTTTTGTATAATGTCTCAAGTTAGAAACATGCATTCGAAATTAGAATAGTCATTTGAAACCAGAAATACCCTAAAATGTTGCTTCTCACTTATATTACTACTAGATGCTTTAAATGACTTTGTCAATCATGAAACATCAGTTTTCCTGTGGGGTAAAAAAGTGATTCTTACCCATTGCAGGGGTAGCAAGGGTTTGGCGGCCAACAAGCTGAGCTGGTCCCAGTCCATCAAGAAAATCACTGAATTGACTGTCTGCTCCTAGTCGTACTCCAGGAAATATTAAGCTATTAGCAAAAGGACAAAAATCAAAACATTAGATCTCCTAGAATTCATTTCATTAGTGTCCATATGACTACCAATTCTGATCATGAATCATAAATATTGGACAACTTACTTCGTGATTCTTTGCATTCATTGCCCCTGAACCAAG
Source organism: Herpailurus yagouaroundi (assembly GCF_014898765.1). Lineage (NCBI taxonomy): Eukaryota > Metazoa > Chordata > Mammalia > Carnivora > Felidae > Herpailurus > Herpailurus yagouaroundi. The sequence continues at coordinate 34,032,826 of NW_024412394.1, read as the reverse complement.
CGAAGCCCAGCACTGACTGAGAAAAGGTCTAAATAAACTCTCAAGTTAAGAGCTGATGTTCTATTCAGGATGGCTTATAGTTTTAATATACTAAGTTTTCTGGACACTTAAAAATACAAGTCCCTCCATAAGTATATTATTGACATAAAATATAAGATGTAAATTTTTATATGATGAACCCTACATAAATAATTGCTCATGAACATTAAGTAACAATGCTAAATTAAAAAAAAAATGCCTGATAATTTCTTCAATAAATATCATAGCAAAGTACAAATTCTTATTTACAAATAAAAATGTTTATTCATTTTTTAATGAACTACATTTTTATATTATCTGAGATTTTTATTTAGTTCAAGTGGAAAAGAATTGATTAGAATATGTCCATTGCTTACTACCCCATGACTACCTGAACTCCCTGGGCTGTAAGCTCCAGCAGAGAGTGACTGTGCCCTTCTTGTTTATTGATTTGTCCATGTACCAAGAACCATGCTTGCTACATATCTGGCCTTCAATGAGTAGTTTTTGAATAAGCACATTTCTGTAGGGATTTGTTATTCCCAATGTGCTTTTTCACATATTACTTCCTCACAATCAAGGGAATTAGAGCACAAATTTATTATCACACCCAGAGACCATGAAAATCAATCTATGAGAGGTTAAGTGGCTTATTCAGGTGGAGGTAAATATTATTTGATTTATTAATTTTATATCAGAAAATATTGTCTCTGGTCTTTCATTTGTATGTCACATTACCGTATTTCATCAAACATTGGCATTTTGTCAGCAAGTTTATCTCTATAACTTTCATGCCTGCTGATTTTTGCTCTTAGCTATATGTTGCTGGGAGGATGCATACCAATCATTTGATCAAATAAACGGACTTAATAGTTTCAGGAATGGGTAAACATAGCATGATCATTAACTTGGCATAATTTTATTTCATTTTCTAAACAGAACAAAACGATTCCAGTAAAATAAATTACTACTATTAGATTGATAAATGAGATTTTTGAATGGCAATAAATGAATAATTATAGGAAAATTTGCACACAGTCAATCTCCAAGTAACCCACCGCAGAATAATAATTACTTAATTGTAAGATCTATCACCTCAGTAAAGGTTTGGTTTTACCAGAAAAATTCTCAAGCATAGAGAAATGCAGGATTTTTTGCAGGATCTATATGTAAAAGCAGACCAAGTAAGTAAAACACAAATCTAGCTATATTTTTTCATGATTAATTTCAAAACTAAAACTCTTTACACAAAAATAATGAGGAAGATAAATTTTGAGATCTTTTCCTAAGGTAAAAAAGAGTGATGTTTTAAAAACAAAAAAATGTAAGTTCCTATTATGAGAGTGTTAGTCTTACTCAGAACCCAAAATAGTTTGGAGAAAAGTAGGAATATGGGAAATTAATTTTCACTTCTAAATTTTATTTAATTTTTAAAAATGTTTATTTATTTTGAGAGAGAGGGTGAGCAGGGAAGGGACAGAGGAAGAAAAAGAGAATCCCAAGCAGGCTCTATGCTCAGTGGGGAGCCCAATGTGGGGCTTGATCTCACGACCCAGGGATCATGACCTGAGCCAAAATCAAGAGTCTGAATTTTAATTGAGGGGTGTCTGGGTGGCTCAGTTGGTTAAGCATCCAACTCATCATAACTCAGGTTATGATATCGTGGTTTTGTGACTTTGAGCCCCATATGGGACTCTGCGCTGCCAGCACAGAATCTGCTTGGGATTATCTCTCTCCCTCTCTCTGCCCCTTCCTCACCCCCCCCCCCCCAAATAAAATAAACTTTAGGGGTGCCTGGGTGGCTCAGTTGGTTGGGCGTCCAACTTTGGCCCAGGTCATGATCTCACGGTTTGTGGGTTCGAGCCCCGCGTCGGGCTCTGTGCTGGCGGCTCAGAGACTGGAGCCTGCTTTGAATTCTGTGTCTCCCTCTCTCTGCCCCTTCCCTACTCATGCTCTGTCTCTCTCTCTCTCAAAAATAAACAAACACTGAAAAAAAAATTTTAAATAAGTAGACATTAAAAAAAAAGGAATAAGCTGCACCATAAACATTGGTGGCTTTGTTCACTTACTTTCCCTCGGAGCTATAACTGTTGATGCTGCCGTCAGTAGACTCTCGACTTGGTTGCCTTACCATCTTCCTCATTTCGGCTGCCATTCCTGTTTCTGTGCTTCTCTGTATGGTGCTTTTTAACTTCTTGTGGCCTGACTCTGACAAGAGAAAATACAAGAAACTCTAAGTCTTGTTTAGACAATTTCTCCCGGGATACTGGTTGATTCTGCAAATTAAACAATTATGCATATAATTAAAAGTTTACTCAGGAAAAGAGTCTAAGAGAATAATCTGATTAGCTAAATCTCTTTGCCGACAATATGCTTTGGCCAAGAGGGGTAGCAGTGGAAGGGAGACCACTGCCCCTGTTCCAGAGACTGCCTGAATCTCAGTGAACCAAAATGAACTCATTGTATTACTGCTGCTCAAGTTATCAACTTCAATGAAAAGTTGGATTTGGCACTGGACTGCATTATGGGGAAATATAATGTTGAACAACCTAAAAGGAACATTCCCAATCTGGAATGTTCCAAATATGTGGGAATAGAGCTAAATGAATGGGCCTTGTCCTTTAAAGGAGATGAGGCACAGCGGACTAAGCGTGAAAAATACCAGTTTTGGCCATGTATCAGCAATCCCATAAAAATAAACAGTAGTATTTAATGATTTTTGAAACAAGTTAACATACATGATCTCATTTGAGATGGCATATAAGGATACCTATGTAGGTAGAACAGGTATTAACTCCAAGGCTTTATTGCTGTCTCCTGGCTTTTGAACTGAGCTGAATCATTTCTTACTGGCAGTTTTGAGTGTGAGTCTCTTTCTGCATTGTGAATTACAATGACTGATCATTTTTTTAAACTCTAAAGTCAGAGCAACTTCTTCAAACCACTTTGAAATGCACTAACCAGCAGTCTATTCATAGCATAAAAATGAAATTCCAAAACATTTTTTTGGTTAGAACAATACCGAAAAGTTAGACAGACTTTTAATACCTGCCACACTTTTTCCATCTGAACATTTGATGTGTATTTCTGGTTTTCTTTCAGGTTTTCACATAGTATCATTTAATACCCATTAATATATGAAAAAATGCTCTATATGTGTAACTGTATACATTAATTACTGTATGTGTATACACACATAAACTCTTCAACCCTCATAAAACCTCTCTGAAGCAGGTGCCCCAAAACACTCCTAAATACACCATATGAAAGTTTGCATATTTTCCTCTCATTTTTGGTCACTGCAATCCTTTTGTAGATTGTCTAATAAAAGATATAATTGGTTTTACGATATGGACTCAATGCTGAATATTCTCTACGTAAAAGCCACAGCAGTTCCTTAAAAACACAATTCTGAATATGTTATTCCCTTGCTCAAGATCTTGTGCTGGTTTATCATCAAAATTAAAAGAAAATCTGAAATTGTCACAATGGCCCATAAAATGCCACATAATATGGCCCTGGCTACCTCTCCAATCTCACACTCTGCCTCTCATCCCCACGATCACTGCTCTCCAGTCACACAGTCTTCCTGCATTTTCTTGAGCACTCCAAGCATGCTGCTCAGGGCCTGTTTTCCTTACTGTCTTTCCTTCTGATTTTCTTGTCTTGCTCCCTCACTTTATTCAGGTCTCTGTGCCAGTGTCACCCCCTCAGAGAGGCTTTTTCTGGTCCTCATCACTTTTTATCTCCTTGCCATGCTTTGTATGTCTTCATAGCACTACTCTGCCATTAAACTTCTATTTGTTTGTTTGTTGTCTGTTCCCCAGTTAGAATTTAATCTCTATTAGGAGAGGGACATTGTGAATACTGTTCACTGTTATCCATAGTATCTAGAACACTGGTATAAACTCAATACCAGGATCACACCACACATACTAATGTGCAATTTCCTCATTCCATTTAATATATCTATAATACAAACATGTCTATATTTATTCTTTTTAATGACTGCACTGTTATGTGATCTCATAATTAAACCATGCATGCCCATATTGATGAGTACTTGGGATGTTTCCAGTTGTTACAGGAGAGTTTTTATAGAACATATTTCTAGAAGCTGAATGCTAGTGAAAGGGTACAAATCCATTTAATCTTAATAGCTTTTTCTAAATTGCCATTTAGAAACATGATAATAGTTTAAATCACTCCTACCAACATTCTGTTGGTACCAAATAGGTACCAACAGATGTACCTATTTTCCCACCTAAGGCTCAGGAATTTTCTACCTTTCCCCTTTCTAGTCTCTGTCTTGCCTATTTGACTTGTCATTGTAGAATGTGTACACTTACTGAAGGCAGTGACTTCATTTATTGACATCCTAGTGCTGTTTTTATTTATTTGTATATTGATTTATTTATATACTGTGCCTCCTTCTCAGATGTAGTTCCTTTATAAAGTCATTATGGTGGGGCAACACTTCATTCACACACACATACTGGCTGGGTCCCGCTTGAGGGGTAAAGGCAAGCCCCAAGGATGTATTACCAAACTGAGCCAAGCATAGTTATGCAAATGTTTACCCAAACCAACAGGAAGCAATAGACCCAGGGTGGAACACCAAATTCTTATTATCATGGCTAGAAAAATGAGGGCAACCTTTACATCTAAATGGTGAGGTGATGCTGGGAACAGAGGAGAGACAGTCAAGAGGATCAGTAGTGGGGAGGTTCAGGTTATTCACTCATTAAATTTTTCATTTATCCATCCATCCGTCTAACCACCCACCCACACATCCATCCAACAAATATTTACTAGGCACCTGCTATGTGTCATTCACTATTCTTGGTGCTGGAGATATACTGATGAATGACAAATTTCCTGCTGCCATGGAGCTTACATTCTAGCGTATGTGTGTATACAAGCAAGGCAATGAACAAATAAATAAATACATGCCTGGTAATAAGTGCTATGGAAAAAGGCAGGATAAGGAGGGATAGAGGGTGACAGGGTAGAGCAGCAATGGCTTTATTGTAAAGGGGTCAGGGTCTCAGTCATCAGTATGGAAGAAGTAAGGATACAGGCAATGAGGGAACAGGGAAGTAATACCCATGGTGGGACTGGTCCTGGTGATTGTGGTAGGGAGCCTCTGAGTAATGGTGGTCAGGAGGGGGGCTACTGTCTTCTCAGTAGCACACAGGTTCCCTCTGCAGTCTTTCCAATGTTGTTGACTCTGGCCAAGAAGCTCTAACACCAGAGATCTCAGGGCTTTGTGTACACCTGGCATTGCAGCTGACAGCAGAGGGTAGGCTATCAGGTTGGCAATCATTTCCTAACACAGGTTTCACATGGTTGCCACTTATTACATATTCAATGAAAAAAAATTTTAAGTGAAAATTAATTTTTTTATATTATGTAATTGGAATATCACGTATTCTTAAAGGTTCATTTACAGGGTGTCTTAACTTTCTTAGAGCAATCTTAAAACTTAATACATTCCAAAACGTAAATGCTGCACACTTTAAGGAAATATTTGAGAAGTTGGTTATTGAACTTTCTTTTACACTTGTTTAATTTTATGAGTTTGAATGATACATTTTAATTTTAGAGTTTTTGTTTTTGTCCTTTGGAAGACAGCAAATATGGACTGGTATTAGCTCTCGTCTTATTCATGTTAATAAATATTCATTGAAAAGAGCTTTGATGAACTAGACAATTTTATAAAGGCCAAGGTAAAAACTGAATAAACAGTTCCAGCTATGAATTTGTCTTATTTAAATTCATAACAGCTTTATTATTATTTAGAATATAAGGGCTGGAAAGAACATTGTTTTGTAGATGTGGAAACTAATTTTGGAGAAGTGTAATTCATGTAAAAAATTATTTGTGGAGCACTTACGCTGAGCCCAACCTTTTCCAGATGCTGGTGATACAGGAATGAACATAACAGACAAAAATCCCTGCCCTAATGGAGCTTACATTCTAGTGAGTATAACGATTTGCTCAATGTCAGGCTAGTTAGCAGCAGAAAGCTGGATTAGATAGATCTTCTGAATCTCAGTCTTGTGATCATTCCTTTATACCCCAGTTTTAGGAAAACACAAAGTCTAATCTTACTTATTTTACAAACAGAACAATGGTTTAGCTACACATATATTTTCATGCACATATTCTCATATTTAAAAACTTCATTGAAATCACAAAAATGGTATAGAGGTGCAAATGTATACAATTATCTATCTCTGTACATATATTGTAAGTATAGCATACGTATATGTTACATATATGTAATTTAAAAATATCAATATAATACATTAAACCACTAAATAATATCACCATTATTTACCAATTATTTGTATCCACTGAGGAATCATTAACCTGGGTAAGATATGAAGTCTCCTATCAAATTATGACATGAAACCTTTGACTTGAAACTGCTATCCCAAGTATCATACAAAGAACAAATGGAATAGAAAACTAGACTATTTTAATACTCTATATTCACAAACCAATGTAAAATTAGTAAAATCCCTATCATTTGGGAGCAATTATTTTCTCTTTCTCTCATAGAATGTTGTGGAATGTGCCATATTTACATATTCATTATTTCTCTTTTCATATTAAGAGATGTATGCTATATTTAGAAACACCCCACTGACTTATTAATTCATTCTGTAAATACTCATTATGCAGCAATATCTATAATAGGCATTTTTCTAGGTGTTACAGCTATAACAGTAACAAGACAGGATAGTGATTATAATAAACTAATATAAATAAGTTATGATAATTTTAGAATTGGTAATAATCATGAAAAAAAATAAAGCAGAAGAAACTGTCCCAGTAGATGCGTTACTTTTGATCAGCTGGGCAGAGAAGCCCACTTCTGGGAATGTAAAATAGAAGCCAGCCATGCAAAGATCTAAAGGAAGTGTTATCCAGGGAGAAGGAATAGGTGCAAGACTCTGAAGAGTGATCTTCCTCAGCCTGTATGTGGAAGCTATAGAAAATTGAAGTAAGATGGACAAGGAGAAGATGGAGTGGAAGAGGCTGAAGGAGCTGGTGGGGCACAGCCTACTGGAAAATAGCCTGGAATTTGTGCTGAGTGTGGTGGGGAGTCACAGGGCAGGGCCATGATCTGATTTCCATTTTCAATGGATCATTCTAGCTGTTGTGTGAAGAATGAATTGTAGAAACTAGACGTGGAAGCAGAGGAGGATGGGAAAGCTACTTTCTTACCTGAGAAGAGATGAATAGTGGCTTCGGTTAGGGAGCAGCAGTGGAGATATGGGAAGAGGGTAGGCTTTGATTATATTGTGAAGTGGAATGGACAGCACTTGCTCTAGATGTATAAATGGTTCAGAAAAAAATCAATAATTTCTAGGTTTTTATAAAAGGATAACTGGTTGAACAGTAGTGTCATTTACTGCAAGGAGGGGGAATTCATTATGAGTGGTGGAAATTATGAGTTCTCTTTTGGATGTTTGAGGGGCTTTCTAAATAGCCATGTGGAGAGTAAAGTAGGAAGTGCATGTATGAATCAGGACCACGAGGGATAGGTCAGGGTTGGAAAAAAGGTAGGTTGGTAGTTAGATAGGATATGTTGGCATACAGATGGAATTAAAATCTATAGTACTAAATGTAATAGGGAGGAAGTATAGAGAGAGATAAAAAGGGTAAACAGAATGGAGTTTACGGTATCTTCCATATTTAGAGGTCCAGAAGAAAATCAAGACTATTGAGCCTATGAAGGAAGACCTTTTAAGGCATGGGGAAAAATAGATAAGTGTCATGGTGCAGAAATCAGAAGAATAAAGTGTTAGAACTAAAAATAAATGTTGTTTACTACTTAGAGTTTTAGTAAGAAACAGACACAGAAGTGATGATAGAGCTTGGCTCCATGGAGATCACGGATTTCAAAAGGAGAAGATTTGGTGAAGTAGTAGGACTGAAAGGAATGGCCAGTCAGAAGAGAGAATGAGAGGTGGTATTTGGAGAGTCACACAGGATATGGAAGGTTATCTATTTTCTTAAAGATATGTGACATTAGAGCCTGTTCCTATGCAGCTGGGAATGATTACATGAGCAAGACAAAACATTTATAGATCTAATATTATTGGCTGGAAAGGTGGATAAACACAGATAATGTCTGATAAATCATCTTTCAATCAAAGTATTCTCTAGTGCCAAATGAATAGTCAATTTTCATCAATTAATTTGAAAAATCGGTAACAGAATATCACTTAAACAGTTCGATCCAAAAGATATATGCAGTAATGTCCTATTACCTCACAAACAAAAACTACAGAGTAGTTTTGGTTATCCTGAAAGTGAAACTGAGATCAGTGATAAAAACTATTTTTTATATGTATAGTGACAAAATTTAGTTAAGTTTTTAAAAAGAAAAGTTGTTGTAGTTAATGTTTTGATCATTTATTCCCTTGTTTACTTATTCATCAAACTATTCTCTCAGTGCTTTGGGTCCAGTACTGCATATGTAAGAGTGGACAGGAAACAGGCACTGTCCCCAACCATGTCATTGTCTAGTAGGAGAGACTGACAAACAGAAGTTTACTTGTGATTCAGTTTAAGTACTGTATAGGCACAGAGGTCTTATTTTATATTTATTTAGCTTTAGGTATTCATCTTATGTCTTATAATTTGGAGAGAGGAAGAGAAAGGGAAGAGAAGGAACAATTTAAACAGTGAGTGTGATTCTGCTGCTTGCTGTGCTAATAACTAAATGAGCATGTAACCTGGTGAGAAATGCAAATCTTCTCTTCCTTTACTTTGTTTCAGTTCCTGAAGATAATTCCGCTGTTTATGATCGTCTCTAAAATAGGCTTCCTAAAACACAACAACAACAAAAAAAACAAAACCAAAAAAACCCAAACCAACCACTTTATCTGGTGTTCAAATGACGCAGCAGCAAATACAGTCAACTGACAGTATTTGATACCCTGAGAGACCACACTGGTATCCAAAGGATTTTAAAGGCAAATTTTAACTCCAGATGGCGAAGGGGGAAGGGTTGTATTTTAGGCCAAAAAGGCGGCATATTCAAAGGTTCTGACATGGTAAAGAAGGTAGCCCTTTGAGAAAACTGCATTTCCAGAATGACCAGCATTCAATGAATGGTGAGTAAAGCTAGCGAGAGTGGGAGCAAGAGAGTTGGTAGGGTGGCCTCACACAGGACCTTTTATCTAATGCTCTCAAGGTCTGCCATTACATATCATTTGGGGTGGCTGTTGTGATTTACTAATGTGGTTTGTAATGATCTCAAGGTCTTGGTCTTCCCAGTACCAATATTATCCACATAAAGCTGTAATTTGCATTATATAAAATATGATACAGTGATGTTGTCAAAGGTCTTCAACAGTCACTCTTTAAAAGAAAATATCCAGAAGTTCTCCTTTGTTGATATCAGATGCTTCACAGTGTTGTCATAACCATGTAGAAATTTTTATTAGGTAGTCTGTTCTAATAGGCCACAGTTTTTCTTTCCTAGTTTTTAAACAAAAATATTGCTTTTGTGTTATGCCAAAGTTTTTAAATATATTTTATCCCAAGTCAGATGAGTACAACTTGTAAAAATTTCATATATCTGAAGATTACTTTTAGAAAATTGCATGAAGGGTCTCTGACTTTATGGTTTCCCTCATTTATTATTCTCCATGTTAGTGCCTACAAGCCATAAATTTCCCTTTCCTCTTCCCATTTTCAAGAGAGATTTATAATGAAAGAAATATAGCGGTCAAGAAAATAAAAACAGAATCAAGAATATCTTTGTGAGATGGATGGAATAAATTCCCTTGGTGATACTCAAAATACTTCAAATCTTTTTCAGCGATGTGCCTATACTTTTTAATTTCACTGCCATAACCCAAAAGAGGTAAAATGTTTTCTCTTGCTGCCATACACTTTAAGTTCTCTACAGATACAACTTTAGAAAAGGGATTCATCTGTACTGAACACTGACCTGAATTTTTCCAGCTCTTCTGTGGCTAACAGTTATTCTCTGGTAAGAGACCTGGTATTGTTCTGAGCGACTGTAATGCCTGCTGTCCTATCTGTTCAGTTCACTCAACCACATTTGATCATGTCAGCAAAACGTTTGCTAATGTCACATTGATTTTTCCTCTTGCCTGGCTGGTGAAAATGTAAGCAATAGCAAGTTCAAGATGTTCTTTTAAATAATCTTCATATTGAATTTAGTAAGGCTGCCAAAAAATACTTAGATGAACAGGTTTACTGTCACTGAAACATACAACCTGTACCATATCTTATTTTGGCCAAAACTGTAAGATGGGAGTAGTCAAATGCTGAACTTCTCACTGCTGCTAATTGATTTCACAGCCTCAGTGTTTCCAAAGTGTTTCTGTGCTATGAACTGAATTATGCCCCTTTCCCACCAATTCATAGTCTGAAGTAATCCTGAGTACCTCCTAATCCTGAGTACCTAAGCCTGTGTATTTGGACACAGGGCCTTTAAATAGGCGATTACGTTAAAATAATGCTACTAGGGAGGCCCTAATACCCATCTTTTGGTTTCCTTATGAGAAGAGGGCTTTAGGACACAGAGACCACCATGTGCTGAGGGCAGTCATTTGTGACCTAAGAAAGAGGCCTCAGAGGAAAGCAAACCTGCTCATACCTTGATCATGAACTTCCAGCTTCTAGAACTGTGAGAATATAAATTTTTGTTATTTTAACCATCCAGTCTAGGCTATTTTGTTCTGGCAGCCTTAGCAAACTAATGCATCTAGGGAGTGGATACTGTTATTTTAACACTCTGAAACTGTCTTCTTACTTAACTTATTAACGACTGTGATGATCTAAATATAATTTAAAGCACCTCGGGATATATAATCACCTAAAACGGTCTGAGGGTGAGGACTAAGCCTCAAATGCCAGGATGAACTTGTTTTAGTTTGCCTTGATCAAAAAATGGTCTAAAGTATTACATGGATATGCCTGAATATTTTATTAATAACCCTGATGTTCAGAAAATAAGGTCTTAGATTTATTTTCCCAGGAGTAATAAATATATCACATTTAGATTAAACCTGTTTCTTTTTCACTCTTCTTCAGTCTAAATACCTTAGATGAATCTGGGTTTTATTTATGGGTTATAAACCTAGAATATCTCCTTATTATCTACCACCCTGATTGTAAAAAATAAAACAATTCAGGCAAAACTTTGTATATTTCAGATTTTGTTTTGATTTTTAAAGTTTTGTTTAAACTCAAGGTATTACTCTTTAGAGAATCTTTCCTCCTATCCAGTTTCAAAAGGCAGCCTAACATTCCAAGTGTTAGGAAGTGGCTGAACAAGAAGTGGTTTGAGAGGCAATTCTGGAATCTGAATGTCTGGATTCAAGTACCAGCTCTATCCCTTATTAGTTCTGTGCCTTCAGGCAGCATACTTGGCCTCTCTATGCCTCACTTTCCTCATATATGAGGAATTGGGGGATGGATTGTGATACCTAGGACAATTTTTGAGTAGTAAATGAGATAATCCATATAAAGCACTCAGGAAAGTGTGCACCTATTTAAATTACATATTGTTACACAATAAGATATCCAGTGTTTTGCTCAGATTAAGTCTCCAAGTTGAATGACGCTAATTCCCCTTGCTCCACTCAAAGCACATCTTTTTGTGCCTCGTATTTAATTCAAAATGTTACTTAGAATGAAGCCTAGTTAAGTTGCAATATGTCACAGAGACTACTCATGCCCCAAATACCCATTCTTACCCTGTTCTCTTGGTGACAGAAATTCCCCCATCCTCCCAGGTAAAGACTGACCACATAATTCTTTTCCTTCTTCCTTGTTGATGGTGTGGGGACACATGGCAGGAACAACTGTGATCTCAAGATGGAAGCACTTGTTGAAGGACCTTGGCACAGCCTGGGTCCCTGAAATGATAGAGCCACATACCAGCCCCAGACTAGACTGTCCACCTGGACTGTTATGTCATAGTTTTGAGTAAGCCACTGTATCTAAGGGTATCCTGTTACAGCAACCTATATCAGAGTACATAGTGTTCCAAATAAAACCCAGTGTGTATTAAAAAAAAAATAAAACAATAGTTTTGTGAATATTACTGTCAATTCTTTAGCTTTAGATAAGATACTTGGGTTATATTGAATTGTTGCTCTATAGTTTTATATTTGGAAGAATAAGGCTCTTCTAACAATAAAGTTAATGGAAATTTTTCTTTCTTATGAAGTCTCAGAGAAGTAGGGTTAGAAGGGAGTAAATTAGCAATAAATAAATAAACAGTATCATTATTGTAGACAGGACTTCCAGGATAGATGGTAGGGCAGAAGGATCCTAGGATCACCACGTCCTATGGATACACCTAGATAACATCTACATCAGTGTAAATAATCCAGAAAATGACCGGCAGAACAGACTCTCTGCAGCTAAATGTAGAGAAGAGTACATATTGAAGAGGGTAGGAAGGGTGGAGACAGGTTGGGAGTCAAATGGACCCACAAGACTGTCCATGAGAGGGATGGATGCTATAGACAGAATGGAGAGGAGCAGACCTCACACCGGGCACCCCAGATAGAGGGGGCCCACACTGCAGAAATGAATCCTCATAACATTTGGCTTTGAAAGCCAGAGGGGCCTAACTTTGCCAGTTCTTACAATCAGTGGGGCTTAACATCTAGAACTTTAAAAATCAGTGGGCTTGGATTGGGGGGGGGGGGAACCAAGATGGTAGAAAGGCATGGAAATTTTTTGTGTGTCTCACGCCCATGAAATACAGCGAGACCAACACTAAACCATCCTGCACACCTAGAAAAGTGATCTGGGATCAACACAACAATCTGCACAACCTGAACCACAGAATTCATGTACGTGGCACGGAGAGGTGAACTCAGGGAGTGAGAAGCTGCGGCAGGCAGGGAGCCACTTTTGCGGGTGGAGGGGGGGGAAGGAGAGGGAAAATACGGGAAAAGCACCCCTCCCCAAAAGCAGCTGGAGAGAAAGTGGAAAAGTGGAAACAGCCTCAGGGACTAAACTAAAAAAAGGGAGAAAGAAGAGGGTTTAAATTCCATTAAGACAGTAAACAAGAGGAGTGCAGAGTCTGCAACTCTGCAGCTCGATACCTGGCGGTGCTCTGGTGGGAAGGGCGAATCCCCAGGAGCAGAGTGGGGTCCGGGAGGTTCTTGGGCCACATGGGGAAAAGCGGTTCCACTGCTGGAAGGGCATTTAGTAGAGACTGTTGAGGTCACCTGGTCCCAGCAGACCCCAGAAAACAGCCACATTCGCTGGTGCTGGGACAAGGTCCTTAAGGGTGAAGCCTGGTGCCAGATGTGTGTTGTGGTTTTCCATAATTCCTGAAATGCTGCTGCTACACTATCTTTCAAACTTTTTCTGGGGCGGGCTGGCACCTGGCTGCAGTCTTGGGGCACCAGCAGCAGCAGGGTCCAGCAAGCATTCCTGGGTGCAGCTGACATTCGGCCATTACTTGGTGAGACCCTGCCGCAGAGAGGCTGAATGGGTCAAAGCCGCAGTCCTTCAGAAGTAAGGGGCCAGGGAAAACAGTCACATCTGAGACAAAACTCAGGAGAGAGGTACTGCCTGGGGCTTGGTCACGGACAGTGAAAAAGCAGGGAGTGGATGAAAGCTGAAGACCGAGGACGGATGTGCAACTGCTGATTGGAGAGAACAGAGTTCCGATACTAGAGACTGGGTGACTCCATTTTCACCGCTCCCGCACGTGCGCATACACACCTATGAGTGCCACAACAATCCACCCCAGTAGGCTAGCAGCACCATCTAGTGGAGAACGGAGCCATTACACTAAGCCCCGCCCAACTGGGCCAACCTCCCTCTTTAAGAATACAAGTCTCACCGCCTGCATAGTTTATGGACTATAAAGTGCTTCATAGTCTGACTTCTAGGGAAAAGCGAAGTAGTTTTCAGTCGTATTTCAATGTTAGCAGGTCCATCTATTCAATTTTTTTTCTTTTTCACTTTTCTTTTTCTTGAATACAGAAAGAGAAAAAATGGTTTTATTTTCAAATTAAAAACATTTTAATTTTTAATGTATTTTTTACTTTTGTGTAAATTTTTTCAAATTCTATTTTACTACCATTTTATTTTATTCTACTTCAGTGTATTCACATTTTCAAATTTTCAAATGACTTTTTTCATTTCTTTTTCTTGAATACGGAAAGAGGAAAAATTCATTTTTATTTTCAGTTTTTATTAAAAAATTTTTTGACTTTTATACTATATTTTAATCTTCTTTGCAAATATTTTCAAATTCTATTTTACTTCCATCATTTCATATACTTCAGTGTATTCATTTTTTCAAATTCTCAAACGATTTCCTTCCCCCCCTCCCTTTTTTCTCGATCTCTCAAACCACTTTCAACACCCAGACCAAAACACACCTAGGATCTAGCATCATTTATTCGATTTTTGTGTGTTTAATTTTTAATTTTAATATTTTTTAATTTTAATTTTTTAAATTTTTTCTACCTCATTAATTCCTTTTCTCCCTTCAAAATGATGAAACAAAGAAATTCACCCCAAAAGAAACAGCAGGAAGAAATGACAGCCAGGGATTTGACTAGCACAGATACAAGCCCGATGTCTGAATCAGAATTTAGAATCATGACAATAAGAATACTAGCTGGAGTCAAAAACAGACTAGAATCCCTTTCTGTGGAGATAAAAGAAGTAAAAACTAGTCAGGACGAAATAAGAAATGCTATAACTGAGCTGCAATCACGGATGGATGCCATGGCAGCAAGGATAGATGAGGCAAAACAGAATCCGCGATATAGAGGACAAACTTATGGAAAATAAGCAGAAAAAAAGAGGGAGATTAAGGCAGAAGAGCACGATTTAAGAATAAGAGAAATCAGTGACCCTTTAAAAAGGAACCACATGAGAATCATGGGGGTCCCAGAAGAGGAAGAGAGAAAAAGGGGTAGAAGGGTTATGTGAACAAATCATAGCAGAAAACTTTCCTAACCTGGAGAAAGACAAAGACATCAAAATCCAGGAAGCACAGAGGAACCCCATTAGATTCAACAAAAACCGACCATCAACATGGCACATCATAGTCAAATTCACAAAATACTCAGGCAAAGAGAGAATCATGAAAGCAGCAAGGGAAAAAAAAGTCCCTAACCTACAAGGGAAGACAGATCAGGTTTGTAGCAGACCTATCCACAGAATCTTGGCAGGCCAGAAAGGAGTGGTAGGATACAATGTGCTGAATCAGAAAAATATGCAGCCAAGAATTCTTTATCCAGCAAGGCTGTCATTCAAAATAGAAGGAGAGATTAAAAGTTTCCCAAACAAAAATTAAAGGAGTTCATGACCACTAAATCAGCCCTGAAAGAAATCTTAAGGGGGATTCTCTGAGGAGAGAAAAGATGAGGGAATGAATGAATACCAGAAGCAACAAAGATGAAAAAGGACCAGAGAACACCACCAGAAACTCCAAGACTACAAGAAACATAATGGCAACAAATTCATATCTGTTAATACTCACTCTAAACGTAAATGGACTCAATACTCCAATCAAAAGACATAGGGTAACAGAATGGGTAAGAAAACAAGATACATCTATATCCTGTTTACAAGAGACCCACTTTAGACCTAAGACACCTTGAGATTGAAAGTAAGGGGATGGAGAACCATCTATCATGCTAATGGTCGAAAAAAGAAAGCTGGAGTACACATACTTACATCAGACAATCTACACTTTAAAATAAAGACTGTATCAAGAGATGAAGAAGGGCACTGTATCATAATGAAGGGGTCTATCCACCAAGAAGACCTAACAATTGTAAACACTTATGCACCACATATGAAAGCACCCAAATATATAAACCAGTTAATCACAAACATAAACTCACTGATAATAATACCATAGTAGTAGGGGACTTCAACACCCCACTTACAGCACTGAACACATAATCTAAACAGAAAATCAACAAAAAACAATGGCTGTGAATGACACACTAGACCATATGGACTTAACAGATATATTCAGAACATTTCATCCTAAAGCAGCGGAATATACATTCTTCTCCAGTGCACATGGAATGTTCTCCAGAGCACATGGAATGTTCTCCAGAATAGATCACATACTGGGATGCAAATCAGCCCTCAACAGGTACAAAAAGATCGAGGTTATACTGTGCATATTTTCAGACCACAACGTATGAAACTCAAAACCAACCACAAGAAAAAATTTGGAAAGGTAAAAAATACTTGGAGACTGAAGAATATCCTACTAAAGAATGAATGGGCTAACCAAGAAGTTAAAGAGAAAATTAAAAGTATATGGAAACCAACGAAAATGATAACACCACAATCCAAAACCTCTGGGACGCAGCAAAGGTGGTCATAAGAGGGAAAGCATATAGCAATCCAGGCCTTCCTAAAGAAGGAAGAAAGACCTCAGGTAGACAACCTAACCTTACACCTTAAAGAGCTGGAAAAAGAATAGGAAATACAACCCCAAACCAGCAGAAGACAGGAAATAATAAAGGTTAGAGCAGAAATTAATGCTATCAGAACCACAAAAACTGTTGAACAGATCAATGAAACCAGAAGCTGGTTCTTTGAAAGAATCCACAAAATTGATAAACCACTAGCCAGTTTGATCAAAAAGAAAAAGGAAAGGACCCAAATAAGCAAAATCAAGAATGAAAGAGGAGAGATCACAACCAACATAGCAGAAATAAAAACAATAATAAGAGAATATTATAGCAATTATACACCAGTAGAATGGGCAATCTGGAAGAAATGGACAAATTCCTACAAACATATACACTACTGCCAATATAATCCTAAAATAATCCTAAATTTTCCTAAATAATCCTAAAATTTGTATGGAACCAGAAAAGACCCCTAATAGCCAAAGAAATCTTGAAAAAGAAAACCAAAGCAGGAGGCATAACCATCCCGGACTTCAAGCTGTAATCATCAAGACAGTATGGTACTGGCACAAGAACAGACACTCAGATCCATAGAACAGAATAGAGAACCCAGAAATCGACCCAGAAACGTATCGCCAACTAATCCTGACAAATCAGGAAAGAATATCCAATGGAATCAAGACAGTCTCTTCAGCAAGTGGTGATGGGAAAACTGGACAGCAACATGCAGAAGAATGAACCTGGACCACTTTCTTATAGCATACACAAAAATAAACTCAAAATGGATGAAAGACCTAAATGTAATAAAGGAAGCCATCAAAATCCTTGATGAGGAAGCAGGCAAAAACCTCTCTGGTTTTTGCCGAAGTAATTTCTTACTGAACATGTCTCTGGAGGCAAGGGAAACAAAAGCAAAAATGAACTACTGGGACCTCATCAAAATAAAAAGCTTCTGCACAGCGAAGGAAACAATCCACAACACTAAATGGCAACTGACAGAATGGGAGAAGATATTTGAAAACGACATGTCAGATATAGGGTTAGTATCCAAAATATAAAGAACTTATCAAACTTAACACAAAAAAACCCCAAATAATCCAGTGAAGAAATGGGCAAAAGACATGGATAGACACTTCTCCAAAGAAGACATCCAGATGGCCAACCGACACATGAAAAAATGCTCAATTTCACTCATCATCAAGGAAACACAAATCCACAATGAGATACCATCTTACACCTGTCAGAATGGCTAACATTAACAACTCAGGCAACAACAGATGTTGGCGAGGATGCGGAGAAAGAGGATTTCTTTTGCATTGTTGGTGGGAATGCAAGCTGGTGTAGTCACTCTGGAAAACAGTATGGAGGTTCCTTAAAAAACTAAAAATAGAACTACCCTACGACCCAGCAATTGCACCACTAGGTATTTATCCAAAGGATACAGGTGTGCTGTTTTGAAGGGACATATGCACCCCCATGTTTATAGCAGCACTATCAACAATAGCCAAAGTATGGAAAGAGCCCAAATGTCCATCAATGGATGAATGCGCATACACACACACACACACACACACACACACACACACAATGGAGTATTAACTCGGGAATCAAAAAGAATGAAATATTGCCATTTGCAACTACGTGGATGGAATTGGAGGGTATTATGCTAAGTGAAATTGGTCAGAGAAAGACAAATATCACATGACTTCACTCATATGAGGCCTTTAGGAGACAAAACAGATGAACATAAGGGATGGGAAACAAAAATAATATAAAAACAGGGAGGGGGACAAAACGTAAGAGACTCATAAATATGGAGAATAAACAGGGTTACTGGAAGGGTTGTGGGGGGGGGATGGGCTAAATGGGTAAGGGGTGTTAAGGAATCTACTCCTGAAATCACTGTTGCACTATACGCTAATTTGGATGTAAGTTATAAAAAGAAAATTAAAAGAAAACAAAATCAGTGAGCTTGGCTCTGGGAGCGCTGGAGAGAAAGAGGAAACTGAGTCCTTACCCTTAAAGAGATAGCTCAACAAACAGCCCCATTGAAATACAGCACAGAAGCAGTAGTTTGAAATCCAATGAACATACACAAGAAGATTTATTTACTAATCAGAGCATGTGTCAGAGTGGCAGAGATCACTGAAGAGACTTAAGAACAAGAGAGCTGGGAGCTGTCATTTCCCTCCCCCATCCCCAAGCTGAGCTACAAAGACCCCCACGGGAACCAGCACTGCATGAACACTCTCCACCTAGCTTGCTAACAGCACACCCCAACCCTACACACTTCTGTGGATCTGCTGTCTCCATTCCAGCCTACACAGTTTTCCTTGGTGGCTGCAGCTCTCTTCCCACAGCAGACAGGTATGGACCTTGCTATCAGTGAATCCTAACCCTGTGATCTCCTGCATACCTTCCCATTCCAATACATCCTTGGCTGAAGCCCATCCAAATGGTGCCACAATCCCAGCAGTGTACAAGCAGCCCCAATAGGGGAAAGCACCATTCCAAAGTGACTCCTGCTCCAGGGAGAGGGGAAGATAACTACATACACCAGTCCAACTATGGTCCCAGAAGTGAGCTGGGGGCAGACATCTGGTCTGACTTCAGGCTCCACCCATCAATGAAAGCTTCTCTGGGACAACACAGGGAAAATGCCATGGAGTTCAGTGCTGCTGCACCTCTGGCAAACACTTGGTCTGACTCAACTCAGGCCAGACTGGCCACTAATAACAGAGGGACCAAACGTTGCCCTGCAAAATGCAACAAGAGCCACGGCAGATGACTGAAGGCAAAAGCAGCTAGCCACAATAGTAGGGCAGATGCAACACATAGAGCAGACACCTCCGAAGTACCAGTTTCTGATGAACAAGGAACATTGCACTGCAGAGCTCTATAAGACATTTTCTCCATAAGGCCACTGCTTTCAAGAGCAGTAGATGTAACTGACTTTCCTAATATGTAGAAACAGACAGAATTAAATAAAATGAAGAGACAGAGGACTATGTCCCAAATGAAAGAACAGGAAAAAATCACAGCAAGAGAGCTAAATGAAATGGAGGTAAGTAATATTCCTGATAGAGAATTTAAAGTAATGATCATAAAGCTACTCACTGGACTTGAGAAAAGAGTGGAAGACCTCATACCCTCAATAAAGAGAACACATAAAAAAAAAGAGTAAAAGATGAAGGACTCAATAACTGAAATTAAAAATACACTAGATGTAAAATAGTAGACTGGAGGACACAGAAGAACAGTGACCTGGAACAAAGAGTAGTAGAAAGCAATCAAGTTCAGCAGGAGAAAGAAAAATAATAACAAATAAAAATAGATTAAGGGAACTCAATGACACCATCAAGCACAATAACCATCTGCATTATAGGGATCCCAGAAGGAGAAGACAGAAAATTTATTTGAAGTAATAATAGCTCAAAACTTCCTGAATCTGGGGAAGGAAACAAATCCAGATCAAGGAGGCACAGAGTACTCCGAACAAAGTCCACTGAAGGAGGGGTCCACACCAAGATACATAGTAATTAAAATGGCAAAAAGTAGCGATAGAGAATTTTAAAAGCAGCAAAAGAAGACAGTTATATACAAGGGAAATCTAATAAGGCTATCAGCTGATTTTTCAGCAAAAACTTTGCAGACTAGAAGGCAGTGGCATGATTTCTTTTTTTCTGAGAGAAAAAACAAACAAACAAAAAACACTGCAGCCAAGAATAAACTATCCAGCAAAGCTATTATTCAGAATAGAAGGAGAGATAAAGAGTTTCCCAAATAAACAAATGTTAAAGGAATTCATGACCACTAAACCAGACTTAAAAGAAATGTTAATGAGGACTCTTTGAGTAGAAAGACCAAAAGTAGAAGAAAGAAAAGCAAGAAGCACAAAAGCAATAAAATTAAATATATCCATAAAGATCAGTCATAAACTAAAAGTACATGAAGTATGACACTATATACCTAAAAGGTTGGAGGGAGGAGTAGAGGATGGGTTTAAACTTAAGTGACTATCAACTTAATATACAGTACTATATGTGTAAGATGTTATATATAAACCTAATAGTAACCACAAATTAGAAACCAGTAATATATATGCAAAAAATAGAAAGGAATCTAAGTATATCACAAAAGAAAACCAGTAAGAGAGAAAACAGCAAGACAAGAAAGAAACAGAAAAGCTATAAAAACAACCACAAAATACTTAACAAAATGGCAATAAATATATATCTATCAATAATGACTTTGAATGTAAATGTAAATGCTCCAACCAAAAGGGTGACAGAATGAATAAAAAAGCAAGACTTATCTATATGCTGCCTATCAGACTAATTTCAAAACTAAAGACACATGCAGATTAAAAGTGAAGGGATGAAAAAGAATTTATCATGCAAATGGAAGTGCAAAGAACGCTGGGGTAGCAATGCTTGTATCATAAAAAATAGACTTTAAATCAAAGACTGTAACAAGAGACAAAGAAGGACACTACATAATCATAAAGGGGAGAATCCAACAATAAGATACAATTGTAAATATTTATGTGCCAACATGGGAGCACCCAAATACATAAAGCAGATAATAAAAAACATAAAAATTCAAAAACATCAAGGTCATAAAATGCACAATGCTATAAAACTGGAAATCAATCATTAAGAAAAAATTTGAAAAGAACGCAAATACCATGCTACTAAACAATGAATGGGCCAACCAAAATTAAAGAGGACATCAAAAAATACAGGGAGACAAATGAAAATGAAAACAAAACAGTCCAAAATCTTTGGGATGCAGCAAAAGTTGTTCTAACAGGAAGGTTTATTGCAATACAGGTCTACATCAAGCAGCAAGAAAAATCTCAAACAACCTAAACTCACACCTAAAGAAACTAGAAAAAGAATAATAAACAAAATCCCAAACTAGTAGATGGAAGGAAGTAATAAAGATTAGAGCAAAAAATAAATGAAACAGTAACTAAAAAAAAACCCCCAACAGAACAGATAATTGAATTCAGGAATTGGTTCTTTGTAAGGACCAACAAAACTGATAAATCTTCAGCCAGTCTCATAGACAGATAGATAGAGAGGACTCAAAAAAATCAGAAATGAAAGAGGAGAATAACAACTGATACCACAAAAAAACAAAAGATTATAAGAATATTATAATAAATTACATGTCAATAAATGTCAATAAATCTAGAAGGGATGGAAAAATTTTTAGAAACCTATAACCTCCCAAAACTGAATCAGGAAGAAATAGAAAATTTGAATAGGCCAATTACCAGGAATCAAATTTAATCAGAAAAGCAAAAACAAAAACAAAAAAACCCCCAACTCCCAACAAACAAAAGTCCAGGACCAGATGGCTTCACAGGTGAATTCTACCAAACATTTAAAGAAGAGTTAATACCTATTATTCACAAAATATTCCAAAAAATAGAAGAGGAAGGAAAACTTCCTAATTCATTCTGTGAAACCAGCATTACTCTGATACCAAAACCAGATAAAGACACTACAAAAAAAAAAAAAAAAAAAGTACACACCAATATCTCTGATACACACAGACACAAAGATCCTAAACAAAATATTAGCAAACCTAATCCAATAATACATTAAAAAATCATTCACCACGATCAAAATCAAGTGGGGTTCATTCTGGAGGTGGAAAGGTGGTTCAGTATTTGCAAATCAATAACATGATAAATCACATCAACAAGAGAAAGGATAAAAACCATGTAATCATTTCAATAGATGCAGAAAAAACATGTGACAAAGTACATGTATTCATGATAAAAACTCTCAACCATGTAGATTTAGAGGGAACATACCTCAACATGATAAACTCCACATATGGAAAACCCACAGTGAACATCATACTCAAAACATACTCAAAAACAGAGCTTTTCCCCTAAGATGATGAATAAGAAAAGGATGTCCACTCTCACCACTTTTATTCAACATAGTACTGGAACTCCCAGCCACAGCAATTAGACCATAAAGATATAAAAAGCACCTAAATTGGTAAGGATTTGCAGATGGCATACTATATATAGAAAACCCCAGAGACTCCACCAAAAATTTATAATACTCATAAATGAATTCAGTAAAGTCACAGGAAACAAAATCAATGCACGGAAATCCACTGCATTTCTATACATTAATAATGAAGCATCAGAAAGAGAAATTACAAAAACAATCCCATTTACAACTGCACCAAAAATGGTGAGATACCTACGAATAAACCCAGGAGGTGAAAACCAAGTGGGTGAAAGACCTGTACTATAAAAACTATAAAATACTGGTGAAAGAAACTGAAGATGATACAAACAAATGGAAAGATATACCATGCTCATGGATTGTAAGAATACTGTGAAAATGGCCATGCCACCCAAAGTAATCTACAGATTTAATGCAATCTCTATCAAAATACTATTTAAAGCAAAATCAATTGTGAAAAAGTAAGGACTATTAAGGTGGCTGTACTGTCCCCAAATATTATCATCTGGAAATGTTTCACTTCAGTTTTTATATCATAATTGGTGGTTTATCTGGATTTCTGATTACCAACTAGCTCTGGTTGCTACAAGTTAGTTCATTAGTTTAGTTTCTTCTAACACTTGGCTGACATACCCAATCAAGAGGACGGGATGAAAATTTTAAAAATAGTTCTATTTACTGAGTGATCAGAAAGGTAATTTGTGGTTTAAGAGTGGAGGGACAGGTACAAAGAGTAGCTAGTAGGCATAGAAAGAGTTAATAAATTCAGGAGAAACTTTTCAGTTTGTGAGTGGAGAGAAGAGAATAAATTAAGTGAAGGTGGAGGAGAGGGAGAGAAAGAGAAACCAATTTTCCTGTGGCAATTTAAGACCACAGAGTGAGGGTGGCCATCAACACAATGTGATTCTGTGCAGCTGATATTTGTAGAGTAAAATGCTCTAACGACTTCATTTCAGGCTGGCACTGAGATCAAACTATACCTCAGAACATAATAAGCAGCAAAACGGGCAAATTAAGTAAACTGTGCTAATTTGAGGCCTGGCCACACAGGTCTTGAGGGTGATTTGTGGGTTAGTTGTGTGTCACTGATGAAGAATGGTTCCATGACTAGCAAGAATACAACTTATGTAAAAAAGGGTTCATTTGAGTCTGTGTGCTTGAGAGATTTGAGAAACTGCTGGCTGGTTGCTTCTCTGTTGACTGTGATTAGAATAAATATTAAATAAAAAACCATAAGGTTGGATATTCATAAGAGCAAAAGAAAAACCCTTATGAAATAGAAAATGTTGGTGGTGAAAACTGGTACGATAGAATATTCAAATCTTTACGTCTTTAATTTTTACCTCACTACCTTCCATATTTAGAACATCAGGCAAACAAGAATTTGAAATATACAACACAATGAAAGCATAAAAGTATGCTGGTGAAGGGGAAATCTAGTGACAAAGATTTACCAATCTCCAGAACTGCATTTCATATATCTCAGGGAATAGAAGGAATAAACTGAACTATGTCAAGCACAGTATTTAAAGATTCTGTAGCCATACGACATATGTGCCTACCCAGATATTTAAGCATTAATAGAGGGACTATCTTAACAAAATGGGGACTAGGAATGATGCACATTGCTGATACTAATTTGACATCCTTAACAAAGTCAATTACTGTCTGCTTCTCACTTTTCAAGATACTGCCTATTACTTTCAAGGCATTGTCCTAACATGGTTGTAAATCAGTGAGTCCTGATAATTTGAGGAGTTAGAGAAGCATTAGGTGCTAACCACACAAAAAATGTTTGATTCTGGTTCAGCTACCTACTATAGACTGAATGTTTGTGTCTTCCCTGATCCCCCAATTCATATATGAACCCTAATATCCAATGTGATGGTCTTAGGAAGTGGGGCTTTTGGATTAGGTCATGAGAGTGAAGCCCTCATGAATAGGATTAGTGCCCTTATGCAAGAGACCCTAGGTAGTTTACTTGCCCTTTCCACCATATGAGTTTATAGTTAATTGAAAAAAAAAACAGCGCCATTTATGAATCAGGAAGCAGATCTTTACCAGAACCTGATCATGCTGGTACCCTGGTCTTGGACTTCCAAGCCTCCAGAACTGTGAGAAATAAATTTCTGTTGTTTATAAACTGGCCAGCCTATGGTATTTTTGTTACAGCAGCCTAAACAGACAAAGACATTATACCTTTACGAGTGGGAGCAAATAAACATGGCCAAGATTGTAGAATTCATACCTCTTTTCTAGAAGGAACACTATGATATAACACCATGATATAAAAACAAACCTGACATTCTTTCATTAGAGAAGAAGTAAATTTGCAAGAACATTAAATACTTAATATATTTTGAGGTTTATGCAATATTAAAGCAGGCAATTTCAAATTGGCAATATTTATTTTCAGTCCACATCAGATGAGGATTAAAATAATACTTAAAAATAAATATTGAGATGAAATACTGAAATGTATACGATAGGTGGGTTAAACTCATCCAGTTTAGAATATGTATGAAACCTAGCACTAGAGCTTTAAAAATAAGTGATCTCATCCAAACTCTTTGTTTAAATAATTGAAGGTGAAGTAAAGTTAAATCTTTAGCTTGTGGTCGGTCACACAACATCATAATGCTTCAGTGAGGATTAGAGGCTGAATCTTTATGCTCCAAAGTGTCTCTGTATGGTCTTTACTGTAGATGAAATGTCAATTCCCATTTTGTAAAAAAAAAAAAAAAAAAAAAAAAAAAAAAGTCTCATCATCAAAGCAGTGAAGCAGTGAGTGGAATGTATCCTTTATTCCTATTTGTTTCAGAAAGAACACACATTGTCACACTCCATTTGTTCACATTTTAACATGCCACATCCAACCTCTAGTGATTTTAGTATCTCTCTGCTACAATAAGTTGTTATATAACAGGTGGTGCAGGCTAGATGCGGCCATTATAGTGTCCTTGCAATGAATAGGAATCCAATCACTGCAGATTAGACACAGTTCAGAGAAATCACTCTTAGTTCTGCTGTTCTCCTTAGAGACAGGAAGGCTTTGTTTCCAAATCTAATTCTGAAGTACTAGAGTAAAAAGCTTTCCAATAGTGCTTCTTGAAATTGTCCCTTTAGTACAAAAGGAAAAAAAATACTATATGCCACTGGTTCCCTCAATTTTTGATAAGTGGATTTCAGCCATATTTCTCGATAAGTTCATATTTTTTGAAAGAATATAAGCAGTCAAGTTCTAAATCAATCTGAGGGGGAAAAGCATGTTTATGGATTTCAAAGCTTCATCTACCATTTTCTAAATTAAAGGCCAAAATACATGAAATAAATTTAAAATGTGGAACTTTGGAAGGGATAAGCAGAAATAGTCATAACAGAAGTACATTAAACAATTCTGATGAGAGGTGACATCTAATTTTGTAAAGTGAAATACCATGGAAGTATATACCAGCAATTTGAATTGAAGATGCATCTTTTTAACTTTTACATTTTCCTCTCAAGAACACTGCAATATAATGTAGATATGCAAAGTCATTCTCTGGTTCTTGCAAACCATATTGTAATAGTTATATTCATAAAGGGTGCCACCATTTGCAAAATAATTTCAACTTATTAATGTGGGAACCATATTTTGACTTACTGGCATTTATAATCAGTGCCAGGGTAGCATATGGCTGGGGGGAAAAATAGAGGTGAAATGTCAATTTGTATAAAAACTACCCATAATAGGCCCTCCGATCTCTGTCTCTGTCTCTCTGTCTCTCTGTCTCTCTCTCTCACACACACACACACACAGAAAAGAAGTAGCAGCTTTCATTATTACAAGCATTTTAAATG
The DNA here is from genome assembly GCF_014898765.1 of Herpailurus yagouaroundi. Lineage (NCBI taxonomy): Eukaryota > Metazoa > Chordata > Mammalia > Carnivora > Felidae > Herpailurus > Herpailurus yagouaroundi. The sequence goes on along the minus strand of NW_024412394.1, from coordinate 34,006,554 downwards.
CTTTAAATCAAAGTTAAATTGACAAATATAGTGTAAATATGTCATTTTTTCATATCAATAAAAATCTCTTCTTAGGGGAAGGCACATTTTCTCTCATACCCATTTGTCTTTTATTTTCCTGGGAGGACAAATTTCTCCCATCCTTCCTGTTTCAACAAAATCTTTACCTATATCAAAACTCTCCTTTTCAGTATTAGGAGAATAGTATTCCTCCTCCTGCTTTGCATTCTTACCATACACTCCCCCTCCTCTTCTTCTCCACCTTATTCCCTTACATTTTTCTCGGTAAACCCCAGAGTAAACTCCTTCCACAAACTGTCTATGAACATATAGGTCTGCCTTCTCTATACTGTTTTCTCATATATGTGTGTACATAGCTATCCTTCCTTTCTCAGCACTTAAATGGTATTGTAATAGATGCTGTCGACTCAAAACTGAAAGGAGTTACAGTCTTGTGGGGGAGGAAAACATATAAGCGATTCTATTTCAGCAGAGTAGGAAGTATAAAATATGCCTAAATGAGTGATGGGACAAAAAAGATGAAGTTAACATCTCTGTTGGCGTGAGTTAAGGATCTTCCTACAGAGGAGGAGATGCTTGAGCTATACTTGGAAGGTCAAATAAACATTTTCTAGACAAGGGTGCCTGGGTGGCTCAGTCTGTTAAGGATGTGACTTGATCTCGGCTCCACAGTTCGGGGGTTTGAGCCCTGCCTTGGGCTCTGTGCTATTTGGCGCAAAGCCTGCTTGCGATACTGTCTCTCCCTCTCTCTGCCCCTCCCCCCACTTGTTCTCTCTCTCTCTCTCTCTCTCTCTCTCTCTCTCTCAAAATAAATAAACTTAAAAAATTGCTAGACAGGGGCGCCTGGGTGGCGCAGTCGGTTAAGCGCCCGACTTCAGCCAGGTCACGATCTCGCGGTCCGTGAGTTCGAGCCCCGCGTCGGGCTCTGGGCTGATGGCTCAGAGCCTGGGGCTTGTTTCCGATTCTGTGTCTCCCTCTCTTTCTGCCCCTCCCCCGTTCATGCTCTGTCTCTCTCTGTCCCAAAAATAAATAAATGTTGAAAAAAAAAATTAAAAAAAAAATTGCTAGACAGATAAGGAAGGAAAAGAACATTCAAGACTGTGGAGGCTAAGATGTCTGAAAGACCTTTCTATTAAGTAATCAGAACAGTGTTACCTTTAATTCCTTATTGTCTGGAATATAATTTTTTATGTCTGAAACACCTGCAATCTGTAGTGTTTCTCATCTGTTCTACTTAAATTTTACTTTAAAAGTTAGGAGTAAAAAACTACTGATCTTTTCTCAGTGCAAATTCTATTTGGATCTCTGGCAGCAAGATACCCAAAACGCAGGAGGAAAGCAGGGAAACCATAGCAATACTCAGTCTACTGGAAATTCCAGGAAACTAATGAGAAAGTGTAGTGAAGAGAGGTACAGCCAAGGCCATATGCTACTGTGGTCTCTTCTTCCCTCTTTAATCTTTTTATCTTTTAGTTAATTCTTCTTTCTTCTGCCCCTTTAAATGGTTATCTCCATAATTCATTTTTGATGTAGAAGTTTACACCCTTCTCTGGGAATCTCCCACTTGACTGGCATGGGTATCCTTTCTATGTGGATGATGCCCATCTTGGTATCTCCAATCTCAATAACTTTCATGAGTTTCAATTCTGAATTTCCTATATATCTCTAACCATTTTCACCTAAGAAATCCTACCAGCACCTTGGAGTTTATATAGCACTTTGGAGATTTTTGATGGTTTTATTATGTGTCAACTTGGCTAGGCTACAGTCCCCAGTTATTCAACCAATTTAGGTGTCACTGTGAAAGTATTTTGTAGGTGTGCTAGAGTCCATAAACAGCTGACCATAAGTAAGGGATACTAATTCAGATAATCTGGATGGGCCCAATTCAATTAGTTGGAGAATTTAAGAACAGAAATAAGGCTTCCCTGATAAAGAAATTCCATTTGTATACCACAGCGTCAGCCAGTAGCTCAGAGTTCTAGCCTGCCCTTCTCAGGGCCTGCATTATGGATTTCAGACATGCCTAGTCAGCCCCCATAATCACATAATCCAATACCTTGTAATAAATCTCTTCTTAATATACATTTCTTACAGATTCTGCTTCTCTGGTTGAACCAGGACTGGTAGAGGTTTACAGACTCAAACTGGCCTTCTCTAGTAATTTCCCAATTCTGTTAAAGATATTGCCATTTTTCCATTATCAAACAGGGTTTATTAATTCCCTATCTCCTGTACTTATTCCTTCCTTTTTGTTTCAGTTGGTCTCTCCATATTGAGATTCTTGTCATTTCACTTGGGTTTGTACCACCACAACAGATAAAGATGTTGGTCTCCTGCTCCAATTTTATTGGCTCTCCCACAGCCTCCATGTCATTTACAGTGCTCCTATATTATATTCCCACCAAATCGGCCATATTTACCTTTCTACCAGATAGCAACCTTCTGCTCCAACCAAGCTGGTTACATCCTGTTCTCTCTTCATGACTTTCCATTATATATATATGGAAACTATACATATATATATATATATATACACACACATACACATATATATATATATATACATATATATATATACATATATATATATATATATATATATATATATATATAGTTTTTTTAATGTTTATTTTTGAGAGAGAGAGAGTGCACCTGTGAGAACAGGAGAGGGGCAGAGAGAGAGGGAGACAGAGGATCCGAAGCCAGCTCTGTGCTGACAGCAGAAAGCCCAACACAGGGCTTGGTGAGTTGAATGAATGGTGAGATCATGACCTGAGCCAAAGTTGGACACTTAACAGACTAAACCACCCAGGTGCCCCATGACTTTATATTTTCTGCTTCCACAGTTTTCCCTATATCATCCTACCTACTAGGTATGTCCTTCTGTCTTTCCCTATCAATGCTTTAAGACCATCTCAAAGCAGCCCTACTTATAACCTAGTCTGACCAGCCTAAGCTGCAATGATATTACTCTCCAAACTCCTATACTGATTATTTCCCTTTAAGTAAATTGGTAATTGACTATTAAATGCTCTATGAAAACATTTAATGTAATGGACTTTTAATGAAATCTCACTTATATGTAACATTTCACCTAAATATATATGCTTTATACCTCTTCCTCCAGCACTCTCCTGTCAGAGTGCTTTGTGAAAGAGTAGTGCACAGCAAATGTTTATCAAGGGGGTTGCTGACTGAATCTTAGTAACTAAAGCTTAGAGCATTAACTGTGTATATATCTTCATAGAAACCCAGAGTGGTTCCTATTAATTGGTCAATCGGATAAAAAACAATTTCTAGACCAGACTGATTCTGTACTGTTGGTCTTATACCAAGTTTGAAGTGTAAGGGAGAAAAAAATAGTTATTTATTTATTTATTTATTTATTACTTAGGTAGAAAAATAATTTCTTGATGTCCACTAACAATGAGCATAGATAAGAAGCAAGGGGACATTTCACTCAGTTGGTTAAACATGAGGATGGCATGAAACCAAACAGATGTTAAGATTCCTTTTAAGATAAATGACTTAAACTAAACTGGGAATTAGGGGAGGGAAAGATATAAATTACAAATGTATCACAGCTATCCTAAGAAATTTATGCCTTTTTTCCATGGATGAGCCCTGTTCCCAAAATTAAATATTAAGTGTTAAGTAAGACTAAACATAAGGAATTAAGTCCAAGTTCTACTTAGAGTATAAAACAAACAAACAAAAAAAAACACAATAAGCAATATATAGAATACTCTTCTTTGCTAATGTATAAAAACCTTCATACACAAAAGTGTCCTCCATCAGATTTTGATTTAGAGTTTTTTTTTTGTTTGTTTGTTTGTTTTTTTTTAGAAGAAAGAGAGTTACTGATAAGTGTTAAAGATTTTACCATACAGTTTATATGCTTAGGCTTTGGAGAACCCCTCTGTTTTGGAATATATACAAATAGACTGTCCTTTTCCAGAGGGATCTCAGAATGGCTTTGGCACAAACTCTACTGGTAACCATACTACATTTTTAGTTTCAGCCAGACTGTTGTGACATCAGCATATGAGTAAGAAAATCAATTAGGAAAAAAAATAATTACCAGGTTATACTTCTTCCTATAAATTATCTGAGAGCATAAGTCTATTTTGTTTTGAAATTTCTCTAAATTCTTAACATGTATGTTTTCTTCTGATCTAAAGATAATTAAAACATGTTTATCATTTGAGAATTTTAAGTGGTTTCTCTCAAATACTGCTGAGAAGATCTCCATAAGTAGGTAGTCTTAGGGAGAAAAAGTACAACCCATTGTAAGCAACACAGTTGATATAACTCATCATAAGTTATTCACACACAAAAAGTTACATTTCTCTGGTCCTTGGCTGCACATAACAAAACGAAAAGCAAAACTTTTGGAGCCTAAATAGAAAATAAGATTTATAATTTCCAAATGCAAATTAAATATACTTCTTAATTTCTAAAATAAGTCCATATAAAGTCTTTGCATTGAATTGTCTGTAAAAGGCCTATATGATATGCAACACAGTTGATGCAATTTTAAATATAAATGAAATTGTTTCAAAGAAAGCAATAGCTTTGTGATAACATTAACATGTAGGTTTTGGTACTAATGAGTTGAGGCACTGCTCAATTTCAAATCCAGCTTTAAAGTGCAATGAGTTAATCATATTAGGCATTATAATTTTATAAATATCCTCGCAACATCTTTCTATAAGTAATCCATCCACCACATAACAATTTTCACATTTTTTTCTTTTCATTCAATTATTAGTAATCTCGAGTATAACACTATCTTTGTTGGAAAATTAGTAACATAGCATTGAAAGCTCAGATGAACATAGAAATTCTGCTTTTGGTTTTAGTTTTATGAAAAGTTATAAGTTAACCAGCAAACTCCTAGTAGAACGCAGTAAAATCATACATGGAACACAGACTTACCTAGTTTATCTTGGAAAAGTTAAGAATCAGCATTAAGTTCTCAGAGGAAAGCTGAAATCCAAATAAGATTTGACCTGGTTTAAATGACTTGTGCTCTCTCTGGGTGAAATATCGGAGCTCTCTGCAAAGTCTTTACTTTCTCTTTCCCAATCTCTGTCTCCCTCTCTCTCAGCCTCTCTCTCCTCCCCTCTCTCTTTCTCACACATACACACAGTATGATTAAATTGCTTCTGTCAAGACTGGTTTTTCTATAGCTTATTATAAGACCATGAAGTGAAAAACCACACAGTAAATTTGCTCTGGATCATCTCATATATACGAAAACTGCTAAATAGTCACAATTTGAAAACTGCTACATAGTCACAAAATCTTAAACTATATAATGGATACATATGTAAATCAAGTGAAATGAAAATATTGCTTGGTTTATTAAAGACTATGTAGGTTCTCTGTTTATGTAAGAGATATCAGAGAAGTAAAGCTGAGGGCTAATTTCCAGGGTAAGCCTGTTTAAAGAGCTTTACATGGGCAAGAGGAAGGCCCATATTGATTTCTGACATCCTCCCTACTTGGCCTTTGTAATACACATGTAACACTTAAAGTGTCAAAATTATCACTTTGAAGATGCACTTATTAAGCACTCACAGGGTTCTGCTGGCTTTCCCCACACCCTTTCACATCCCTCCCTCCTGCAAGAAGACAAGCACTAGGGCCAGGGAAATGGTAAAGCACAGAAGAAGAAAAGGGCCTAACCTTTGTTGAGTGCTTTTTATATACTAAGCCCTGTGCTCAGTGCGTTATACACATTTCCATTAACCCTCATCCTAAGTCCCTGGTATTGGTGTTGCTCTACTTGACAAGTGTGAGAAATGGAGCTCAAGAGTTAAGAAGCAAGGGCGCCTTGGTGGCTCAGTTGGTTAAGTGTCCAATTCTTGATTTCAGCTCAGGTTATGATCTCATGGTTCATGAGATCAAACCCCACATCGGGCTCCGTGCTATCAGTGTGGAGCCTACTTGAGATTGTCTCCCTCTCTCTCTGCCCCTTCCCCACTCATCCTCTCTCTCTCAAGAATAAACAAACATTAAAAAAAAGAGTTAAGAAGCGGTTAGTAAGTGGCAAAACTATCACCACCTCCCAAGTTTCCCCCACCTAAAGTAAATTCCAAAGTCCACATCCTCTGAAATCTATATAATTCCTTAAGCTCTTGGGGCGCCTGGGTGGCGCAGTCAGTTGGGCGTCCGACTTCAGCCAGGTCACGATCTCGCGGTCCGGGAGTTCGAGCCCCGCGTCGGGCTCTGGGCTGATGGCTCGGAACCTGGAGCCTGTTTCCGATTCTGTGTCTCCCTCTCTCTCTGCCCCTCCCCCGTTCATGCTCTGTCTCTCTCTGTCCCAAAAATAAATAAACGTTGAAAAAAAAAATAAAAAAAAAATAATTCCTTAAGCTCTTTTCATGACACTATGTTGAGGAAGGGAAAATGGCAGCAAAACAACAACAACAACAACAACAACAACAACAAAACCATATTACCACGACAGTGTTTTTCCTATGTTTCCTCTTCACCACAATGGCACTGAGGAATCAGAGTTCAGTGTTCTGCTTTTTCCTTTTCTTCCCTCCAGTACTGTCTCAAGAGCATGAAGAGGCAAAAGGAGGTAAGGTAATCACACTTCCTGTGCCTCAGGGCAATCATGCTTTATGCCTATTGTTCTAGCGTATTATTACTAGTGTTCACTTTTGCCCTCAAAGATATTCCATTTTGGATGATGACTTATATAGTCAGCATATATTTAAGGAGTAGAGCAATACAAGTAAACTAAAGCTGCCTCAAAACAGTTACAAGGTGGGGCACCTGGGTGGCTCAATCGGTTGAGCATCTGACTTTGGCTCAGGTCATGATCTCACAGTCTGTGAGTTCGAGCCCTACATCGGGCTCTGTGCTGACAGCTCAGAGCCTGGAGCCTGCTTCAGATTCTGTGTCTCCCTCTCTCTCTGCCCCTCCCCTGCTCATGCTCTGTCTGTCTCAAAAATAAATGAAAACATTAAAAAAAGTTACAAGGTGATTTTCTAATTGCAATTCCAATTAGATTGTTACGAAATTGAACAGGCAAGGCATGGAAGTCGACGTAACTCAAAAGTTCTTGCCTAGTGCTACCTGGTAAACAATGTATCTCTCTTTTAGAACTTGAAGTATTTATCTAGGTTTCTTGCATTGGGAAACATCTGTGCGGTATGGAGGCACCTTTGTCCGCACAACTAAAGCTAGTTAACTTGGGGCCAGAGGAACTGAAAAGGGACAAGATCATATCATAACTTTCAAATAAATATAAAATGGCACATGGTCAGTCTCTCATTGCCAGCATGTCTCAAGCTGCCATTTTTATTCCTTTGGATGTCCTTAAGATGGGTGGTAGGGTGATAGCACACCGTGACACATGAAAACCCACCATGAGAACTTTATCCCTCAAATAAAATGCAGATTACCTCAAAGGAGTAATATGAAGTAATATGAATTAAACAATATAGCAACTCAGAGAATCTCTTTAACAGGATGTGTCCCATGTGATAGCCAAAAATTATCTATAGAAAACTAAAGGGGTTTTGAAAACAGATGGACACTTAACAGTACTAGAAATTTACTGTGCATCACAGAGTGATGTGGAGGGTGCTGACAGAGGTGGGCAGCCATGTCTGTGTGGAATGCCCTGGACAAAGATGAAATATCAAGAGAGAAGTTCTGCCATAAAGCCCAGCCCTAGTGGAGGATAGAAGGCACAGAGAGAGAAGGAAAAAGAGGGGCCTCCACAAGCAAACACTGCACATGTGGGCCATTTACAAAAAGTGGAGATAACCTCCCAGAACTTGTGGCTTGGTACATGTTGCACATACTTAACTATACCTGCTGGCTGGGTACCTTTGTCTAAAGCCTAATCTGTAAAAGTACAAATGGAGATTGAGGGTAGAAGGCTATAGTAATGGATGCTGTTGGTGCCCTGCCCACACCCGCCTGGCACTTGCCGCTCCTGTCTGTGAGGATGGCGTCTCTGCAGGCACCTGCAACTCTCTGCTCAGGGCTCCTTCCAATTGTAGTCAGCTGGGCCCACGTGGAAAGGAGGCCTGAAGGGCCAGGAAGTTAACGATCCTGGAAACACTCCTCATCCAGTGACAAATGAACGTTGCTGAATAAATGCTAGTGTCTTTACTCTCAGGGAAGACACCTTTACACTGTCTCCCACAGAATGCCAATAGGATCAAGCTCCAGTTGGCCAGAGCACCAATCTACTACATAACACACCTTATATTGACTTGCTTTCCTATTTCAGTTCCCAGTAACCCATACTGCTGTTTCTCTAGGGTCACCTCTCAAATAAAATACACCCAACATTTGTCTCAGGGTTTGTTTTTAGGGAACCCCAACTAATACAGTTGCCAAAGAGAAGCAGATTTCATTTTACAAGGCTGGAAAGCTATAGCAAATATTTAATGTTTGGGAGATATGGGAAATTTTTCTTACTTAGGCAACTGATTAGTGTTTTACAAATACTGGAATGATATATGGCTATGCATCTTGACTATTTTTTAATTATTTATTTATTTATTTATTTATTTATTTATTTATTTATTTATTTTGAGAGAGAAAAAGAGCATGAGTGGGAGAGCAGAAGAGAGAGAGGGAGAGAGAGAATCCCAAGCACACTCTGTGCTATCAATGCAGAGCCTGACACAGGGCTTGATCTCATGAACTGTAAGATCATAACCTGAGCCGAAATCAAGAGTAGGATGCTTAATTGACTGAGCCACCCAGGTGCCCCATCATCTTGACTATTTTTAAAAGTATATTATACCTCCATCAACAGAGAAACATATCCCAATGATATGTTTCTTTGTCATCATGTATTAAGCAGAGGTAGAAACTATATCAGATGGGACACTAGAATGTGGCAAAGTTAGTTAAATATATGCAACACCATACAGAAAACATAAACTATGCTACTGGGTATCTTAGGGCAGAAAAATATGGGATCCAAAACTGGTTTATATTAATAGAAGCAGGGCAGGGGATTTGGCCAATGGCCAGGCTTGAAAAGGGAGAAAGAAACACCTAGAATAGAGAAGGCAATGCCAGAAGACTGTACTGAAGACAAGATATGTTCTTTGGAAACTAGTGAGGAATGCACCTGGTTGGAATCCATGATTGGCAAGTCTTAGAAGAAGGTTAAATCCACAAGAATGGGAAGCTGTATGAGGAGTCCTCTCTTCCCCACCATGAACAAGTACTACATCAGACAACCTTTCAAACCAGGTAAAGAAGGCCTGGTAATATTTGAGAAGGAACTCTTCCTAACTCAATTATCCCCTTAACCAGTTAGTTGATGCCTGAAATGCTTATATGTAGGAAACTGTTCATTATACACTTAGAAGTAAAATGCAAACACCTGGTCAAAGAAACAGTATGAATGTGTCTCTCAGCATAAAAGCAACCAATCAGGTATGCTTTCTACATTTCTTGCATGTCTTATATAGTGCTTAGCGAATAACATTTTTAAAAAAGGAGTCATTGTCAATGAAAAGGCTTACATACCAGAATCCTTTTGAAGAGAAGATAGTTAATAACTCGTCTTTATATTTCAACTCCAAATACTTCTCTTTATCCTCTCATTTCCTTTTTTCCTTTTCCCAGCCCCGTGCTCCAAAACAAATAGGTAAAACTTTAAATCTGCTTATCGGGGCGGGGGGGGAGCCAAGATGGCAGAGGAGCATGGAAGTTTTTCTTGTGTCTCGCATCCATGAACTACAGCCAGACCAACACTAAACCATCCTGCACACTTAGAAAACTGATCTGAGGACGAACACAACAATCTGCACAACCTGAACCACAGAACTCAGCAGATACATGGCGTGGAGAGGTGAACTTGGGCAGCGAGAAGCCAGGGAGATCAGGGAGCTGTTTTCGTGTGTGGAGAAAAGACGGGAGGGGGGCACCGGTGGTGAAATACGGGAAAAGCACCCCCCTAAAAGCAGCTGGAGAGAAAGTGGAAAAGGGGAAACAGCTGCAGGGACTGAACTAAAAAGGGAGAAAGGAGAAAGGAGAGGGTTAAATTCCATTAACACTCTATAAACAGGGGGAGTGCAGAGTCTGAAACTCAGCAGCTCCATACCTGGTAGTGCTCTGGTGGGAAGGGGGAATTCCCAGGAGCAGAGTGAAGTCTGGGATCTTCGGGCCACATGGGGAGCGGCGGTTCCCCTGCTGGGAGGACACCTGCTAGAAGCTGTGTGACTCCCCGAAAGGCGAAGGCCACAGTGGACCTGGGAAAATAGCCACATTCGCTGGTGCTGGAACAAGGTCGCTGGGAGTGAAGCCTGGTACCAGATGCATGATGTGATTTGCCATAACCCCTGAAATGCTGCTGCTACACGATCGCGTGAACTTTTTCTGGGGTGGACTGGCACCCAGCCGCAGTCTCTGAGCATCGGCAGCAGCACAATCCGGCCAATGTTCCTGGGTGTGGCCGGCACCCAGCCATTGCTCGGTGAGACACTCCCACACAGGGGCAGAACAGGTCAAAGCCACAATCCTTCAGAAGTAAGGGTTCAGGAAAGACAGCCGCATCTGAGATAAAACTTAGGAGGGAGGTGCTGCCTGGGGCTTGGTTACAGGCAGTGTAAAAGCAGGTTGTGTACAGAAGCCGAAGACAAAGGACAGGTGCATGATTGCTGACTGGGGAGAAGAGAGTTCCGATATAGACACTGGGTAGCTGGGTGATGCCATTTTCACCGCTGGGCGCATGTGCATACACACCTACAAGTGCCGTAACAATCGACCCCAGTAAGCCAAGCAGCGCCATCTAGTGGAGAAGGGAGACATTACACTAAGCCCCATTCAACTGGGCTAACCTTGCTCTTCAGGAACAATTAACACCTGCTTAGTTTACGGACTATAAAGCACTTCGTAGTTTGACTTCTAGGGGAAAACAAAGTAATTTCAATCGTATTTCAGTCTGTTCACCTGTCCATCTATTCAATTTTTTTTTGCTTCTTCATTTCTTTTTCTTGAATACAGAAAGAGAAAAATCTATTTTTATTTTCAATTTTTATTAAAAATATTTCTTTCACTTTTTTCTACTAATATTGTTAAACAATACAAATTACAATTAAACAATTACAAATTAAACAATACAAATATTGTTAAAATGTCAATACTACCCAAAGCAATCTACATATTCAATGCAATCCCTATTAACATAACACCAGCATTCTTCACAGAGCTAGAACAAACAATCCTAAAATTTGGATGGAACCAGACAAGACCCCAAACAGCCAATTTTGAAAATAGCCAATAGCAATCTTGAAAAAGAAAACCAAAGCAGGAGGCATCACAATCCCAGATTTCAGGCTGTATTACAAAGCTGTAATCATCAAGACAGTATGGTACTGGCACAAGAACAGACACTCAGATCAATGGAATAGAATAGAGAGCCCAAAAATGGACCCACAGACATATGGCCAGCTAATCTTTGGCAAAGCAGGAAAGAATATCCAATGGAATAAAGACAGTCTCTTCAGCAAGTGTTACTGGAAAACTAGAGAGCGACACACTGAATGAACCTGGACCACTTTCTTACAGCATACACAAAAATAAACTCAAAATGGATGAAAGACCTAAATGTAAGACAGGAAGCCATCATAATCCTCGAGGAGAAATCAGACAAAAACCCCTTTGATCTTGGCCACAGCAAATTCTTACTCAACACATCTCCAGAGGCAAGGAAAACAAAAGCAAAAATGAACTATTGGGACCTCATGAAAATAAAAATCTTCTGCACAGCGAAGGAGACAATCAGCAAACCTAAAAGGCAACTGACAGAATGGGAGGGGATATTTGCAAATGACGTATCAGATAAAGGGTTAGTATCCAAAATCTTGAAGAACTTATCAAACTCAACACCCAAAAAACAAATAACCCAGTGAAGAAATGGGCAAAAGACATGAATAGTCACTTGTCCAAACAAGACATCCAGATGGCCGACACATGAAAAAATGCTCAACATCACTCATCACCTGGGAAATACAAATGAAAACCACAATGAGATACCACCTTAGACCTATCAGAATGGTTTACATTAACAACACAGGCAACAACAGATATTGGTGAGGATGTGGAGTAAGAGGATCTCTTTTGGTGAGAATGCAAACTGGTGCAGCCACTCTAGAAAACAGTGTGTAGGTTTCTCAAAAAATTAAAAATAGAACTACCCTATGACCCAGCAATTGCAACACTAGGTATTTATCCAAGGGACACAGGTATGCTGTTTCAAAGGGGCACATGCACCCCAATGTTTATAGCAGCACTATCAACAACAGCCAAAGTATGGAAAGTGCCCAAATGTCCATCGATGGATGAATGGAGATACAGTATACAATGGAGTAGTACTCGGCAATCAAAGAGAATGACATATTGTCATTTGCAACTACGTGGATGGACCTAGAGGGTATTATTCTAAGTGAAATTAGAGAAAGACAAATACCATATGACTTCACTCATATGAGGACTTTAAGATACAGAAAAGATGAACACAAGGGAAGGGAAGCAAAAATAATATAAAAACAGGGAGGGAGACAAAACATAAGAGTCTCTTAAACATGGAAAAGAAACAGAGGGTTACTGGAGGGGTTGTGGGATGGAGGATGGGCTAAATGGGTAAGGGGCATTAAGGAATCTACTCCTGAAATCATTGTTGCACTATATGATGACTAATTTGGATGTAAATTTAAAAAAATAAAAAAAAATCTGCTTATCATTCCACATTTTTGTTCAAAACTCAACACCATGCTACTACATTAAGATGAAACCAAAATCTTAAGCATGGTCATTAGCACCAAATTGCTCTCAAGAACGTTCCTATAAAGCTCTTTCCTTTTGCCCCTGTATATTCTGACCTTCTTTTAGCTCCTCAAAATATCAGTTCCCATCATAGGTCTCTGTCCATAATATTTCTGTTGCCTGGAATATTTTCCTTTCCCCTGCGCTACTTACTCCCTTGGATCACTCTGTCTCATCTCTCAGGTCTTAAAGTAAACCTCAGTACCACCAGTCTAGGTTAAGCCCCCTTGCAGGGCTTGCTTTCATAGGGCCCTGCCCCTCTTCATAACATTTAATGTTTGAGATGACCTTCCTATGACTGTCGGGAGCAAGGACCAGATCTATCCTGCTTATGACTCCAAGCCCAGAACAGTATCTGGTAACTATTAGCTTGATTAATAAATGTTTTGAATGAATGAATAAACAGTTACCGAATCCAAGATCTTCTGGCCCCAAATTTTGTATTCTTTGTGTCACATCTCCCAGAACACAAGGAATTGGGACAATTAAACTGAAGGGGGGGAAATGACATAAATAAAAATGAACAAAGATTTGGTTAGAAACCAAACTTTGAAGGCATCATTTGGCAAGGGTTCTATCTATTTAATTTACCCAAAACAAGTGGAAGTTTTTAAAGAGGGATTTTTATCACACAGCTGTTTTGTTTGCTCTATGGGTATACTGAACAATTGAGGACAAAATTAGTTTGGGTTAAGTTGGGATATATTTATGCAGTTTGCCTTTTTAGAGGTATGTATTTGTTGTCATCTTTTTTCTCATTATACATAAGTATGTGCGTTAGTGTCTAATTTTGCATTTGTAGTTTTGTTTGTTCATTTTATTAAAGAGGGCTTTCCATAAAGTTCAGACTCTATAAAACTAAATTGGCCTTTGATAAATAGAATAAGTGCTCCCCACCAAATATTTGTGTCCCTAATTTCTAGAATGTATGCTTCATGACATGGCAAGGGGAAATTATGGTTGCAGATAGGGTTAAGTTTGCTAGCCAACACACCGTAAAATAATGAGATTATGCTAGATTGTCTGGGTTGGGGGCTATGTAATCACAGAGGCCCTTATAAGAGGAAGAGAGAGACACAAACATCAGGGTAAGATGTGATATGAAAAAGACTCCATCAGCCATTGCTGGCTTTGAAGGTGGAAAAGAGCTTCCAGGCCAGGGAATAAGTATGGCCCCCAGAGCCTGGGAAAGCAAGAAAATGGATTCTCTCTTAGAGCCTCCGAAAGGAAGACAGCCCTATTGATACCTTGACCAGTTTTGGACTTCTGACTGCCAGAACTGCAAGATAATTCATTTCTTGTTATTTTAAACCACTACATTTGTGGTAATTTGTTACAGCAGCAATAAGAAACTAATACACTGCTCCTACCAGGAGATTATTCAAAAACCTATTACTCTACCAAGGAATTCTTTAAAAATTTTTTTATTTATAAAATGATCTCATGATCCAAATCCTGAGGATAATTATAGACAGTTTCCAAATAGTTTTTTAACTACCATATGTAAGAAGGACTTCTAAGGCCAGGAAATATAATCTATTATAAAGGCTATTAGGGTCACACCTATAGGAGATACTCATTTGCAATTAGAATCCATTTAGTCAAATGTTGATTAAGCTTGTAAGAAGAACTATACATAGAAATAATACTGCTATTTCTCCTCACCTTAGGTACACACGTACACACACATTTCCCCCTCATTAAGACTTTACACAAAATTACATTTAAATCGAACCACTATCACTGATATAAAAGTAAGTTGTTTACCTTAAGTTTCTATGTAAAGTGGAAACAGCTTAGTTTTCTGGAAGAAATAGAAATGATGACATATAAAGCACCCAGGGCAGGACTGATACCTAAAAAGGTAGTAGCTATATTAATATAATAATAACTTGGAGGGCACCTGGGTGGCTCAGTCGATTGGGCATCTGACTTTGGCCCTGGTCATGATTTCACAGTTTGTGGTTCGAGCCACGTGTTGAGCTCTGTGCTGACAGCTCAGAGCCTGGAGCCTGCTTCAGATTCTGTCTCCCTCTCTCTCTCTCCCCCTCCCCCACTCGCACACTTTCTCTCTAAAAATGAATAAACATTAAAAAAATAACTTTGTGCTTACAGATTTGTACATTGAGTAACACTGTCCTGCAGATCCTCTATATTTTCTCACAAATAAGGATATTGACTAACATTTCTCTAAATGCTTGAAAGCAGTTTTAATAGGAAGATATTTTATAAGTAAGATAAAGACACAGTGCTCTGGTTAGAAGCTAGGTGATAAAATACAACAGAAATTAACCTTATACAAATGAAAACTTCAAATTAGCATTGAGTATTATTATTGAAAGGATTTTTTATAATCTATTATTTGACAAAGTTAAAATAGTAGGAAAGCTAGACGCTACCTGTAGCTTTGACGGAATGTGAGGGGAGGGATGCAATGCAGAAAAGCAGCTTCATAAGAACTAATAATCCTCTGCTTAGGACTTTGGGATGGCTATGACATTTGAACCTGGAAAGTGAACAAAACTCTGACGTGTAAATTATTCTATTTTAGCCGAGTCACTGCAATGAAGACAAACACACCTGAAAAAATTTTATACAAATTATGTTAAAAAATATATGAAAACTACTGCACATTAAAAGTTACTTATGTAATGGCTGACCCAAAAGAATATAAGATGCTTCCAGAAAATTAGGAAGACAAATATTTTGCATGTTGGGTCATTTTCATGATTTTTAACAATAAATTTTCAGATATGTGCTCATGGGAAAACAATTACTTTACAACACATTAACATATATTTGGAACCCAATCATGGAAAGTACTTTGCTTTTGTGATTTATATCTTATGAGCATTATTTATTTCACATGACCCTTGAAGGAAAATTCTTGTCAACTAGTCACGCTAGTTGCTATTTTACACATTTAATTAAAAGAAATGTATGTCAAAATATAATTTCCTTGTCTTCAGGAGGTTCTGGTGACTCCATGGACACTAGATGTTAATTTAGTGAGTTTTGTTGTTTATGCTACTACCTGAAATGTTCAGTGTATTAAGAAGGGTTGTTAAAGATGTGCCCAACCAGCTGTATGATATTTGGGAAGGTCATTCATTGGAGGTAAAAAGGTAAATCGCTTTCTAATGATGTAACTTAAAGTGGATATGAAGCTCAGGGAGCACAGAAGAAAGGGTGGTGGGAGAGACTGAGGGACTTTCTAAGTGCCTTAGGTGGCTAGGGCTCTGTTATGCACCCGAAGGACAGTTAGTGTCTTATCTGAAGACCTATCTATGGGTTTAGGTGGCACACAGGTAGTTAGCTGGAGCCTGATGTGCAAGGACATCATACAGCCCCTAACCTTCCACATCCATTCTTTCCCTCTTCCTCTCCTACCACAGGACAAAGAGGGGTCTCTCTTCTTACCTTGATTTGATACCACCTCTCCCTTCTGCCTTCCCAAGGACCAAGCTCTATTAAAAAATTATTTTATTATTAACATTATGAGAAAGATAAAGAAGACAGAGAGAGAGAGATCAGGTAGTGGGGGAGGGACGGGGGGGGGGAAGAGAGAGAGAGAGAGAGAGAGAGAGAGAGAGAGAGAGAGAGAGGGAGAGAGAGAATATCCCAAGCAGGCTCCAAGCTCAGCACAGAGCCCAACGTGGGGCTTGATCCAATGACCCTGAGATCATGCCCTGATGCAAAATCAAGAGTCAGATGCTCACTCAACTGAGCCACTCAGGCGCCCCCCCACCCAAGCTCTATTTATTACATTCTCTCTCCATCTTTTTATCTTAAAAATGTTCCTTTCATTAGAACTTAAGTATTTCAAAACCTATATTCTTTTCTGACAAACGTAATGGACTCCTCTTCTGTGTTCATTTCTCAGAGAATTACATTTAAATAATTTTTGTCCTTATCTTTCCCCACATAATCTCCAGTTAAATTTAATGTCTTGCAAACAAGAATTTCTCCTGAATTTATCAAAGCAAGCTTTGCTAACCAGAAATTCTGGAATGTCAACAGCCACTTCTGAGTATTTCTTCCAGTTCTCAAACTTATACCTTTACTTTGCATTAGGAAAAAGACTCACTGACTGAAAGATTTTTGAGATAATTATCCTCACACCAGAACCGTAAAGATTTCTCCATCCCTTCATTATCCCACCTTGTCTGTTAGACTCGGTCTTTAATTGTATTTTAAGATGCCCATGCTTCTTATCATCAGTATTAGCACTACTGTTTTCTGTTCTTCACTCACTTGAATGAGAGGCACAAGGGAAGAACATGTTTATGTAACTGTACAAATCCAGCAAATGTTGTGGTCTTTTACTGTGCTGTAGGGGCCTAGGTGGTGACATGGCTGAAAGGGAGCTGTTTCCTATCAGGCAGCAACTGTGCTGTAGGCTAATCAATGGAGGAGGTGTGAGAGTAGGGCCCCACACAAGTGAAACATAAAGGAGTTGAGCGTCACTCTTAAATAAAAACCACCAGTGGTTTCTTTTCCTTAATTTCTCAATCTCTATAAGTAATCAGACTTGATATATTTTTGTGCTTAGAGAAAAAACTAAAAAGTGACATGACCTTTAGCACAATAATTATCAATTACCAATTTCAGAAAAGTGACATTATGAAATATGGTTATTAGCAAATTTTGTTCCAGGTTTAGAGAAAAGCTAAAAGTTGAATATTATATATACATATGACTCAAGTAAATAAAATCTGGACTGAAGTCATGGTTATACAGAAAAATGTATAGAACCCTAGATTATACAGCTTGGTAGTAATAGAGACCATGTAAAAAACCCAATCCTATTATCCTGCTGCTGGGAAAACTGAGGCTGAAGACCCGAAATACACTGTGGAGAGGCCCTGAAACTCAGGCTTGCTGACTCTTAGTTTAGTCCATCTTCAGGCAACATACATAACTTACAGAACAATTCTGTAAGTCTATTGCTTATACTTAAAAATATTCTACTCATATAAAGTACTCCTCTCCCAGCCAGAAAGCCGGTGTGGTCCCCCCTGTATGTGCACCACTTCCTAGCAAAACCTGTCCTTCATCTGAGCAGAGGAAGGGCTGCCCTACAAGGTGCCCTCAAGCTGCTACAGGAAGCCTTCAGCTCAAAGTGCTCACCCCACTGGCCCTGCAGTTGGGCCTAGGTGAGGATTAAACATCAGAGCAACTGAGAACCAGAAAGGCTAAAGAGAAGTCTTTTCTCTGGTGGATCCATGGAAAAGAATCTTTATTCTTTAGCCTAAAGCCAAACTGAATTCAGTGTGAGTTACTGAATTAGTTCAGACAGTTGGAATTTGGTGCTAGATGATTATCTCTGGTTTGATATCTCTGCTGTCCAACTGGCTGTGTTTTACTCTATAGTCATGGACTTCACTGAAAATCTCTGCTGTTTAACCCACACATATGGACATCTGGCTTTAAGACCCTGGTTTATGTTCCTGGAGGGAGTTAAGCAGTGTTTTAGACGATGTTTGAAGATAAGTGATAAACACAGAATTTCGAGAATACCACTCTTTTACATTTACTGGAAGATTTGGGGAAATTTTATAGTAAAATAAACATGAGTATGTAATAAGTGAAAGGCTAAAGTCTCATTAATTTTATGATAAAACTCAGACTTCAAATAATCCTTCTCCTTTGGCTGTTGTTTGAGGCTATGGCTTCAGTCCTTCTGGAGATAGTTGCTACTTTCCTTTGCTGTTAGAAGTGACTCAGTGGAAAAGTTTGAGAAACATGGATCATTTATTTCTCTATCCCAGCAGCACATTTCCAAATTCTAGAAGGCAAATGATAGAATTTCAGTCTTTTTGGAGCTTGGTGATTTGGAGTTAAATTAGTTCTTAGTTCATATATTCCACAGATATGAAATAGTTATATTCTGAAGATAGCATTAAGGTCTGGAATCAGCTTAAAATGGGTATACGTTAGAGATAAATATGACTATTCACAGGTTATAGAATGTCAGAGCATCTCTGAGGTATTACAGGATGTCTTGAAACACTGGACTGGGATAACCTTCCAGATTATGTGGAAGAATTATGTCAGTGATGATATCCAATCTCCTTTATGTGTGTTGAGACTAAGCCAAAGAACTGTGTAGTACATCCATATAATCTTCTGAGAATCAACCAGGAGTCATTATGTGTATGACAAGAATGTCAAAAGTGTTTTATTAGCAAATTTGAGCTCATGTTCATTACTCAATTCTCATGAAGGGGGAGGAAAAATGGGATATAAATAATGGGTACAGAACTGAGATATAAGAAGACTATACACAGAAAACCCAAACGTTTTTTAACCATAACAATCAACTACTGGGAAACCACAGATATATTCATAAACATATACATTGATGAAAATGTCATGCAATCTGAGATGTGGAAATATCCAGTATCTCTTGATGTGACAGTCTCTAACCTGAGAACACAGCTGCTGCACAATTTACCAGTATGAAAAACTAACTGCTTATTATAATGGCATTTTTACTTATCTTTATTCACATGAAAGAATAACAAAAGAATTAGCTTTCTGCATATAAAAGGAAAAAAATCAATCAGGGAATAATTTTAAGAATTAAACAATATTTTCAAGCCCCAGTAGATTATAATGCCATTATAATTCGGGTTATTTTTGCTTAAGGTACTTGAAGTATGAATACATATATTTTCTTGTTTATGAGAAGTCAAGGTTTGATAATAATATCTACACCTAGAAATTATTTTGCAGTAAACGAATGTTCAGAAAAGGAGATGGTAAACTGTAACACTAAAGGATTTATGTATAAGTACCGAACTGTGTCAACTTTGTAGACGGCATGAAATCCAGAACAGACTGACCAGAAAATAATCTCATTCTTCTTGAGCCTCATATTTGTGCTCTGTCAAAAATTATAAAGTGACACATAACTATTGTTTAAAACTTTAAAACAAAGCTTTAGTGAAAGTGTTCATTCTTTCTATATTGTATTGTCTATCTTAGAAATTGATTGGTGACACTCTGGATGCATAACCACAACACATAATAATTTTTCCCCTTCCTATTTGGCTATATAGGTTTGTGAACTTCCTTAGATGTTTACTATTTGAACATGCCACTGAGCACAAAAAAACAATGAGTTTTCAGAACAAAGAACAAAAGCCAGTACTGATAGCTGGATGCTATGTACGAAGTAGCAGCAGCAAAGATCTTAGGTGGTGGCCAGACTTACTTCTGGGCCCTAATCTGTGTGACAAGCCCATGAAAAATCTAAAGAACTTGCCAAGTACACTGAGATGTGTCTGTGTGCTTTATGGGTGTACATATACAAGGTCTACAAAACTAAATACATCTGTCAAAATCTTTAATCAACAAAAGAATACTAGGAAAAATTATAAATAAATCTCCTATAGTTAAAAACAACCAGTGGTAACTCCAGACCTCTTAGAAACTAACACTGAGCATGGGTTATATAGTATCTAAGAAACAAAGCCTAAGTAATATCAATTGCTAGATTGCATAGCACATTTTAGTTTTTTGTTAAAGTATAAGAAGTGCTATGCAGTCATTATAATTATTTTAACTACATCAAGTACTTAAGAGTTGGATTAAAAATTAGCTTAGTGTCAGAAATAAACTTAACAAAATAGAACTGTACTGTAGGAGCTGGTATCAGAATTTTCCTTAGTGAAAAAGTTGTCCCCACTGAGAGGCAGAATAATTTAGTGGCTAAGAGGACGTACTCTGCAGCCAAACAGCCTGGGTTTAAATCCCACCTCTGCCAATCACCACTTATTCTCTCTCCTTTAGCTTCCTCACAGGCAAATAGAAAAAATGATAGTATAAACCACCTCATAGGTCTGTTTTGAAGATTAAATAAATTTATAGAGTAACTTGAAGAGTGACATAAATGTACTTGTTAATCATTTACAGATATTGACAGAATCCAGGAGAAATAACTGAGTAGTGAGAGAGAGAGGGGGAAAAAAGGGCAAAATGCTGTGTGCCTAGTGATCATAACGACTTTCAAACCACCTCCTTCCCTCTAGTCCCCCACTTGCTCCCAATATCATCTTCATGATGTCTATTAGACTCATGAATGCCGAGAATGCACAAATTTTAATTGTTTTGTTTTAAAAAGCATGGACTGTTTTAAAAATAATGGATTCAATGTGGTATAGGACAGGGAAATCTGGACTCCAGAGTCAGAAGAGGCCAGGAAAATTTTAAGCTGAGGAACGAATAGCAATCATGGGGACAGTCTTGGAATTTGACAAGCTCTGAAACTGGGATAAAGAGGCTCACAGATTACACTGGCAGTGCATGAATTTTAAAATAACATAAGATACAGGAGTGCTGATTCATAGGAGCACATGTACCCCAATGCTTATAGCAGCACTTTCAACAATAGCCAAGTTATGGAAAGAGCCTAAATGCCCATCAACTGATGAATGGATAAAGAAGATGTAGTTTATATATACAATGGAATACTACTTGGCAATGAGAAAGAATGAAATCCTGCCATTTGCAGCAACATGGATGGAACCAGTAGGTATTATGCTGAGTGAAATAAGTCAGTCAGAGAAAGACAGATATCATATGTTTTCACTCATATGCAGTATTTGAGAAACTTAACAGAAGACTATGGGGGAAGGGAAGGTGGAAAAATAGTTTCAAACAGAGAGGGAGGCAAACTGTAAGAGACTCTTAAATACCAAGAACAAACTGAGGGTTGATATGGGGGTGGGGGAGAAGGAAAATGGGTGATGGGCACTGAGGAAGGCACTTGTTGGGATGAGCACTGGGTATTGTATATAAGCCAATTTGACAATAAATTATATTAAAAAATAATAAAAGCACCAGTATTTTCAGATTCTACTTAAAACATTACTTAAACTCTTAAATGATTTAATTAAGTAAAACAGAAGAGATTGTAAGTCATGTGTACAAGAACCACTCAGCTGCTCATTCCTGCCCATTGCATAAAATTGACACTAAGCAGCTGTTAAGCCAGGATTATATTTCCCAGTCCCCATGCCTAGCATGCAGGCATGGTTATGTGATTCCTGATGTGTGGTGCTTCCAGAACAAGGCTTTTAAGAAGCAGATGTACCTTCTCCATTCTTCTTTTATTCGTCTGTGACATGGACTCAGATAATAAAAAAGCATAAAATATAAAGAGCCTGGGTGCCCAAACCACTGCATGGAAGACAGAGGACTGTCAACTACGAACACCTGACCAAATTGTTAAATGAACAATAAACAGAATTTTACTGAACTTGAGACTATACATTTTAAAGTCATTATTATAACAGGTAGATTCATTTTAACGAATAATTTATCGAGTTAATTAAAGATGATGGCACAGTATCACAGCTAACAAGCACACTGAATCTACTGCCTATTGGCTACATGATCTTGCGAAAATTATTTAATCTTTCTGAGCTCAGTTTCCTTACCTAAAAAGTGGTGATAACAATGGGTGGTACCTGTTTTAAAGTGTTAGAATTGTGCTAGTCTGGTTCACAGTAAGTATCCAATAAAGTCAGCCTTTATTACATAATTAGGCTTATCTTTGTGGATAAATGAATCAGTTAAGTGAACAGAACAAATGAATCTACTTCTATTATATGTATATAGTAGCAGTCCTCAAGATATAAATGACTTGCTTATAGCACTCTCCCATCTTCTCCCCAACACGACCAACATGTTCTAGACTTTAGCACTGTTAGAGGAACCTTGTAGACAACTGCCTGTTACTTGCCTTATTCCCCTGTTACCTTCTCCCCTGAGACCATTCTTCTGCTGGTGCCCCATTATATGCAGTTTGGACGACATGGACCAAAGGGAATCTCCCATATGGATGTACACCACAGTCTTTTATCTCTCTTCTTCCTTCACTTCTCTTTTACATCTCTATCTCAGCTGTCCCAAGGAAATCTCTCCTTCTTTTGATAACCTCCTCAGTGCTTAGAAAGCAGTGACATAGTTCAGAGAAAAACAAGTACCATTCTGAACATGACATTACTTTGAGAGAAGACTATGAAATTTGAGATATGATCCCTTCTTAATATACTCTCTTCTCTACAGAAAAGCCTACTAGAATTTACTGAACCCACAGATGCCAAACAAACTCATTTTTTGTTAAATTAACAAGAAACACAGTCCTACTGTGTTTGAGCCTTTGCACATTTTAAGACAGCTTTAGGAACTAGTCCACCAAGCAGCTGGAGTTGCAGTACAGTATCATGGTCCTGGAGCCAGATAGCTGGATGACAGTGTCACTTCCCAGGCCAGCTTTGATGATATGCTCCACTTACAGCACAGACTCTGTAGCTCAACCCCTAGGTTCAAATTCCAGCTCTCTTCTTACCAGTGTGAACTCAGGCAAGTTACTCTCTCTCTTTCACTTTCCTGACAAGTAAAATCGGACCAATAGGTAAGGCATAGCACTGAAGAAAAAAAATAGTGGTGTGCATTAGCTTATTAGTCTTAGTGTATAAAATTATTTGAAGACACATTTTACAGTTTTCTCCTTATAAGGAAAATGAAATCCAAATTAAATATTTTTTTAGTTACACAAACTTCTATGAAAATGACAAATTGTAACCACTGACACTGGATATTCTTGATATTTATAGATAATTATATATTTAACTAACAATTAACAGCACTTTAAACATATCCAGACCATGTAGTGCAATACCAAAAATACTATAAACTAGGTGTCTTATAAAGAGCAAAAATTTATTTCTCACAGTTCTGGAGGCTAGGAGGTCCAAGAACATGGAACCAGCAGATTCGGTGTCTGGTGAGGACTCATTTCCTGGTAGACAGATGACTTCTCACCATGACCTCACATGGTTGAAAGGGTAGTCAGCTCTGTGGAGCCTTTTTTAGAAGGGCACTAATCTCATTCATGAGGGCTCTACCGTCATGACCTAGTCACCTCCCAAATGCCCCACAGGACCTAATACCATCATACTGGCCATGAGGTTTCAATGTATGAATTTTAGGGGGACACAAATATTCAGCCTGGGGCAAGGACTAAGACTCTGAGTACAGACAAAGATTCAAATTCTCTCTTCCACTTACTTGCTGTATGACTTTGGGTAAGTGACTTAACTTCTTTCAGCCTTTTATTTTTTTTCCCCTTGAAAATCCAAAGAAAATTACTGTATGTCATTAACTCTATAGCAACCACACAGAATTGTTGAGAGGGTTGAATGTGAATATAGTATAATGCATAGCAAGTACTTTACACAGGACCAATCATATAATATGGCTGAATAAGTATTCACCATTCGTATTACTGATAGCCACTTGACAAATGTGGAGTAAATGAAATGTTTGGCACCACATGAACATTACTGCCAGTGCTAGGTGGGAACTTAAGTTCAGTAAGGGAACAACTGCTGGTTTTAGGCACTACTGACCCAAAGATTTAATGGTGGAAAATAAGGGGAAATTTTAAAACAAAAATGATGGCTTCCTTTTACCTTGGGGAAGGGAGTAGGACTTAACTAAGAATGAACAATACAAATGTTAGTACAATATACTACTAAAAACAGATTGATTATTTTAAAGATTAAAATTCAGGTGATATGTATGTAAAATTTGAAATATTTGGGCTCTTTACAATTGTATTTAATTCTCACAATTATTTTCTGAATGGAAAGGAAAATAATATTAAGAATATATTAAATTTTATGGAAGTTTTGAGGACTAAAGAACATATGTTTATATTACATTTAAAGCTAATGTTCCTCATGAATCCTTCCTTAGCTAATGCCTTCCTAATTTTTCTTAAGATGATCAGGCTTTTATTTTAAGAGTTTCCATAATTTTGCACTCATGAAATGGTAAGCCTGAAAAGCTCTGGAAACTGTAAATTTCTATAAAAACACAGGGCAGCCTTCTGCCTTTTACCAAGTCAAAACTGAGCTTATAAATAATTTGAGGGCAAGGAAAATGCCTTCTATTTGTGTGTACCATGAAGAATACTCACAGCAGCATTCTAAAAGGCATAGCTAGGGGGTATGCAATGAGTGAAAACTATGAAATATAAAAGCAGAACAAAAGGACAGACAATTGGCATTGCTTTGAGTAACGTCACTAAGCCATTTACAGAGTAAAAGGATGTGCACCAAATTATCAAACTGTGCTATCCAGGCCAGAGAATCTAGGACGTGCCCACTAGGAACTAAAAGCACTGGCAGAGATATAGAGGAGATGGCTTCTGCATCCAGCACCAAGAGCAGAAGGGAGCCAACAGACCTGTTATTACAGAGCCACTTAGATTCAGGAACTCTCACCAAGGAACCCAGAATTCAGGCCACCTACACCTTGGAAATTAAAACCAATATCAGTAATTGTACTTAGATCAAATTTTAAAATATGGAAAAAATAGGCTTTTTCATCCCAGTCAGTGCATGTAATACATTACGTTAAAACATTTGAAATCAGCTGTTTTTCTTTCATGTTTCTGTATATATAATTTGGATTATATTTTCAAAATTATTTACATCATTTATGAAAGTGGATTTTCTCCACAAAAATATGCTTTTGAATCTTTACTCAAAAAAGATTTAAAGAGATAATAAGGAATGCTCCATGAGAAGACAGAATTGTTATTAAGCATTATAGAAAGTCAAAGCACCAAACTGAAAGTAAATTTTTACTTTTAAGGTAAAAGTTTCCTACTCTCATCTTGCTATTCATATTCACACCAATCTCTCTCTCTCTCTCTCTCTCTATCTCTCTCTCTCTCTATATATATACACATATATAGATAGATAGTTGTCTATCAATGATTTGTTGAAGATCACAGAATTCCCCTGAAAATTTATGTAATCTTTCTTAAAATGACATCTTTTCTTTCTTTCATTTTTTTCTTTCTCCTTTTTATAAACATCTAGTTAACTGGGTAAATTTCCTGAGGTAGAAGTTGTAAATAGGAATTGGCATTTTTAGTAGCACGCTGAATCATGTAGAGTCTATTAAATATCTCATTTGAGTTTATTTTCCTGTGGAGTTCTAGTCAATAGGTTTTCCTATCAAGAATCCTCCCTCTCCTGAAATCATTGCTTCACTATATACTAATTTGGATGTAAATTTTAAAAAATAAAACAATAAAGTTAAATTATATAAAAAAAAGAATCTTCCCTCATTAAAGGCATTGATTCTATTTTCAGTTTCTATAATTCAGGTAGATTAGAGATTCTCACACTTTCAGAGTATAAGAGTGATAAAAATTCAGAGTGATAAAAATATTCAGAGTGATGAAAATATTAAATTAAGATACTGATTTTTTGTATTTCTTAACTTAATATACTTCTGCTTCATTAGATAACAGCAAATTGTTTCAATGCAACTATATGTTTATTTACAAATATAAATTTATTTACATATTACGTATAATTTATAATTCTTTTCATTTGAAACTTTCCTAAACACAATATGATTATTTACTACTTGATTGTCAGAAGTTTTATAGTTTCAAGTATAAAAAATTATATAAAACTAAAAAAATATATATGAAAAAAAGGTGCTATTTCAGCTTACAGAAACATACTAGGTTACTGAATTTGAATCTGGAATACTATTATTTCTCCTATAGTCCTAGAACATGAAGTCTATTAAGCCTCACTAAAACTATGACTAACCATTGTGTGTACCACATTCTTTAGTTTGTAAATGATTATTTTAATAAGTATTGCAATGTATTTGCCTGATATCAGAAATCTTATTTTCCATGTAAGAATTCACTAGCTGACTTGCCTAATAGTTATGGTAAATCCATTATGACAGGTATCCTTTGTCTCTATCCCTAAGAAAAGACAGATTTCCAAAAAATATACACATTTTCACATTTCTTAACTATGTATTTTCACAAGGTTAATAGACTTATTACATCAAGTGATATATGCAAGAGGGCGTCGAAAACTGTAACATCTTTATCAATCATTATCAAGGCAAATTTTGTCTTTTAGTAATTTTCTAATAAAATGTTACTTTCACTTTTACCATAATGGTAAAGAACTTACTATCACAACAATTCATTTACTGTGTCAAAACTTTAAAATGATTAAGTATCTACTGGTGCTTATAGAAACGTTAAAACTTAAAAGCATAAATGTGGAATTATCCAATAAAATGTATCCAGATCAATGTCCAGGTATTCTGAAGTGATATATACGAAGGGAAAGAAAGAGAAAAGGAGGCAGAAAAATAATAGAAGAAAATCAGTTTTACTTGTTAAAATTTTAAAAATTGTGTTGATTTCCTAAAAAATAACAAAGCCCAACATAAAAGAAAAACTGACTATAAATTTACCCACTAACAACAGCATGTCACAATGTTAAATGCAATACCATGATATGATCAATTAATTACCATCTGAACATGATATTTTGACTGAGCAAACATCACACCCATCCAATAGACTTCTATTAAGAATCTTCTGCATTAAAGGCACTATATCATGTAAGACCCACCCACTACTCCCCTAAAAACCTGCTGCACAGTTACTTATCCTTGAGTAACTTTGAAATTCATCTTGTGATAAGAACCTTACAGATATATACGGGGCAGAGAAGTATTTAAACAGCACCACATGAGAACCAAAAAATGTTTTGCAGGACTTCAGAGAATCACTTTTAGCCCTGATAGAAAGTTGGAATTTGGGTAGGGCTTGAATGAAGACAAGGATTTTGACAAGCAAGGTGACAGATTAAGAACTTTCCAAGTGGAGGGTTGGACCATTACAGGTTGTACCTGTAAAGATGCAAAGAAAGAAGCTTTAAATTTTGTTTTATAAATCCAAAGAATTCATGTCTGGCTAGAGCACTGCCAGAAATTAAGTTACATATGTGAGAGACAGAAAGTAAATAAGAATCATTTATTCATGTCACATATAAATATACATTTTTTACCAGTATTTTTCCATTACACACATATCATTGGTTTCCTATGCACAATACCTGTCACCTCACAAGTTGTTAAATTTTATCCAAATCAAATTCATGTCTATGGGCTTTCTGTGACCTTAACAAGAACAATCTGGGGGTAATGAGAGGAGGAAAACTCAGACTGGTGTTTGAGGAGGACTGAGTGGCTTTTGAGGAAAGAGAACACAGAAAACTTTCAAAAAGTTTCATTCATTCAAGAAAATCTTTGCATGCCTAGTAACAGCATTGTGTTAAATTCTGGGGAAGTAATCATCACTGAAAGAACAGATACAACCCCTGAGTTCCCAACTGGGAAAATCACAGTTGAACAAAGTGTTTTCACTATTTTATGTGAGCAGCTAAGTCAAGGATCAAGTTTTAGGGCAAGGTTGAAGAGCTGAAGATTCTCATCTTTGGGGGATAAGCCTTCATTCTGGAGAATCATTTTGTCTAGTGAGAGATGATGCCAATAGGCAAATAGTATAAATGTAAATGCTTCAGGAATAAGGGGTGTGGGATTTGAAAGTCACAGTAGTAATATAAATTAACTTCTGGCTGAGCAGAGAATATGTTTAGATAACTATAAAAATGATCACAGTTCTCTAATGACTTCATCTGCATTCTGCATTGCAGTCAGTAAATTCTTGGCCTAGAGTAAAGGTCATGAAACTTTCTCTTTAAAAGACTAGATAGTGAATACTTTTGATTTTGTGGGCCATAAGTTTTGTGGCATGAAAGCAGCCATGGACCACACATAAATGAATAAGTATGGCTGTATTTGTTTTTTTTTTTAAGAGAGAGAGCAAGAGAGCAGGACAGGGGACAAATGGTGGGGGGGAGGGAGGGAGAAAGAGAGAGAGAGAGACAGAGAGAGAGAGAGAGAGAGACAGAGAGAGAGAGAAAATATCCCAAGCAGGCTCCATGCTCAGCGCTGGAGGGCCCAACATAGGTTCAATCCCACAACCACTGGACCATGACCTTAGCCAAAATTAAGAGTCAGACACTCAACCGACTGAGGCACCCAGGCGCCCCAGCATGGCTGTATTTCAATAAAACTGTTTATGGACACCAAAACTGAATTTCATATAATTTTTATGTGTCACCATATATTATTGTGACATTTTCATCCATTTGAAAAAAAAAATCATTCGTAGTTCATGGGCCATATGAAACAAACTTTGAGCCAAAGTTTGCTGACCCCTGACCTAGTATAGAAAAGTACAGGAAGGGTTGGATAAAGAGAGAAGATGGATCACTCTCTGGCAGATTATACCTAACACAGGATAAACATATGGATAACTACCCTTTAAGTGTGTGCACAATGTGGTATAATGTGACGAAGTGCAATTTCCTGAGGTCAGGGCTGATGGATTTCACAAGATCTTCAAAGGGGGACTTGACAGGAAGAACTTTGAGAGGCAGTGATTTAGAAGAACTCCAGTTAGATTTTAAGAATTTGTATACCATTAATCACTTTATAACTAATGAGCAGATAAAAACATTGGCCAGGTGAGCTTGCCTCTCAGCACCATTCATGAATGATGCCACCAATATCTGTTCTTTAACTACTGCCCTTCTATTTGGTTTCTCAGAATTATTAAAATTGCTAATTAGTATTACTATTGGGCCCTTTCTACATGCCAGGTACTTTGATAGAAACTGTTAACCTAAATTTTCATTTAATTCTCACAACAGTCTTCTGAGGTAGGTACCATTTATTATTCCATTTTATAGCTAAAGAAACTGAGGCTCAAAAAGGCCTTTACCTTTTGTTCTCCTTATATTCTGCACTGCCTTCCTAAGCAAATTCATTGATCCCAATTTCCATTTATATGCTGATGATCCTCAACTGCCTTAAAAACCTACCCAATGACTGTCCAAACATCAGCATGAAGTACCAAATAATATCCTTTCCCAGGAGTCACTCTCTCAGTAAATGACAATATCCACCCCTATCCATGACATTCCTCTCCTCACTACTGCCCACAGACTCTTCCATACAAAGGACTGTAATCTCTTTCATGCTCATCTACCTTTTTCCAAATCTAGCCTGGTACAAGCCTTCTGCAATGGTGTCCTAAGAGGTCTTCCTAAATACATATTTTTTGAAAGTAAAAAAAGGAGGTAGCATTATAGGACAAAATGAAATGTTATGAATATATAAGTATTTTTAAAAAGCTATATAAAAACATATCTCTATGTGTACATGGAGTTGCATGGAATTATAGTGAAGTGGTTAAGACATAAATTGCATTTCAACTTCTAAAAGTTGTGTGGCCTCAGACAAGTCACGGAACCTGTAACATGGGAATAATAATAGTACCTTTTATGACTGTGTTTTCAGGACTAGAGAAGTTAATACATGCAAGGCAATTAAATGGATGGCATGTAGTAATTAATAAATAATAGCTGTCATTGCTGATGGTTTTATCAATATTAATAACACAGATGCATAAAAAAAGATTAGCTAATAATATACTAATATTTTCACAGTGAACTTGCAATTAGTGGTGGCATTGCAGGAGTTTTATGTATCTTCTTTTTTGTTTTTCTGTGCTTAAAAATCTGCAAAATATTACAAAAACAAATCAGCAATATATCTCTATATAAAATCACTCTGTTAAATGAGGATGCATTGAAATTCGTCATCTGCTGTAAAAATTATCAGACACACTTCTCGTTATATTTGAGCTACCCAAAATATTTTATCATATCCAGTCTGAAATTGATCTCATGTTTAAAAATATACTTAGTATAGTTAACAATAATTATCACCATATATAATTATTTGAGTACTTAGTATTGTCCTTTGAAGGCACTTAAGAAATGTTAGTTTCCTCTCCTCCTTCAAATCCTAAACACAAATTAATTATAAAAATTAATTCTACTCAAATAAATATTTTTTTCTGACAAATTGACCTAAAAGTATATATACATATTAGCCAAATTCAAAATTTATAGTTCAGAGCAAGAAAAGAACAAAAACATAGCAGCTGGCATATGTTTGAAAATACTAAACCTTATTAGGGCATCTCTTCAGAAGATGAGTTACTATAGCTGAACTGAATCTCTATTAACAGTAGTGAATTCCTAAGCCAGACAGCAACAGTAAATAAAAGAACCCATGCTTACATTCATTTGATGGTTTTGCAGACTTGAGAATCATTTCTGGCACCATGATTTTGCATTCAGGAAACAAAGAATATGAAACATTATGTTCCTCACAATGTTTTTCTTGTGCTATTAAATCAATCAAATAAATGAGGCAAAGACAAGAAATCTGGATTTCAGCAAGATTTTGATAAATGTAGCTTTCTATTTCTGAAACTTAGTGGGGCACCTATCCTTTGTAAGAACTTTTTGCTTCCATTATTAAGTAGCAGAACCAAGAAAACATTTCTTAAAATGTTCACAGAGAACACCTTAGCCTTCTCTGTAGCTACAGCTTACTTTTATAAAAAGGAAAAGACTGATAATATTCACAAAGCTGCAGTAGACTTAAAATACAGAGAATGTTTTGGCAAACTGGATTGGTTGGAAGGAGATAAAATAAGTCCTATGGCAAAATAAGACATGCATTTTCCCAAGGTAAATAAAGTATAAAGTCCAAGCTGGCAATCATATTATTTATTTTAGGACTTTCTTCACCTGTGTGCTTTTGGGAAGAAAATTGAAAAAAGATTAGCAGAAGGGTATTTAATAACTTGGATATTTTCTTGGCATGATTATTATCTAAGGACCACATGAATTTAAATATAATGCCCTAAACTCATAGGGAAATTAGATTATTCAAGAACTATCCCTTTAGGTGTAAGTGGGTTATAGTTGGAGTTTTATTAGTATATATTATTTACTTGACAGTGGAACAAGGGTAATTTTGTTAGTTTCCATTTATAATTTCTTCTTGAGAAATTTGTGATATGCCTTGGAAATTCATTAACTCTTATTAAGCTATTTTGAAATCAAACATCTACCCAAAACTTCTTAGAATACTTACATTTTTGCCTGTATAATCTTGTAGGATAATAAGCACTATGCAGTTTTTAACTCTACTATGAATCTTCTGAAATGTTTCATTCCCATAACTATAATGAAAGAATTATTTAATTTCACTGAGATAAACTGCCAAAAAAAAAAAAAGCCTTTTAGGCCCCTATTTTGAGTAAGAATAAGAAAAAGATTGGTTCATTGCCTTGGTAAGAAGTAGTATCAACAGATAAGAGAGAGAGTAGAGCTTCAATTTTCCCCAATTGGACAAATCTTTGTATTGAGAAGAATTCAACTAAGTAGTAAATGGCAGCCCAGGACAGGTGAATTTCCTATATATAATTCTATATATATAATCTATTTTAGATTATAGAATAGATTCTAGATCTAGATCTAGATCAGAAGAAATCCTGGTGTGGACACCAGAGATGTGCACGGCAGGGGATGACAGTCTTGAAAAACAAATGAAACTAGTATGAACTAGATACCTGCAAATCCTGGTAAATGCACTTTAAAGTTACCTTGCAGAGATTTTGCATTATCCAAACCCAGCTGGAATTCCAATGCTGCTCAGCAGTACTTTTATCATAGTCATTTCTTATGACATTCCTCACTCTATTTGCTCTCGCCTCATTTACACTGAGAAGATCAAAGGCCTCAGACTCAAGTTTCTTCAGTCATCATATTCCTGTTGCAATACTCCTGTGTATTCCAATCATTTCCTCTTTTCTATCAAACTCAGGGAGAGAACCATCTTTCCTTTTCTCCAAGAATAACTTTAGCGTCCTTGAATTATAACCTCTGTTCTCTAGGACTTTTCTCTGTTAATTAAAATTCTTTGTTATTTGTATCTTTCAATCTCTCCATCTAGAGGTGCTTTTCCCATATCTCATCCTTGGAAAATGTTCAGATCTCCTCATTCTGAGACAGACATACATGCGTGTGCGTGCGCGCGCGCGCGCACACACACACACACACACACACACACATCACGCACCCCTTATTTACTCTTAGTACTGTCTCCATTACAGAGTCTGCTATATAAAAGTACTTTATACATTTTGGTAGAATGAATGAAAGATGAACTGTTCATACTGGTTTTCCCTTCCTAATACTAAGCTTTCTGAAGAGAAGTTCCTAATAATTACTTTTATTTATTCATCTTTCCAGCCCCAGCCCCATACATATGAATAGGCTTTAGTGGGGTGAGGGCAGCCTCATGCTATCCTGTTGTAGACCCTCTAACTCCATGTTTCTGAGCTCCTACCTACATTCTCTGCTGTTCTAGCTCCTTACACCCATGACAAGAACCCCATCAAAAATGCAATGGGGAGTAATTAAGTGGGCATGGATAAGATGATGGTTACAGACAGAAAGCTGAAATGAATGATGAGTGGAGAGTGGGATGGGCTGTAGCCCATGTTGGGTTCTGTCCCACACTTGAGGCATGCTCTATCTTCACCCCTTCCTCTCCAGTCTATTCAAACTTAAGGTCAGGAAGAATCCTTCTGTTCCAAAATCCAATGGTCTCTTCTCATTCTCTAGCCTCTTCAGTCCTGTAAGATTAACTAGTCTTTCTCTACAATTCTTTCCTCCATTGGGACTCTGCTTTTCTTCCTCTTTACTCCTCACTCTCTTTTTTCCCTCTGGATCCTGCTTCCACACTACACACGCTTCTTCCCTTAAAAGTTATTCCTGAATAAGGGCATCTCATCTTATCTTCTCTTAATGCCATTTTCAGTACATTCCTTTCTGAGTGAGCTCATTCTTTTCCTTTTCCATAGCTCCTTCTCTAGCTCACTGTGTTATATGTCATTTGATCTATTAGCTCACACCGACTTCCTTGCTTCCTCGCTGAGTTTGTACACCTGGCTTCTGTTTGAGCTTCCAGTGGCACAGCTGTTTCTTCTATTCTCTTGATTAAAATGTCTCCATCAAGCAGTGAGCAAAGTCCCTTACAGGGCTTCAAAAGACCTGGCCCCAACCTTTTTTCTAAATGTATTTCCCACTAACTCTTTTCATACACCTTTGTTTCAGCCAAACTGTGTCCATGGGCTGGGATAATTTATTGACATATATATTTGTGTTTTTTTCCCAGTATTTTTCCTTCCACTTTTCCAAAAAACTTATTAGCCTTTTAATAATTTCCACAAAATTACTTTCTGCTTCTTTGCTTCAAGGATTCTTGCAGGAATATTAGGGCAGCCAGAAGGTAGTAGTGACTCTTTCATCCTTCTTAAAGGCCTAAACCCTAAAACATAATGCTAAATGTGCCAGCCAGATCAAAAAAGGAGGAGAAGGCTTTGCAGGGCCTATAGACATGAGTGGATCCTGTAGGCACCTGGAAGAGGCCCTGTTCCATGCACACAAAAAGGAGGAGGAAAACAGGAGCTTAATGTAACTGAAAGGGTTTTTTTTGTTTGTTTGTTTTTGTTTTTTGGTACAGGTTGAGTTTCTGTACTCAGAGGGAGTGTGCATCATTTTCAAGTCATGGAAATTTTTGTTTATCCATATCCATGTGAGATATGCTTCCTTATAAAATATATACCTATTACTTTGCTCATGGCAGTAGCCTCAAATTTTAGTGCTTGCAGCAAATTGACAGTAAAGTCAGAGCTTGATCTAATAGGAATTCACAGGAACGGATACTGGTAAAGGTTGAAGAAAAAGGGGACAACTTATAGAGTTACAAGGCCTTGAGCAGGATCTTGAAGGAAAGGATTTGGATAGGGAAAAGTAAAATTTGGAATGGGGGAAAATTTTTAGAAAAACACAGACTATTACCAAAGAAACAAATGATTTTTTAGTACATTCTTGGTACATGATAACTGACTCTTAATTGTTTGAAAATTATAAAATAGAACTGCAACATCTCCATAATGTAAGCAGTTTTGATAATTAAACATGATATTAATCTAATAAAATATCTTCAGCTGTTAATAATATAATAATAATTTTATTAAATGGTTACCCAATAATTATTTACTAATTCTGCATGTGCTCTCATCTTGAGACATAGATCTTAGACCAATTTGTCTTCCCACTTCTTTTGGTAACATATATAAATGGCAAGGGGTTTCACTACATTTGGCACTTGCTTTATATTTTTTCATTTAGTTCTTTGGTTCATGTTTATTTCGAGTGTGAATAATTTCCTTCCACTGGGGATGATACTTTTAATTTTGAAATACCTACTGTGGCTGGTATAATACTGGAAATACAGTTATTCAATAATTTAAGATAAAGTAAACTGAACACTTTCTGATGATAGAAAAATAGAACTGATAGAAAATAGAGCTGATGATATTTTACATTTACAGATGTTTTCTTCATAAAAGTTAAAAGTTCTAAGCAGAAATCATAGTCTCGGATGCACAGTGCTTCTTTGATCTAAGATCTGTTCTGAGATGACCTGTTTCTTGCAGTGAGAATGAGTATCCATTAGAGTTACAGAAATCTTTTATATGATTTTAGGATGCATACCTTTCCCAGGGGAATAAGCACTCATCATTTCAACATTTTATCAATGTGCTGTGCCCTCTAACCTGGAATGAGCTTCCCTATATGGTATTACTGATTTAATTTTTAATATTCAGTCTCACCTCTTCAAAGAAGCCTCTCAAGATTGCATGAGAGTGAATCACATTCTGTGCTTCCTCTGTACCAGTTTGATAAATGGATAATTGCCCTTTCTGAGATGGAATATTTATATGTAATTCACCCTTTTCTACTGTGGTATCTTTGAAGCCAGAGGCAATATTTCATTCATCTCTTTAGTATTCCTAGACCCTAGCCCAGTGCCTAGTATACTGTCTATCATGTACTAACAACAGAATTGTGCTTAAATGTTCGCTGAACCTTATTTCAAACTCTTCTTTTTTGCAGAGTGAAGAGAATAGGCTTGGGCACCTGGAAGCCTGGGTTTAAATTCTGGCCCAATCACTTACAATAGGAACTTAAGAAATTACCCAATCACTCTATGCTTTAATTTCTCCAATTTCAAAATGGAAATAGTAATAATAAGAGTACTTAATAAGTTTGTTGTGACCAATAAAGGAGTGAAATTATATGTACACACATATGCATGTATATAACTTAAGAGTGAATGGCAAAAGCTCTAGAAATGTAAATCATTATTAGTTTTATTCACTTAGACACATGAATAATCATTCTTATGATACTTAAAATTATCTTACATTTGTAGATAAAGTTATAAAGATCAGCCCTAAGTTTACTCTGAGCCTCAATTCCAAAATATTTCTAGATATGGAGCTTTTTCTCATAATTCCCTTTCCTTCACTATTTTGCTTTTCAAACTAATCTAGCTACTGCTTACTGAATAGGTTTTTTGCTATATGCAAGATGGCTTGAAGACATTTACCAGTAGTAGCACCTAGAGTCATTGGAAATGTCCTATTTAAAAATACATATTTAAAGAAGTTATTCCTATTTTCATTATGAATAAATAGTGTGGTAAAGGTGTTTTTAAAATATTAATATTTATAATTGAAATATCCTGTAAAAATAATTACCTATAATTGAAGAGACTAGTAAATTATATGTAAGAATATAATTTTATATATATTAAAGAGCACAGTAACTACTCTTCATAATAAATACATATACATGAATGTGTATAGTATATAAAATTTACCATGCTATCAATTTGCTGAAATAAATTTTACTTGATTTCAAACAAACACTCAAATATACTCCTTTAAGCAAACTTGTGGTTATAAAAACAAAAACAGAAAAGCAATGTGCTTGTAATATATCATTCTTAGAAAAGCTGATTAAACTTTTATTTCCAAGCGTTTCACATTTTTCTGATTATCTCTCATCTATATTGTAGAAGAGAAACTGTAACCCAGACTGTACAGATTACTGGTTCACTAAAAGAGAAGCCCTTACTTAGCCTTTACTTCTACATTAAAATAATTAAACATTTACATTAAATGTAATACATTCTATTCCCCAGAATACACAGCTTGTTTTAAAGTAATGCTGTTTTCCTCTCCATATCACTTGTAGAAGACAGAAGAGGAAGAAAAATCAGGCCATGCACTGAAACAAAGAGGAATGATAATTAAGGTTTGTCACCATCTGTCATTTGCTTTAGAAAGATCAATAAGAATAAGTTATCAAAAAGAAGGTAAAATTATGATATAGAAAATATACATAAAATCTTATACCTGGAAATATCATAGGAGGACAGATAGTCCAATCTGCCCCCTGCCCCCTGCCCCCCCACATTATATAAGCACACTGAATCCTAGAGAGATGAAGTAACAGGTGATTTACTGAGTCACTTTAGAAAATAATTGTTTTGTTAGCTTGGCTTTGTAATCCAATGTCTTTTTTGCTCCCTTACACTGCAACCTAATTTTCTAAAGTAGGGTATGCTGTGGGGATTATTAACAATGCAACTTTTGGGGCGCCTGGGCGGCTCAGTCGGTTAAGCGTCCGACTTCGGCTCAGGTCACGACCTCGCGGTCAATGAGTTCAAGCCCCGCGTCAGGCTCTGTGCTGACAGCTTGAA
This sequence comes from Herpailurus yagouaroundi, assembly GCF_014898765.1. Classification (NCBI taxonomy): domain Eukaryota; kingdom Metazoa; phylum Chordata; class Mammalia; order Carnivora; family Felidae; genus Herpailurus; species Herpailurus yagouaroundi. The sequence continues at coordinate 33,969,249 of NW_024412394.1, read as the reverse complement.
GCCTGGAGCCTGCTTCAGATTCTGTGTCTCCCTCTTTCTCTGACCCTCCCCTGTTCATGCTCTCTCTCTGTCTCAAAAATAAATAAACGTTAAAAAAAAATTTTTTTAATTAAAAAAAAAATTGCAACTTTTGAAAAGGTAAATATTATTTGAAATTCAACAATGACCATAAACAGAATAAAATTTAAATTAATAAAGCAAAGAGGCTAATTAAGTATTTCAATGACAATCATTTGAACCTATTACCTACAAAGCTATGTAACAAGTATAGTTCCTAAATTATTATTGTGTTTTATTCTAGGAAAATATAATTCCTTCTATAGAGAAGGAATTATAGGGGCAAAATAAAGGAAGAGAGACTGTGGATAGTTAGCAGAAGAAGATAAGCAGTCCGCTAAATCCGCAGCCTCTCACGCAGGAAGCACTGGTTCATAAAAGAACATTTCCATTTCATCTAAGCGATGGAAGGATTTTCAAACCGGGTGGTAAAAGCCTTATCCATACCCCACACTGTAAACTATCATTAGATCAATACCAAACATCAGGAAGCGTCACCATCAAAAATAAGACAACACAAATGAAAAAATGCCTCCTACTCAAGGAGAAATCCGACCCTCAGAAAGATAAAAGATTCTCCTTCGCAATAAACAGCTCATCTTAGCGGGATGGCATAGAGACAGATCCATCAGAGACTTAGATAATCTAGGTTTATTCTATGATTTTCAGAAAGACAAACCTCTGTTTAAATAGCTGTGTGCTGTACTTCAGTTTCTGAATGGTTCAATTTCCTACCTTTAATTTATTTGTAAATATGTCCACTAGAATGCACATTTTAAAATAGATACTCTCCAGGATGCCAAGTCAACTACAGAAAAGAATTCCATGAACGTTTTCTGCAATAAGTAAATGTTGTTACAACAAGACTTTTGCTGTTAAGGGACAAAAATATGGAACCAACGGTTATAACAGAAGAAACAAGTGCTGACAATTTAATCAATTCAGTATTTCACTTACCTTTGGTTTTCCACAGTACTGAACATAGTAATGAATTAATCTAATATGTCTGATCAAATATTATGTAATTTTGGGCCATTTAAAAAATATTTTATAGTACAGAAATAACCATTCTCCCTTCTGTGTTTTGCCTTTTTCTATATACCTTGAGGACATAAAGCTTTTAAGATTTATAAGCAGTAGAAAATATCTGGAAACTCAAACTTGTATTAAGACATTATTCTTTGCATAAATCCACTGACCCATTTTCTAAAGTAGAAATAACTGCCGGGTTTTTAACTTGCACTGAAAATATAACAATCACAGTTCAATAATTACATTCATACAGTACCTTGAAGACTATATCTCAAGTTGCACAACTGACATTCTTTTCCATCAAAATATAGAGCCTAAATTATAGGTAATTGTATTATGGAACATTTTGAAAAGGAGAATCCTGTTGCTTTTCTTGCATATAAATAAATTTGGATCTTTAATACTTCTTTGCATTTCCTTGCATATTTATAAACATGGCTTTACTTTTTTTTTAACTTAAAGGAAAATATCTGACCACTTTACCGATTGACAAATGATACCTTGTTAGACAGCTGCACAGAAAAAAAAAAATAAAATCGCATATGTAACAGATTTTCAGAGACAGAAAAATAAACTTCCTTTGCAAAGAAGAATCAATACGCTCTGCAATCACTCACAAGCCATAGCACGAGGATCCACTTTTGTCTCTCCAGCAAGAACTCGAGGTATCTAAATTGAATTCACTTCACTCACCTGTTTGGCTTAGCTGGGATGTGCTTCTACTCCTTCTAGACACTATGGCAACCACTTTGGCACTCAGGCTGGATCTCCTTTTCTTTCCACCTCCTCCAACTGTACCCACAGCTGTGTCGGACTGACTGCCGTCATTATGCTCCAGTGTGTACATCTCCCCACTCACACTGGTGCTCTTCATGATGGCTCTTCCTGAAGTCCCCATCCGTCTGCCTTGCATTTTAGGGGTAAATGAACTATATTTACAAAGTAAAAACATATACGCATCCATAAATTATAGGTCAGCAAAACTGAAACTCTAAATCTACTTTATTTTGAAATAATCCAGGCAAATTTTTAGGGGGAAAAGCCAGTTGCATAGTAGTCTTACAACTATATAGCTCAAAACAATAGTATTTCAACAAGGAATCCATAAACTTTTAGTGAAAACAAATGCAACCAGTGTTATCCAAAAGGAGGTAAATGTTACTAATTTTTTAGTGTGTTACTTTCAGAGAAAAACAAGGATATTTAAATCAATAAGACAAGTTCATATACATTCCTGAGGAAAAAATATTAATAAAAAATGGATACTCTGAGTTTGCCATACAAGGTTTTTTTTTTTTTTTTAATTTTTTTTTTCAACGTTTATTTATTTTTGGGACAGAGAGAGACAGAGCATGAACGGGGGAGGGGCAGAGAGAGAGGGAGACACAGAATCGGAAACAGGCTCCAGGCTCTGAGTCATCAGCCCAGAGCCCGACGCGGGGCTCGAACTCACAGACCGCGAGATCGTGACCTGGCTGAAGTCGGACGCTTAACCAACTGCGCCACCCAGGCGCCCCACCGTACAAGGTTTAAAAAATGAAAACAGCTCTGTTCTACTTCCAACTAACAGACATATCTTTGCCACCTAAGGCTTAATGAGTCTAGGAAACAGTGCTAATGAGGCAAAAAAAATTGCATTTCCCTCCTACTTCCTTGTCCCCTCATGCTCCATCTCCTCCAAATTTCATCTCATTTTTCTCTTTGAGTATTTCAAATTCATATGCTCAGGTTGAGATATTCCTTTTTTTCTTTCCTACCAAAACTTACTTGTCTATGTTCCCAGACTGTACTCATTTATCTGAACAGATTACTGCCCTTCTCTCCTAATGAGAAAATTATTGTTGAGAATTTCAGGCACCATGTTGGTGGGAAAAAAACCCATCTCTACCTGCCAAAGTAAATGTATGTCTGTGAACTGGGCAGAGAGGTAGGGCAAGCAAGTTGGGAGCTATAGATGTTAGGATTCTTCAAATCCTTTAAATTACATTGCATTGCATCTAGACTGGCCCCTTTTGGTCCAATAAACAACTAGTTTGACAGATCTGAAATGACCCTCATTATTTTATGTTTCTTTAAAATATCTGCAAAAAATTGGCTTACGTGACACTCAGCACCATCTTGATTTTCAATTTTCTATTTCTTGTTTTCAAGTACAAAGTACGTTAATAGAGCATTTGTTTTCGAGAGAGAGAGGGAGAAAGAAAGAATGCATGAGTGGGGGAGAGGGGCAGAGGGAGGGAGAGAGAGAAATGTTAATGTTTATTTATTTTTGAGAGAGAGAGTGTGAGCAGGGGAGGGGCAGAGAGAGAAGGGGACAGAGGATCTGAAGCGGGCTCTGTGCTGACAGCGGAGAGCCCAATGAGGGCCTCAAACTCACGAACCATGAGATCATGACCCAAACTGAAGTCATATGTTCAACTGACTGAGCTACCCAGGTGCCCCTTAACATAAGCATCTTTTAAGAGTGATGACATTTAACAGTCATGTTGGGATAAATCCTAATATGATTAGAAATGATAAAACAAATTGTTGGGATCATGTAATATATTTGTGGTCATATATATAATGAGTGCTTTCGGAGAAAGGGAAATTGATATATTAGGGTGAGTTGAGAAATGTGGAAAAGTGAGATTGTGGAAGACTTAGAAGCAATGGAAAAGAAACAAGACTGTTTGATCTTTAGGATCCTTCCATGAATTGAATTGAAAAATGAGACCCCTCTTTGATAGGAATCATTTGGAATTTTTAATCCCTAGTTGTATTACTTGAACTGGTCCATATCAATAATAATATTAATATTTATATTCTTTCAATTTATTCTAATCAGCTTTTCATTAACTCAAAGTTTTTAAATTCATTTGCAAATCTGATAATTCTGCTATGCATTTTATGCCAACTCTTTTTCAAAACATGAACATATAGCCAGTCCAAAATGGATTCCTGTGGGGTTTATATTCCCAACTGCAGTGGACTTTCTTTCCTAATAAATGTTCCAGTAAATTTCTTCTGTGTCCTTAGCAATTTATTTCAGTGCATTATCTAAATCTGCCACCTCTCCTTAAGTCTGCTCTTACCACCTGCTTTTTCTACTGTTTTACTTGCAGACTTCTGCTGAAGGACATGAAGCAATGTCACAATTTGGTCAGTTTTGCAGTCATGATGTCCATCTTCAATTAAACACCTGTGACTGAGAAATCAGTAGTTTTTCCATCTCTCATCAATCTTTTCAGCACACTCCTCACAGGAATTATTTGAAACTTCCCTTCTAATGATTTTATTTTTACCTTTATAATAAAATATAGATAAATTAACATGTACCTTTTCTCTCATTATTTCCATGAAAATTGGATTCTATTAAACTTTAAATTTGTATTTTAAAAGTTATTTCACAAAAAGTACTATTGTAAAATTTTCAACAGTGTTCTTCAGGCTATAGAAAAATTTAAAAGTATAGGGAAACGCTTTCAATAATATTTCTATCATGAAAATGTATTCAAGAAGAGCTAAGAAGATTCAAACATTTTTTAATGGATATTTAATCACAGCAATGAAATGTTCTATTACACTGACAAAATTTCTTTAAAAAATTAGGTAAATCTTTCTAGTCATTACCATTTAGGGGATTAAGAAGTTATGTTATTTTGTGAATAACTGGTAGACTTTTTCCTCAAAAAATAAAACATTTTATTTAGAATCTTAAAAGCATTCTTTTAAAAAAGTATTTATTTATTTACTTAGATAGAGAGGGAGACAGAGAGAGAGAGCAATCAGGGAAGGGGCAGAGAGAGCGAGGGAGAGCGAGAATCCCACGCAGGCTCCACACTGCCAGCACAGATGTGACCGTTGCGGGGTTTTATCCTATGAACCTTGAGATCATGACCCAAGCCGAAACCAGGAGTCAGACACTCAACCGAATGGGCCACCCAGGCACCTCAAGAATCTTTAAAGCATTCTTATATGATATGATGACTGTGCGTAGCTTCCTAAAGAATCTAGAATATCATAATGTTCAATGAGAACATGTTAAAACATTTTCAATTCTGTTTACCTAATTGAGGGCAGAGGTTTCTGGGGTCTAATCAGTCAGGGTAGTTTAATCCATGTGAAGGTTACCATCTAAGTACAAATATGCTTTATTTTTTTATTTTATATGTATAGAGAGCGTGATCTGGGGAGAGCGACAGAGGGAGAGACAGAATCTTAATTAAACAGGCTCCACATACAGCATGGAGCCCTACATGGGGCTCAATCCCACGACTTTGTGACCTGAGCTGAAATCATGAGTTGAATACTCAACCTACTAAACCACCCAGGTGCCTGAATATGCTATTTCCCTAATTTGTAGCCTTTTATTTGTTCTGCCAATTGCCTGGAAAACCATTCCTGTCATTTAGTCTCATCCTTCAGGATGTACTTTAAGGCTTTCTGCTTCATAAACTTCTAAGAGTCCCTCTATTGTCATGGCTATTGTTTCCCAGCCTCTATTTTCTTTTCTTTAAACATTTTTTTTTTAATGTTTGTGTATTTTTGAAAGAGGGAAAGAGAGAGCGCATGAACATGGGAAGGGCAGAAAGAGAAGGAGACAGAGGATCTGAATGAAGCAGGCTCTGCGCTGACAGCAGAGAGCCCGATGTGGGGCTCGAACCCACGAACCATGAGATTATGACCTGAGCCAAAGTCAGACCTTAACTGACTGAGCCAACCAGGCACCCCCGCAGCCCTCTGTTTTCTATTTTTTATTGGTTATTTTAGGATTCTGATATCTCATATCAGCATGCACCTTAGACATGACTAAATCTGCCACAGTAGCATTCCAATTGCTAAGTGAATTGAAGATTTATGAGTAGGGAGTAAAAAAATAGTGATGTCAGTATACAAATAGACTATGATATAACCCATCTTTAAAATTAAACAAAAAACCCTCCATATTCCTTCAATATTCCCTCTCCCTCTGGCTACTGATTTTTGCTAAAAATCTACTCAAACAGTTGTCCATACATCCTCTCTTCCTATTCTATCCTGAACTAACTTAAATCAGGTTTTGTCCCTACTATTTCACCAAAGCTGCCTTTTATCAAAGTCACCAATGACTTCTTCACATGGCAAAGTCCTATCATTGCATAGTCCTTATCCTTTTGACTTCTCAATAAATCATGTATATGACAATGCGTTTGATTCTACTGATCTTGAAACATTTTATTTTTATGATTTTCCTACCTAGTGCCTCACTGGCAAGCCCTTTATCCTCTTTCATCACTAAATACTGGAGGACTTCAGTGTGTGGCCCTCTGACCTATATTCTTCCGTAGGAGACTAATTAGCTACATGTCTCATCTGGTCTCAGGCTTTACGTATTATCTGTATGCTGCAAATTCCAATTGTTTTTCTCCACCTGTCCTCAGTACTCAGTCCTGAACTTCAGATTTATATAGCCAGCTATCAAGTGACATTCTTGTTTGGATCTGTCTCTTAAACATAACATGTTCCACCCAACCAAAAAACTGCTAACTTATCGTTCATATCATATTAAAGATACCCCATTCCCCAATTGCTCAGACTAATAATTGCCCCCCTCACAGAAAAATCTAATGTGGATTTGACACCAAAATAGAAAAAAAAAGCTGCCTTCCTTTTTTAATGCCATGCTTGAGCATTATCTAACAAGCCCACTTACAGGCCATTTGACTCTCTAGGGGAATGTAACACTTTTTACTTACTATTTAATCTTCTAATAATTATACCACAAATATTTTACAACTCTGTAAAGCTAGATGTTAACTTGAATAAAATTGATAAGGACAAATGATTACTATTTAGAAGAGGTGGTAACTCCAAAGGGTTATGGTTTTATTGACCTACAGAATATTATCCAGTTTTGAATCTAAATTCATAATCTTATTCCAACATTCCTTTTTGTTTTCAATGACTCCCTCTCTCTCTCTCTCTCTCTCTCTCTCTCTCATATATATATATATATATATATATATATATGTATATATAAGTACATGAACTTCTTGGATCATCTTTGGAACCATTATATAACTCTGTTGGTTTTCTCACTAATTAATTAAAACTTCAATATTTGCTATGTGTTTTTCTTATTACTGTGTTTTAATTTTGAGAATTATATTTATTTATTTACTTTTGTGAGAGAGAGAGAAAGAGAGAGAGAGAGCAAGTGAGGGAAGGGCAGAGAGAGAGAGAGACAGAGAGTCCCAAGCAGGCTCTGCACTGTCATTGCAGAGCCTGATGTGGGGCTTGAACTCACGAACTAAGAGATCATGACCTGAGCTGAAGTCAAGAGTCAGATGCTTAACTGACTGAGCCAGCAGGTGCCCTGAGAATGTTTTTATTATGTTGGGGAGTCCCATCAAAATGCCCAAGTGGACTCTACCGGATCCAACTAAATTTTGTTGGTGGAGCAGGGCACCTCATGAACTCAAGCCCAAGGTTGCCTTTAAACAAGTTCCAACAGAACATGACTTTCAGTCTCTGCTTTCTTTTTACTGACTCTGGTTTTCCATGTCTCTTTGTTTCTGGTTCTTGGTAAGTTTCGCTTTTATTTCACTTACTTGTGACTAATGATACATTCCTCACTAATGGGAGCAACAATAGGAAATCCATCTGTGGAATTAAAACTGCTGGATGGCAGACATCAGGATATATTACAAGTTGGATGGTGAATGACAGAAAATCTGGCTTGTTCGTCTTTTTACATGCGTGTTTGCTGCTAGAAGTTCATATCACTTATGAAAATGTGTTGAAAATGTGTTTCCAGAACTGCCCTTGAAAGTCTGGGCTTTGGTTTCCGTGTCAATTTTGGCCCCGTGGCTAAGTGGTAAAACTGAAGTTGCCAGTTCTCTTGGCATGCTTAAAAATAGTCTTTATTATTGAAAACAAAAACCTCTTACTCTCTGTGCACCCTAGGGACAGCTGTCCAGGCAGACAGATATTAGATTCCAAGGTATCTGAAATTTAATAGAGCTCCTGTTCCTGATTGATCTATACAAATGAGTATTTAAGTAATTTTAATATAGGTAACTGAAGAATCTGTACAGAAAAAATAAACTGAAATTCTAATATTTTGAATACGTTTGCCTTCTAAGAAAAAAATTCTCAGGGAATTGCTAACTCGTAAGAACTTTAATATAAGAACTTAAATCCACACAGTGAATCCTTAGATATATCAAACTAGTTCAATAAATTTGGCTTAATACAGTCTTATGAGATCCACAATGAGATGCCACTTCATATATGCTAGGATAGCTATAATAAAAAAGAGACAATAACAAGTACTGATGAGAATCCAAGAAAGTAGAATCCTCATACATTGCTGATGGGGAAATAAAATGATGCTGCTGCTTTGGAAAAGTGTGACAGTTTAGTTAAACTTAGATACAGTTCAATGAAACTCAAGAGTTACTGAATGACTCAGTAATTCCATTCAAAAGTTAAACATAGTTACCATATGACCTAGCAATTCCATGCCTAGGTGCATACTCAAGAGAATTTAAAACACATATCCATATGAAAAATTACATATGAATACTCATATCAACATAATTCTTTATAGTTAAAAAGAGGACAACTTAAATGTTCACAAACTGATGAATGGAGAAACAAAATGTGGTATATCCATACAATGGAATATTATCAACCATTAAAAGGAATGAAGTACTGATTCATGCTATAAACATGGATGAAGTTAAAAACATACTATGTGAAAGAAGCTAGATACGCAAGGCTACTTATTGTATGATTCCATTTAAGTGGAATGTCCCATAGTCAAATCCATGGAGACAAATGTAGATTAGTGGTCACTGGGAGCTAGAAGGAATGGGAAGCGAGTATTAATGGGTATGGGTTTCTTGTGGGGGATGATAAAAGTGTTCCAGAATTAGATAGTTGTGATGACTGCACACCTAATTGTGACTATACTACAAACCACTAAATTGCATCATTTCACAGGGTAAATTTTATGGTATGTGAATTTATCTCAACTTAAAAAAAGTTTTATGTCTTCTTACAGATTTCTTCAGGATGGTATATAATACAAGCACAAAATCTTACTTTATTTTTAAAGACTTAGGTTGGTTTTCATAGACAGATTAACCTAGAATTCCTAAACTTCCTATACTGGTTTTACTTAATGGGTAAGTTAACATTTCTTCCAATAATGTTTGAAATTATAAAAAATGTAAAATTATGTAATAACTAAATTGAACTATAATTGTGATTAAAGTCTGATATCAATAGTAATTAAGCTGGTTGGAATGTCAGCTTAAAATTTCCAAGTGATTAATTAGTTAACTTTAAGATTTAGCATTAGCATTATATTTCATTAATTAATAAAAAATATCTGTGAATGTCTGAATAACTGCTAAGTAAGTCAGAATATAAAACTTGGTCAATAACCAAGGAATGAATACACACACACACACACACACACACACACACACACACACACACACATATATGAACTTTAAAAATGCCTATTTTTCATATGGTATCCAGTAGCTTTGCCTTTGCTAAGGTTTATCTTCATTTTTGCAATTTTAAGAAAATGTCTAAGGGATACTGTAGGCATACGTTGCTTTGTTATGTGTGCTATGTAACTTGCTGGTGTGCTAAATTTCTTGTATATGACAGCCTGCTATGCCTGATTTTCTACCTCTGAGTGTTCTCTATGAGACAGAAGCTTAGCTTAGAATTGTAACTGGGGTGCCTGGGTGGCTCAGTGGATTGAGCACCTGACTCTTGATTTCAGCTCAGGTCACGATCTTGTGGTTCATGGGATCAAGCCCTGCATCATCAGACTCTGTGCTGACAGCACGGAGCCTGCTTGGGATTCTCTCTCTCTGCCCCTCCCCCTGCCCCCTCTCAAAATAAGTAATAAAAATAAATTTAAAAAATAAAATAAAATAAAAGTTGTAACTAATATTGATGGTTCGTTCCACACTAGGTAAAATATATGGATACAAATTCAAGGTAATAGATGTGTTTTTATTTATCAAAGGAAAAGAAGGACATCATTGCTTATAGTAAAATACCTAGAATGTAAATGAAGAGAGTAAAAGGACAGAACTTGAGTAGATACATTAAATTGTAGAAGGTTTGAGGAAAAGTGAATTATTTACCCTGTTTTATTGTAGTTGTGAACAGTAAGCCTGAAGGGCAAAAAAATAAAACTTTGACAAACTGGCTCCATTTGATGTAAATATTCAAAATGTAGTAAGAGAGGTTTGTGAGTCATTTGCTGACAAAGTATAAAAATGCAAGATTAGAATCAGGTTTTCAGTTAAAATGACTAACTGATCTTAGAATATTTAGTTGAGAACAAATTACATTTAACCAGAAGTGGCAAGCCGACCATTAGGAATAGGAGTTCTACTTTATATATAGAACCAGTATATGCAAAGTCTGTACTATGGCTTACAGGATCCTAGAACTACAGATAATAAAAAAAAAGTTCATATACTGAATTTAGCACAATTTTAGGGATCTCATAGGTACTGCAAAGGATGTCTGGTGGTGATTTTCACTTTGGCTCACACTGTAAATAATACAGATGTACAATGCTTGCTGTAAAATTACTGTAGGTAACTTTTATCATTTTAAAAAAGTTCTTAGTTTGCTAAGATATTTAATCATATATATGTGAGAATTTTATCAAATATTTTGTTTCTATTGAGATGACGATATAATTTCTTTAATTCTGTAATGAATTACATAGAGAAAATGTTAAACAAATGTTGCATTTATGGAACAAATATTTTTGACATAATGTATTTTCATTCTCTCAAAATCAATCAATCTATCCATTCATTCATCTATTATATATCTATCTTGATTCAATTTGCTAAAACTTTGTTTCAACTACTTTAATGAGATTTGGGTTTATAATTTTCCTGTGTTATAATGTCCTTATCAAATTTATCAAGGATAGGCTGGCTTCACAAAAATACTTTTGGAAGTATTTTTACATTTTATTCTCTAGAAAAATTGGTAGAAGCCTGAGAGAATTATTTTTTAAATATTTGGAATAATTTATGAGTGAGCCCACCTGCGTAAGGAGTTTTCCTTGTGGGGAGCATTAAAATAATTACGGAATCAGTTAAAAAATAGATATAGTACTCTCATGGGGCGCCTGGGTGGCTTAGCCAGTTAAACATCCAACTTCGGCTCAGGTCATGATCTCACAGTCATGGGTTCGAGCCCCACATTGGGCTCTGTGCTGACAGTTCAGAGCCTGGAGCCTGCTTCAGATTCTGTGTCTCCCTTTCTCTCTGCCCCTCCTCCACTCATGCTCTGTCTCCCTTACCTCTCTCTTTAAAAAATAAACATTAAAAATTTTTTTTAAAAACCAGATACAGGACTCTTCAAAGTTTTTATTTTTTCTTATGTCATTTTTGGTAAGTTGTGCTTTCTAAGAAATTTGTACATTTCGTCTAAGTCCGGTTTAGGCAAACTTATTTCATAAAGGGCCATATAGTAAATATTTTAGGTTTTGTGGGACAGACTGTCTCTGTTGCAATTATTCAAGTTTGCTATTGTGGTGGGTGAAGAGTCATAGATAATACATAGGCAAATGAGCATAGATGTGTTCCAATAAACCTTTTTTTTTTTTCCCCCACAAAAATAGGCAGTGGGCCAGATTTGGCTTGTTGGTCATAGTTTGGCTAACACTGATCTGAATTATAAAATTTACCGGCATACAACTGTTTGTACCATTTAAATATCTGTGTATTCTTCACTGAGATCTTCCTTTTTTCATTTCACGACAGTGGATGTGTGTATTTAGAACATTTACTTAAAAAAAATTTTTTTTAATGTTTATTTATTTTTGAGAGAGAGAGAGTGAGACAGAGCGTGAACAGGTGAGGGCCAGAGAGAGGGAGACACAGACTCAGAAGCAGGCTCCAGGCTCCGAGCTGTCAGCACATAGCCTGACGTGGGGCTAGAATCACAAACCATGAGATCATGACCTGAGCCGAAGTAGGGTACTCAACCAACTGAGCCACCCAGGTGCCCCAAGACCATTTACTTTTGATGGAATTACTGATATAACTGGAATTGACTCTATCACTTGCCACTTATTTTTAATAATCATGTTTCTTCTTTTACTTCTCCATTTTGCCTAACTAGATTAATTCTGTGTTTTTTTTCTCCACTATCAGCATTTGAATTATGTGTTCTTCTATTATTTATTAGTGGACACCCTAAGGATTAAAATATGTACCTTGACTTATTAGAAACTTCATTAAATTATACATTTTAACACTTTCAGAAGAATGCAAAAATTTTACAACAGCTTAATTCTACTTCTTTCATTTCTACCTTTTACCTAGGTGTTTTATATATTTTACTTCTACATATGTTGTAACTACCACAAGATTTTGTTGTTATCATCATTAACTCTTTCCAGTGTTCATTCTTTCCTCAAATTTAGTGTTTCTGACTGGGGACATTTTCCTTCAATATGGAGTACAGGTCTTGGTGATGAATTATCCTACTGGTTTTTATTCTAGTATTCCTTCCTTTCCTTTCCTTCTTTCCTTTCCTCCTTTCCTTTCCTTTCCTTTCCTTTCCTTTCCTTTCCTTTCCTTTCCTTTCCTTTCCTTTCCTTTCCTTTCCCTTCCCTTCCCTTCCCTTCCCTTCCCTTCCCCTTCCTTCCTTCCTTCCTTCCTTCCTTCCTTCCTTCCTTCCTTCCATTACTTCCTTCCATTACTTCCTTCCTTCATTTCTTCCTTTCTTGTCTGTAGGATATGTTTGAAGGGTAATATTTATTAAGGATAAAATTTTAAGCTTGAAGTTTTAATTTTTTTTCTAAAGCATTTTTTCTTTTGGTTGTTCCATTGCTTTTTGGCTTTCACGGTATCTGTTGAAATTTCAACCAGTCTTGTATCGTTGCTTCAGTGAAGCACTGAATGATAATGTCTTCTTTTTTTCTGCTCTTTTTCTGCTTCTGATTCTTCATAAAAGTGTTTTTTTAGTTTTCAGTACTTTGATCATGATATTGATAGATTTTTTTCTCTTTACACACCTTGAGGTTTTTAAAGGATTTTGGACTTATAATTTGATGTATTACATTAATTTTGGAAAACCCAGCTAGTACCACAGTATTCAAGTATTGTTTATGCCATTTCCCCTCCTTCTGGAATCCCAATTACATGTATATTAGACTTTTTCATTATGCTCCAAATGTCTCTTAGGGCCTTCTCCAATTTTTTTTTTCTCTTTGTGCACTGATTTATATACTTTCCACTGACCGACTCAAGAATTCTGTGTTCTATTGCTTCTAGCATGCCATTAAACCCACCTATTAAATTTTTTTTATATCTTTTAGTTTTAGGATTGCCATTTAACTTTTTAAAACGGGTTCCAGGTCTCTGTAGAAAACATCCATCTTCCTTTGTTTTCTGGAATATATTAATCATGGTTATTTTAAAGGCCTTATATAAAAATTGTATTGTTGGTTGTAGTCAGTTGGTCCTTTTTTATTAATTTTTTAATCATGCCCCATAAATTTTAATTAGATGCCAGACACCGTGGATGTTCACTCTCTCATTTTCCTTCAGTAAGGGTAAAATTTTAGAAGTCATCTTATTCCTGGTCAGACTTGATTTTAAAGCTTTGCCATCACTTGTAGAGTGTAATGCTTATTCCCAGAGTTTGGCTTTTCTGAAATTTGTATAAGAAATCAAAGTATTTTTTCATTTTTAAAAAAAATGTTTATGTATTTTTGAGGGAGGGAGCAAGAGCGAGAGAAAGATTGTGTGAGCAAGGGAGTGGCAGAGAGAGGGAGACACAGAATCTGAGGCAGATTCCAGGCTTTGAGCTGTCAGCACAGAGCTGGACATGGGGCTTGAACTCACAAGCAGTGAGATCATGACCTGAGCCAAAGTCAGACATTTAACCCCCTGGGCCAAACGGGCCCCCCCCCCCCACCCCAAAGGTATTTTTCAAGCCCCTCTGACTGCAGAAACTGAAGGCAATCTGTATCTCCCCAGCATGGGCACCTGCTGGAATCTTTGCTCAGCTCTTACAGCCGCTGCTTTTTGTTTGGTTTCTTGGAGTCTTTCTCTGTGCATGATCACATTGGTCGTCAACCAGTTTCATTAGGGGAAACTATAGCAAATTTTGGAGCCCTCCATGCAGTTTTCAGCTCTGTGTCTGACCTGTGATCTGTCTCCTTAGCCCAGTAAGACCACTGCTTTCTGCTTGGGCTCTATTATCCCATGTCACTGAATTGGAAATACCTTCAAAGAAAACTGGGGCACATTTGGCACTTATTTCATATTCTTCTCTTCTTTCAAAGACTGAAGTCCTTAAAATTTTTACCAATTTAATTGCTTCCAAATACCCTAAAACATTTGCTTGTTTGTTTTTGTAGTTTTAGAGGTAGGAAGGTTAGTCTGATACAAACTATGTTGTCATGCCCAGAACTGGATGGATTGTGTCATCTTATTGCTTATTTTTGAATAATGGTAGAGTTATCCAGACCAGTGATGTTTTCAAAAATATCCATAAGGTTAGTAATGAAGGTGTATGTATTATAATTGTGTTATAGAAATTTATTTCTTTGCAAACTACATCAAATAGCTTTTGCCATATTGATCCCTATGCATCCCCCCCAATAGCCTCTCTGCCATAGCTGACTTGTGAGGCTTCTCCTCTGAGTTGATGTCATCTGCTACTCTGAAGGATAAAACATACAGTGTTTTCCAGTGCTAAAACTGTCCCTCGTTCTCGCAGATTGTAGATGGGAATTTTTCTGATGGGGTTTTCCAAAGCTGTGTCATTTATTTTAGAGAGCTCCACATTCTATTCAATAGGTGAATAAGTCAGCATCTATTCTTGGTGTTTTTCCTCATTTTAGTCCAGATTTCACTGAATTTGAAAGCTGTTTTCTATCATTTATAATTTAAAGATGTCGTTGTCTCCTAGGTTCATGGTAGATGAGGTTTTTAGTTTCTTTCTTAAAAAATTTGGTTAGTTTTCAGCTGGCAATTAGAGAGGAATAAACACCTCTGTTCTCTGTAATCTTCAGTGTATGATCATGAGTTCTATTTAAGAGGCAAAATCAGTAAGTCCTGATGACTCATCTCAATATGCATTCTCAATGGGAGTGATATGCTTCCAAAGGGTAATAACTGGTTCATGGTGGAGGTAAGAGGAGTAAACATTTCTTAGATAATATAACAGTTTGTGGTCCTCTAAACAGCCACAGTATATAAACAGATACAGTGTTATCTGCAATATTAAAATGTCACGTGGAAAGGACAATTAGGAAAAGAACATCTAAAAGGCTTCTTAGGGGGTTGATAATGGTAAAAACATTGAGGAGCAATGCATTAGAAGGAGGACAGGCGAGAGTTAAAAATTAGTGTGGCTTCCAGTTTTTTGTTGATAATAGGGTGGGAAGAATAGAACTACTCTGTTCAAATATTAGGTAAGCCAATATGTTTTTATATTTGTTCTAAGAAAAATTTTAGTATCTTAATGGCTGCAAATAGCTACTTAAAAATATATATCCTCATGTATTTCCAGGCTATTGTAAATGTAATTAAATATATATTTGTAACACACACACACACACACACACACACTGTTCAACAAAAGCTGGTGTACAATATTCATTGAATACCAAAACATTAAAAAATCATCTCATATCACACATTTCTTATATGTTAATATGCCTATCTGGATGAAAAACTTCCTAAATACATTCTGTAGACAACATGCATTGATTGCTTATGGGTACTTATCTAAGCTCTAAATCTTCTCCATGGACATGTATCTGTTTCTACCTCCAATATATCCACACATCTCTGTTCAGTGACATGCTTTTAATTACAGTTGGTTCTTGAACAATGTGAGGGCCAAGGGTGCTAACTCCATGTACAGTCAAAAATGCATATAACTTTGATTCCCCCCAAATTTAAATACTAACAGTCTATTGTTAACTAGAAGCCTTACCAATAAACACAGTTAATATATTTTGTATGGTATATGTATTATATACTGTATTCTTTCAATAAAATAAGCTAGAGAAAAAGAAGTGTGAGGAAGAAAATCATAAAGAAGATAAAATACATCTACAGCACTGTACTTCATATATTGAAAAAAAAATCTTCTGCATATAAGTGGACCCGGGCAACTCAAACCATGTTGTTCAAGAGTCAACTGTACTTGTGAGATAATGATCATTCTCCTAGGTGTAGCAAATATTTTGTATCAATATGTAGAATTGAAGACCTATGATAAATGTTTTTATTGTTTTGTTTTTTTGCTTTTCAGCAACCTGTACTGGACATGCCTCCCAGTTACACTGCTTCCCCCTTGAATAAAAAAAAAAGGTCACACACATTTGCTTGTGTTCAAGTGTGATGGGTCTGGTATCTTGTCATCTTGGCCACAGCTGACTGAATCAGATTGGCATCTGAGTTGAAAGTAGCTTCTAAGGTCAGGCAGGCAGCCTACAGACTGTCCTGGCTTTGGGACTCTGATTACAAAATGCTCTCTATTTGATGATTACTAATTGCTCCTTTGATCAGAGGCCCACCCATTTTCCTTCCTTAAATTCCAACATCCTGTGAGTTCGCAGAATCTCTTCTTCCATTTTAGCTGTAATCTCCCTTAACTCCTTACATTATTTTTCCATTCCCCAGCTACCATTCTTTCTTACATCTCCAGTGGTCCTTCCTCTGCTGGAGCTCCTTTCTGTCCTCATTTTCCTGGCCTCCGCTCCCTCCACCTCCTCCTTTGATGTCCTGGACTGCTATTTTCTCAACACCTTATATCTCACTGTCAGCTCAAGATCTGATTTCTCCTTGCCTTGCCCTGACACCTGCTAACTTAGGATAAAGTCCCTAAGGCCACAGGTCTTCTTGTTTTTTATACATACAATTATATTCTTATTCATTAATTTCATTTTAAATATTACCCTTTAAGTGAGTAAATTCAAAAACTCAAGAATTAGTAATGCATTAAATATTAAACACCTATTCTAGCAATTTGGTAGATGATACATTCTGAAAATCTCTTCACTCTTAGATGCCTAGAAATTAAGTGAAAATTGCAACAAATACCCATTCCAATTAACAAACCCAAGTTCACAAGAAAGGCAAATCCCCTTAGCCAAAATACCAAGAGGGAACTGAAAACAGATTGCTTAATGGATTATGAATGTCTTGGGAGGTTTTGCAGATGAGAAATTTAGAG
Source organism: Herpailurus yagouaroundi (assembly GCF_014898765.1). Classification (NCBI taxonomy): domain Eukaryota; kingdom Metazoa; phylum Chordata; class Mammalia; order Carnivora; family Felidae; genus Herpailurus; species Herpailurus yagouaroundi. The sequence continues at coordinate 33,951,936 of NW_024412394.1, read as the reverse complement.
CAGACCTAGTGGGGAGATAGAAATGAAATCTCTGTAAGAGCCACGGCCCTTAAATAACAAGGAAAAACTCGGGTCCTCCCTAAGCCTTAATGGCCCTCACTGGTGACATTCTAATGCATATATTTCAGGAAGACAGGGAATACTCTCAAAATGAAAGTCTCAGACATATGGGAAATAGTTAGCAAAGAAACTAGAAAATATGTGGGTCAACCTAAAGCATTTAAAAGCAAAATAATATCCAATAAGGGAGAAAGAAAACAACATATAGTTAAAACACTGGAAAAATATGTAAATGGTAGCAGGATGATAGCAGAGATAAAGTGTACTACAGTGATTTTTTTTTTCCCTAGGAGGGAATAGAGGTACTATTAACTTTAAATGTATTATTTAACTAATATATATTTGAAACACTAAACTCGGCACTAAAATCATAGAAATAGTATAATTTCCAGAATGGTAGAGGGGAGAAATGAAATACATGCAATTCAATTAAAAACCAATTGGGAAAGGGGAAACATATAATAATAAAAATGGAAAATATAAAGTAGGATAGAAATCCAAATATATAATAAATCAAATAAATGCAAGCTGATTAAGTAGCCAATTAAATGATAGAGATTGTCAGACTAGAAGAAAAAAAACTAAATCAGTTGTATGCCATTTATAAGACATATAACTAATACATATGGTCACAGAAAGGTTGAAAGTAAAGGATGTGAGTAGTTTGAATAGTAATTAAAAAATTATATTTTCATATAAGACAAAACAGACTTTAAACCAAAAGAATACTATCATTAGAGACAAACAGGTTCACTACACAGTGATAAAAGGGTTAAACTACCAGTTAATTGGTAATTCCAGCTCAATTCTAGCTCTACCACATATTGGCCATGTGCCACTTATTTGTAAAACCAAGTTATTAGTAATTACACTATAGGGCTGTTATAGCGATAATAATCTTGCATGTGAATAATGTATCAAAATGCCTGGTATACAAAAAAGGATACTTAATAAATCAGAGTATTTTTAATACACTGAAAATATAATAGGAACACCTGGGTGGCTCAGTTGGTTAAGCATCTGACTCTTGGTTTTGACTCAGGTCATGATCTCAGGGTCATGAAGTCAAGCTGTACATTGAGTGCCATGCTCAGCATGGAGCCTGCTTAAGATTCTCTCTCTCCCTCTCTCTCTCTCTGCCCCTCCCCCACTTGCATGCATGCTCTCTTTCTCAAAAAAATTAATAAAATAAAAATATAATAAAATACATGTTACATAGTTATGGCAAAATTATGAAAGTAACACATGAAATAGGTGTAGTTTGAAAAGCACTGGTTCAAAGTAAAAGGATATTGTATCCATTCCAAATAATAGGATAATTGACACAGAAATATGAATATTTACCCAAAAAAGAGGATATTTAATGTTTATAACAAGAGTTCATGCCTGGTGACCAATAAAACAATTATCTGCCAGCTGACATAATACAGCTAAGTTTATAATCCCCACGTGGTTCTCCAATAAGCAAATATAAACATGCAAACATACCATGTTAAATAGAAAATTAAGAATCTGTTAGAAATTTTCCATTATATATTTTTTTGGCATGAAAATACAGTAACAACCTGCAGTCCTTTCAAAACAGTCCTCCTGCTAATTTGATAGCTACTATAGTACTGAGCATTCTTAATACAGCTGATCTGTGTGGTAATTACAACACATCAAAGACAAAGGGGTGACAGAACTGGCCCTTGAGGAAGTTCTCATGTGCTGTGAAAATCAGCACTGAAGCAAAGTCATTCCACATCTTAGCAACAGGTGGGGTTTCTTATACTTAACCCTGATCTTTTAGAAGCAGAACACGCCTATCTATACCTGGCATGAATCCAAAAGGTGGTACCTCTGGACATCAGTAATAACCTCAGACTAAATACACTGTTCCTCGCCTCTGTGTCAATCACAAAGATCACAACTGCAAACATATCCTGTGAGGTAAAGAGGAATTTGCATTTGGGGGACAGATTTTTCTTTCTTTGAAAAGTATTCCCAGGGAGTAAAATGGTTGTATTTGAAAGTTGCTTTAATATTAGGATCCATAACTTGTGTTATTTTCCTTGCACTTAATATATACATAAACTTTACAGATCTTTAACAATATGTTACACTGAAGATATGCTGTTAGCAGCATGTCAGTTAATTTTTCTTATATATTGTGGGGAAAATAACAATTAAGCAGGGAGAATTATCCTTATTTTATTTAACAACAGAATGTTAAATATGTAACTTCGTTTAGGATAATTAAATTAGAAAACTAATGGAAAAAAACTTATACACAATCATAAATAAACTTGAATAAATTTTACATATTCTCTTCCAAAGACACAGTGAATTCTTTTTCTTTAAAGAAAATTTTCTAATTATCATTATCTATGATCTCCACTGACCATGCTGTTTATCTCTATCTATCTATCTATCTATCTATCTATCTATCTATCTATCTATCTATTTTTAAGTGTTTGTTTAAGAGAGAGAGAGAGCAAGCAAGGGAAGGGCAAAGAGAGAGGGAGAAAGAGAATCTCAAGTAGGCTCAACGCTGTCAGCAAGGAGCCCAACACAGGGCTTGATCTCATGAACCATGAGATCATGACCTAAGCCAAAGTCAAGAGTCAGACGCTTAACCTACTGAGTAACCCAGGTTCCCCAAACATGCCCTTTAAAATATTTTAAATTTAAAAAGAATCTATAATTCACTCCTACCAGAATATATAAAATTAGAGGGAAGTAGATTTCTATAAAAACAAGTCACAATGTACTTTTAAAACTCCATGTATAGTGTATACTTTTCCCGCACATGACCAGCCACTAAGGCCTAATTATAATCATTTCTACAGATAACCCCATCTTTATAAGACATTCCAGGTTGCTATTAACTTTTGATAATTTATTATAACTGACCATTTTCACTGTTATGTAAGCATTTATCTAATATTTAACTGACATTCCCAGAATTTAACTAAATACATCTTAGTATAAATCTATAATGAATTGGTAGAGTAGAAAGGTAAAAACTAAGCAGATTGGTGCTGTTTCAAATGAAACCAGTGCTGCTTTACTTCAAACTGCAGTCTTAAATGGTTTGTAAGGAAAAAACTTACCAGGAAAACCTACTCACCTGTCTCAAGAGCTCTGTAACTTGCTGTTATCAAGACTGCTGTGTTACTTATATACAGTTATTTTGTTTATATGTATGGCATGGTATAATAATTTAAATGTATGGCACATTCAGTCATATGGTGTATTAATAAGAATGTTATAGTAATTTTATGGTACCCTTTTTAAAAGGCTTATGGCACATTCTTTCCATTTCTTTATAGCTTTAATCTGGTCACAGGAAATAACAGTGGTAATGACTCATCAATCTTAGACTATTAAAACTAAGATGATACTATGAAAGAAGCCACTAGAAGATTACTAAAATATCTCCTTTCTCAGATATTCAACATCCAGTATCTGGATTTCCCTGATATTTTCCTCTATTTCTTTTCAGTACTCTTGTAGATCTCAATAGACTGTTTTCCACAGCATAACAGGCAAGCATGCAAAATTAAGGGTGGATAGCTCTAAAAAATTCCCTCTCGATTGCTCTTAATATGTTCAGTGTCATTAGGCATAATAATTAGTAAGTATATAAAAATTAAAGTTTAATTTGTTCTTCTAAGCTATTAATGTAGCAAGTGATTTTGCAGTTAAGTATTTCTCAAATATCATCACACACAAAAAAATCCAAATATTATTTTTAAATGTTATAGGGGCGCCTGGGTGGTGCAGTCGGTTAAGCGTCCGACTTCAACCAGGTCACGATCTCGCGGTCCGTGAGTTCGAGCCCCGCGTCAGGCTCTGGGCTGATGGCTTGGAACCTGGAGCCTGGTTCCGATTCTGTGTCTCCCTCTCTCTCTGCCCCTCCCCCGTTCATGCTATGTCTCTCTCTGTCCCAAAAATAAATAAACGTTGAAAAAAAAATTTAAATGTTATCCTGTATTCCCTTGTGGAATTAAAGAACTATTATGAAACAAGGTACATTTGAAATTTTCTGTAACATTTTCCCAACATAACTGTAGTATCAATTGATTTTCCAGAAGATATTAACCTAACCCATTTATTTTCTATCACAATTAAAAATTTCTTTTTTTTTTTAAATTTTTTTTTTCAACGTTTATTTATTTTTGGGACAGAGAGAGACAGAGCATGAATGGGGGAGGGGCAGAGAGAGAGGGAGACACAGAATCGGAAACAGGCTCCAGGCTCTGAGCCATCAGCCCAGAGCCCGACGCGGGGCTCGAACTCACAGACCGTGAGATCGTGACCTGGCTGAAGTCGGACGCTTAACCGACTGCGCCACCCAGGCGCCCCCACAATTAAAAATTTCAAATAATTTAACCTATGTCTTAAAACTCCCCCCCAAATATAAACCTATTTCTTTCAGTGTATGTTTACTAATCATTATGCCTATACAAAATGCCAAATTTTAGTAAGTTTATGGCTGCAAGATTATTATTTCTATATAGAAGATAATGTTTCTTAAAAAAAATTCATGCCATACTAGTACTCATATAAGTAGCTTTGCAGAAATGAATGAATGCATGAATAAAGTCTCCTAACACCTTAAAAAAAAAAAAAAACTTTCACGTCTTTCAACCTATGAATGTAGAAAACAAAGGTAATTGCTTTTATAAGTATTCTTCCCAAAAGAGATACCAAAAAGGTCAAATACTAGTGACATCAAATTTGCACTTCAAGTTTGTTTATTAAAATCCAGCTTGCTCTAGAAAGCCAACTTTGTAGATCTAGGAGAACATACATTACAAATGTGAATGCTGTTGGAAAATAGTTTTGACAAAGCTTCTAAAATTCTGTAACACCTGAGAACAACTATAGGATTATGCCTGCATTTGCTGCATGGTTTTGTATGAAACATCTGAAATATGTCTGCCTGGAAATAAAATGATATGTGATAAAGATGAAAAACAAGTTCAGAGCTAAACCAAGAAAATTCATCTCCTTTCTGAGATGAAAATCTTCTTAAATTTAAAAGTGAACAGAGAACTCAGAAGCTCAATATATTCTTTCTGGCTTCTAGTATATGCACATTTTTTATTGTCAATTGTGCCACTTCTACTAATATACTGTACATATTTTGTGGTTGGATGGAAAAACATTCTTTGAGGAACACTTAAGAAAATACTAAATTAAAATTGTAAGGCAAATCAAGAAATATCTGAAAACCTAGAAACTTCAATCTTTATCGATACTTACTATTTTGAAGTATTAAGTGTTGATTTTTTAAACATTTTTTTAATGTTTATTTTTGAGAGAGACAGAGCGTGAGTAGGGGAAGGGCAGAGAGAGAAGGAGACACAGAATCTGAAGCAGGTTCCAGTCTCTGAGCTGTCAGCACAGAGCCTAACAAAGGGCTTGAACTCATGACCCATGAGATCACAACCTAAGCAGAGTTTGACGCCTGACAGCTACCCAGGTGCCCCAAGTGTTGATTTTCTATTTTAAGAACCACACAATTATTTAAGCTTAAATTGTTTTAATCCTTGAAAATTAAAAAAAACAAACAACTTTCATTCATTATATCTACACAAGGTTATTTACCTTAAATGCAAACATCATAGTTTACTTTTTTTTCCTACTATAGCCCCCCTGCATATGTAAGCTTTGAAAACATGAAACATATTTTGGACTATTTTGAATGAACTATTCAGAATGCATCTGGAGGAAGGGATACTCCTTCTCAAGTCACACAGAACCATGTGGTTTAGCTAGCAGCATACTTGAGTAGATAAGATATTTGGTACATAATCATCTCAAACATAAAAGATTCAAGTGATGGCCCATGAATCTCTACCACTCTTTGAAAATGATATTTTAGAAATTGTTCATCCAAACATATTTATATTTTTCAACCTATAGACATCCTATAAGTGCTTAATTCTATTTGTCCTCAAACAGGCTTTGAAACAACTGTATAGTCTTTTATCTTTAAGGCAGAAAAAGATGCTAATTAACTAAAAAAGATTTTCTCAAATCGCTCACAAGAACTTTTCAATATACTAATTGATATCCTATGAAAAAGAACATTGTGGAATAAGTTTGGTACATTTTGGAATAAACAAAGACAAACAAACTGTTTCAAGAGAAAACTTCCCAGGACCTTAACAACAGTAACATGTATTGTGAATCATAAATAGGAAATTGTAGTAAGGAACATCTGGAAAACTATAAATTGCACAGAAGGTTGTGCAGCCCATTTCTTATTTCACATGTGCTTATTTCAACATTTTCTTGGTTTATAATATACTTGGTTAGAGGAAATCAAAACTCTACATGGTATTTTAAGTACCTACATACTATTATTTTATATAATGTGGATAAGATCATGTCATATAGTTTCTTTCTATAATCCTTTATGAGAATACTAGGTATTTGATTGGCTTTTAGGGTACTGAATACTGTCTTTGGAAATGCTATAATGTTCTCTCAATCCTTGTGTTGACTTTCAGAATAAAACTCATCCAACACATCATATAATAAAACATGTCTTGTGTCATACGAAAATTTGAATATATATATTCCATATATTTTCAAGTTTTCTTATATATATATATATATATTCCATGTGTATGATATCTATCTATCTATCTATCTATCTATCTATCTATCTATCTATCTATCTAGATATAGAATGAGCCCATAAAAATAGATTTAGGGCATCTGGGTGGGTCGGTCAGTTAAGCATCTGACACTTGATTTAGGCTCAGGTCATGATCTCATGGTTCGTGAGATCAAGTCCTGTGTCTGGCTCTGCACTGACAGTGCAGAGCCTGCTTGGGATTCTCTCTCTCTCTGCCCCTGCCCTGCTCATGCAGGCTCTCTCTCTTTCTGTCTCAAAATAAATAAATATATATTTTTCTAAAAATTGAAAACATAGATTTAAACTCTTAAATGGATTATAATCCCCTTGAGCATGTAGCCTAGCCATTATACTTTAAGTTAGTGTTGGAAATAATGGTGTCTTCTTTCATGATAGAAATTCAAAAGTTTGCTGCTACTTATTATGACATATAAATGCATTTTATCATCGTAATTGATCAAACTTGTTCATCTTTTATCCATGAACCTGAATAAATAGAATTTTAAAACCTATGCAGATGTTAGTTAAAAAAAAAAAAGAAGTGAGAAGCAGTACTATAATGAGAACAATCGTTGTGTTACTTACGACAATAGGGAATATTTAAAGGCTGATGAGCCTGCAGACATTGTTCTAATAAGAGAGACACAGCATTTCTATATTGAAATCATTCTGTTTTTTTTTTTTTTTCATTCCAAAACCTCCTCTCAGCATTTTACCACATGGTTGATGATGGATGCAAAATAACTGTGTGTGTGTGTGTGTACAGGTGTGCTTGTGTGCCTATGAGGATATGTGGGGAGAAGAATGTATATGAAAAGATAACTAGACTGAAGTCAGAATAAAGAGCTACCCATATCTCAGTTTTCCTCTCTCTTCCTCCTAAGTATTCTAAGAAATCAAATGTATACCACATACAGAGAATCAATCACTGGCCTAAAGTATGGGACTACAAGAAAAGTAATTCTTCATGTTAGCTTAAGGGGAAATTTGTTTAGTCATTAGCTTTAGGGACAAAATTTACATAATCCACTTATATATAAAAATAAACAACAACCCTCTCAGCTCATATGTGTTCTAAGTCGCAGAGAAGGGAAAGGGAGCTGAAAACAGAAATGCCTAGAAAAAACTGATTTAGCACTTATATTTAGCATTTTTATTTACATTTAGCACTTATATTTAGCACTTTTAATAATAAGAAATTATTTGTACCCTTCTTAGGTCCATGCCTATTCACACCACCTTCAATAAGTAAGAAAAGTCATGTGAATCAAGGAGACATAGAATCCTCTATCTTTTGTTTCCTATCTTGACACAGTTATAATTAGTGTTGATTTCTTAAACTGGCATTTTCCCACAAAGTAACACTGGTTCCAATATCCTACCACGTAGTTTCTTCTGAACCCCTTTGTATGAAATCGCAGTCCTTTGTTGCACTACCTAGTTTCTGTTCTTTGCTTTCTTCCTCAAAAATCACACAGCCAACTTTTTCCTAAAGACCAAGTTTTGAAGAATACTATTCTCTTGCAATTTCAAGAAATAAAAATGGGCCCACAAATTATTCCTGTAATTGACTAGTAATATGAATTCTATTAACCAGTAATATTTTATAGTGTAGGACTCAAGGTACTTGTCTCTATTGTGAATATAAATAGAAATTACTTTAAGATTTAGTTTATAATTATTCAGTAAGTTGTTTTTAGTGATTAAATGTGAAAAAGTCCTTGTTGAAGTCCTACTTATCAATAATTTTGCTAAACTGAATAGGTTTTGAAACATAATATCTTAATATTTCAATTAAAAGGAATCCATTAGAATAATTTTTACCCCTTGATCCTAAGCAGCTCAATGGGGCTATGTCTTTTAGCTCTTCTAATTCTATTTTAAGTTTTAGGGAACATCATATTCCGTTAGGACCAGATGCTAAGAATATCATAAATAGAAATAAAGCATATTCTATTAACATCTTCATCAAAGTTGAAATTGCTCATGTAGATGATCAGAATATGACACTGTTAATTAACAGTAAGACAATTACTCTCAATTTGCTTTAGCAGATGATGGGAGGTAAAGGGAAATCCAGGAAGAAGGAATGCTTGAACATATTGCAAATCATCAAAATGTCCAATAACAGATTTTCAGAGTATTAGAAAGGTAATTTCTCCTATTCTGAGCATTTATGTCTCTTGGGCCATTCATCAAGGCCCAAATTCCTTCAATGAAACTTCTATTTCTGGAAACTAGTTAAGAACAAATATAAAATATGCCTTGCCCATATTGAGTCTGCTTTACATAAGATGGCACTTGGATTCCTGCAGTCTTTTCCCTTTCACAGCAGGGTATTTTCATTGTAAGAAAACAAAAGCACAACTGGAGATTTAAACAAACTTCATGAAAATTTGTTACAACTCATGTAATGTAAACTAGGTATGTATACTCTGTATCACATCTGTTCAATCCTACTCTGAAAGCAGACCAACTACAATGGGACTAAAGAGATCAGCAAACTAAAGCCCACAGGCAAAATGTAGCCCACTTCCTGTTTTTATAAATAAAATTTTATTAGAATACAGCTATGCTCAATTGTTTGCATAGCTTTCACACCACAATGACATCATAAAGTAAATACAACAGAGACTGTTGTACATATCCCAAAATATTTACTAGCTGGCCCTTTATAGGAAAGATTTTTTGACACTAAAGAATGCTCTGTGGATTTAATCGTATTAGAAAAAACTCCTGTAGGGGCGCCTGAGTGGCTTCATTTGGTTAAGCATCTGACTCTTGATTTGGGCTGAGGTCATAATCTCAACGGTTCATGAATTCGAGCCTCACGCTCAGAGTGGAGCCTGCCTAAGATTCTCTCTCTCCTTGTCTCTTTGACCCTTCCCTGCTCATGCTCTCTCTCTCTCTCTCTCTCCCTCCCTCCCTCCCTCTCTTTCTCTCCCTCAAAATAAATAAATAAACTTAAAAAAAGAAGAAATTCCTGTAAATGTGACTCCAACAATCTTTAAAATTATGACTCTGGCTATAAGGTAGACAGTACCGAACAGTCTATAGGCGACATTATACAACAACAAATAAATGCTCCACCCACTCCAGTCCCAACAATGTTAGTGAAATGTTTCTGCTACTTGACCTAAACTGTTTTTTAGTAGGAACATTAAGAAAGTTAGTTGCATTTTTATCCCGATACAGACCCAGTTTATATAAAGAGTATTGCCAACTCACCTGATCCTACCCCTGGGGTGCTCAGATTGCTCTGACATAAAGCTTGTGCTGCTGAGGCGTGAGGCACTGCTGGTTCGGGAAATGGCGGACACATCACTGACATCACTATCTGATGATTTGGCAGAGACGTTATCACAGCTTCTGTACTGATCTTTATGTATGTTATACTAAAGATTAAAAACAAGAAAGTGTGAGCTCCATCATCAGGTTGTGGGAAAAGAGACATACACGGTGAGGTTAATGACTACTTTGCCTACACCAAGCAAAAGTGTACCTTCATAAAAGTAGGTGTGGAATTTAAAATAATCCAAACACAATGTAATATATGATTTTCAGTATAAAAATCCTACATCCTCTGAGCGGTTAAAAAAAAAAAAAAAAAAAAAAAAGAGGTTTATGAAGGCTGAATTATAAATCAAACAAAAACTTTAAATATTTGGGTGGAAAATTCACTGAATAAATTATTGGCAAATACTTGAAACCTCAAAATTGTATTAGGTACTTTTTCTAGTGTATCGGTTTCTCTATTTTGCTTTAGTTGTCATAATTACCCATTTTATTCACCGCTACTCTAGCAAAGTATAGGCTGCTTCTATCTGTCTGTATTTTTGATTCTTTCTAAAATGATTCAATTTACCTACATATTTTCCCTATTTCAAGACATCACATTGTTTCAAATTTCTTGAAAAAAATGTATGTCTTCACAAAGAAGGGCTATGTCAAAAGCTGAGGGGCTGTGCCAAGGAGGATTAGAGCCATGGAGGTAAGACTGGACTTCAACTTTCTATTATAATTAAGTAGAGATTTTCAGATTTAAACTATCAGCTCAGTGTCAAAAATAAAAAAAAAAAAAAGGATTTCTATTAAAATTAGAATTAACACTATATCTTGTATTTTTAAATTTGTCTTTGGTATTCATTACTGAAGATTTTAGAATTCATTAGGTAAAAGATTAAAACAGGCAAAGTTGTCAGAGCCCTAATAAGCTCTTCTTCTTTCTACTTGATTCTTTTTGCAGTGGAACAAATAGCAAAGAGCTTCATATATTAGTATTTTATATATGTGTTTTTATTATAATAAATAGGTTATAATATAACCACTTAAACCTTAATTATATATAATTTTGAAATACCTAATATATTAAGTGATTCTCTTATGTTTATTACTGGAAGTTAAGAATAATATAACTTATTTTTTTTAATTTTTTTAAATGTTTTATTTTATATTTGAGACAGGGAGAGACAGAGCATGAGTGGGGGAGGGTTAGAGACAGAGGGAGACACAGAATCCGAAGCAGGCTCCAGGCTCTGAGCTGTCAGCACAGAGCCCGATGTGGGGCTCGAACTCACAGACGGTGAGATCGTGACCTGGGCCGAAGTCGGAAGCTCAACCGACTGAGCCACCCAGGCGCCCCAAGATAATATAACTTATTAACAAAAGAACACATAACTAAAAGGAACACATGACTAAACACTGGGTATTTAAGTTTCTTATCAAGTAATTTAATTCTATGTTTATACATTAAAGTGTGAAAATATCAAATGTTTATTAAAGTTGTAGAAAAGCTCATCCATTTTCTGATGTTCCCTATCAGATAACTTTTAATGAACTTAAAGTAATCCATCTATTTATAAAAATTTGTATAAATAATTGTCTTGCTAAAGTATACTAAATAAAATGATGCTAAAAACCTGGATCTGTATATACAAAAAGAAGTATAAAACAACAGTACATTTTTAAAAATGCTAGAAAAGATAATCATGTTTATTTAGAAATTCCTCAGATAAGAATAGTTCAGGCCTGAGGTATTTACATGTTAGTTTTAATTCTTTACTTCTCATGTGTATGTACTGAGCAAGGAGCTTCACATCAAGCATGAAAACAATTCCAAATTATAGAATATCAATGAAATTATCTTTCCAAAGAAATTTTTCATAATTGCATGACTTGTTTTTGAAAGCCATATATCAAATTATAATCCAAAAGAAAATTCATATATGTCCAGAATTGAGCTATTTATACAACTTGATGTATGCTCTAACATTAATATGATTTAAGGTAAGGTGCATTTTAAATTTATGTGGTAACGTTTCATCATCAAATTCTGTTACATCTGATTAACATGATCCTGACATGATTCATTTCAATCAGAACTATTTTTTATTTACAGAGTAGATGTGGTAAAAACTAAAATATGCTGACAGCAGGATCTAAATTTAATAGTTAGTAGGATACAAACACAACTCCTATATTACTTGTCTTGGAAATGATTTTGCTAAGTACATAGATCATGTAATTATTACAATGTTTCCAAACATATTGAAATGATAGCTTGTCCATGAAAGAATATGGAAGAATTGGGTTCTAATACAATAAAAATGTACCCAGCTACAGGAGATTTTTCTGGCATTGTGTTGACACCCAGAACAAATGTTCCCCTTATTTGGCAAATGCCCATAACATACAGTATAGACTATAACATCAGGGTATGTGCGTGTACATGGAACTATTTCTCCTAAAGAAATCTTGCTTTTCTGTAAGCCATCTCTTCTTCAACATTTTTGTATATAGACTTCTGCTATTTCAGCAAAGTAATAAAACAAGGTATCTTAAAAAACTAGATCATATTAAATTTTTCTATGCTGGGCGAAAGAAAAATCCATCATTCTCACACAAGATCAGTTTTCTTTGCATTTAGTTATTTGAAGGAAATGAAAGACTTTTATATTTGCCTTTTACTATTTACTTATTTTCAAAATCTGTTAGAAATTTAAATAATGACTGACTTTTAATCAAGCATAATTTGTTAAATTTCCTATTTATCAATTAAATATTTTAATGGAAACACATTAACTATATTATTTAATATTTTAATAATAGCTATTATATTATTATATTATAATATTCTATTATATTTTTAGAAATATAATATCCCTAGGAAGAATTTATACTAATCGTACAGCAGGGAAATAAGTCATTGATGTGAAGGGAGGCTCTAATTATAGGGCAGCTATTTTTAAAAATAAGTAACAATAAACACTTAACAGCTACCTACAAAACTCATCCCATTAGTCTTGGTTGCTGTTCCTGGACTATAGAAACATAAACACTTTTTAAAATGTGAGTGCTTAAATGAGAACTTACCCTCCAATTATGAATTTCACCCCATCACTAGGGAATGTAACACTGTATACCATCATTGAAAAAACATCATGGTATCACATTTCAGGGATCCTAAAGCAGTCTTGTATTTTTTCAAAAGAAAAGTTAGTGCTAATTCCCTACTCAGGACAGTTAGGGATGTTCCATATTTTAAAGGAGGTGCCAGGTTTGAAACGTTTTAGGAATTATAGTACATTTGTCTAGGAATTCTTTGCCCTGAAGAAAATCTAGTTCTATTGGTGTTTGGTTCTAAATATTCCGAGAATGGTTAACTAATTTCTAATTTGGCAGAATTTCAACAAAGCTATTCATTCAAAATGTCAAGTGGATTAAAACACTAAAACAGAGTCAATAAAGGAATAAAGTTCAAAATTTAATGTATATTAAATTTATGACAATGGTTGTTCTCAATTATATGAATAAAATAGATTTTTGTAAAGTTAATTATAAAATGGTTGGGGTAAAAGAATAAAAAATGAGAAAGACTTTCTTAAGCACGTAAAAGAGTTTTGAGTTAATGGAAATGAAACTACTTAAAATGGAAAACTACTTACATGATTTCCTAATGAAATGGGAACTACTTAAAAAATTTATTGTAAGCATTAGGCCATAATATGAATACTAGAATTGCAGAGTATGTAACTTCTGCTTGACATATAAAATAAAAAATAAGCTAATTATTTGTTATTCTATTTATTTTTCTTATCCTATATTCGTATAAGTTCTTAAAGATACCATATCCATGATCTCACATTTATTGATACAACAATTTGTAATAATTTTATTTATGTAACACAGTAGTATCAATTTATGCCATAGGAGAAACAGTAACATATTTGAAAGTAATGTTTTTTTTAAAATATTCAAATGGGATGAGAGAGAAAAAGAAAAAGAATGATTGTGTAAAGGAGGGGGCAAAGACAGAATGTGATAGTTTAATTGTATTCAAATTAAAAGCCCTGGAAGAACTTATGAATCCAACTGGGATGACATGTACATTTCAATGATACAAGATGCAGAACAGTAGTACCTAAGTTTTTTTTTTTTTAATTTTTTTTCAACGTTTATTTATTTTTGGGACAGAGAGAGACAGAGCATGAACGGGGGAGGGGCAGAGAGAGAGGGAGACACAGAATCGGAAACAGGCTCCAGGCTCTGAGCCATCAGCCCAGAGCCCGACGCGGGGCTCGAACTCACGGACCGCGAGATCGTGACCTGGCTGAAGCCGGACGCTTAACCGACTGCGCCACCCAGGCGCCCCATTAGTACCTAAGTTTAAGACCAGGAGTTCTAGGGCTTATCACTCCACAGAAAGGCTTTACTAATTCTGGGTGAGACCTCAGTTTTCATAAGCTGGGTAAATAAGAGAGCTGGAATAGAAGATCAATTTCATCTGATTCTAAATTTCTATGAAATCAGAGAACTTGGAATCTCCCAACCAAGATAAACCTACTTGTGATTCATCATGAGTATTAAGTATTAGTGGTTGTTTAGACTTCTAGGGCACTTCGTTTTTAGATTTTTTTTGATCAACTGATTAATGATTAGAGTCCTACTTCAGAATGACCAGAAAGGTTTTCAGTATTACCGTGATTGTTTATCTCTTTCTTGCTTCCTCTACTGGCCCTAACTCCAACTCAATGTTCTATTTGACCTTATCCTTTGACATGATGCTAAGAAACCAATGAGGCATGTCCAGCTACAATGAAGCATTTCCAGTTTAAAGAACTTTTCTAAATAACTGCATCCAATGTGGAGGCAGAAGACGTACATCATCCTGTCTTCTAATCTCTACTGCGTTTGTAGTAAAAGAAAACAAAGATGATGATGATATTCATAAAGAAGACAAACAAATAAGCTAAGTGATAATAATTAAGAATGAACCGCAGGGAAGACTTGTGGAGCTAGAATCAGCAACTCTATGGAACATCAAGATATTCTGCTTGCTGTTTTGTTTTGTGTTGTTTTGAATGATTTTTACTGTTTAAAGTGTTGTTTCAGATTCCTAGGATATTGAGTCTCACTGAGTCACATCTCAGTTGGAAATCCTCCTGCAACTAACCTAAGATGTAAAGTGATAAACTGCCTCTGATACATAGGACTCTATATGACAAGTCATATTTTGTAACCACCTCTATTTTCTTGCATTAATCTCTGAATATCTGAGATCAACCTCTAACATTTAAAAATCAGTAGGCTTTTCTACAGTCATATTTCAAATTAACAATATTGATTTAGTAGCTGGGTTTTTTTTTTAATTTTGAATTTCTAAAAAGTCATTACTTCCAAAAGGGCTTCTTGACATGAAATTATAACACAGGTTGTTCTGTGATGGCTGGTGCCACTTTTGTAGTATTAAACGAAAAAAAAAGGATTTTTAAATAAACCAGATAATATATTTAAAATTGCTTCATGAGGTATACAATTCTACGCATATTTTAATTAAAATTATTAGGTGCTATTTAGCAGTTTATAAACTCGTAGTGTATCCTTACAAAATAATGCTGAAATATAAATTAAATGTTTTAATGCCACTTGAAATTGGGTAAATTTCAGTTTCTAAGAATTTGCTATCACTTTTCTTACTGAAGACAGATCAATAAGAAATCTCACATTGCACAACTTATGTCATTCACTAATAAATCTCAATAGTAAACATCAACCTAAAATAGTACTTAAGACTATGAATCTACATCTTAATATTTTAAATGCAATTTAAGCAATAAAATGGCTTCATGTCTTGCTTATGTATAGGAATTTGACTATTGACAACAGATCATTGAGAGACTTTAATAATATCAAGTATTTACATTTCCTTTTTAGAAAAAAACATTAAATCCAAGTGAATAATATTTTAACAGAGTTATATATTTTGTGAAAATATCGAGGAGAGAGGTTATGATGCAAGACCATCACCTGAATGATAACTTCTCTCACACAACTTGGTGCTTACTAGTCCTACCTGCTATATACACTGTACATTTTTAAAAGGGAAACTCTTGGTTGGATACTACTTGTTTTACCTTGGAATATTGCTCGCGATCAAGTTCTTGACTAGAACCAGACCCTGTTGTCTGCTTAAATCGATGCACTTTCATTTTCATCTGTCTTGTTCGCTCCTCCACTACTAAGCTTGCTGCAAAAACACACAATGGAAGCCTATTAACACAGGCGAAGCACTTTTAGGAACTGAATGGTTTAAGATTTCAATTCTTTTGATATGACTTCGATTAAATGAAAATTTAGAAGTAACACATGACTAATAAACAAAATGCAGAATATACAATGCTATCACCTGTTAATTTAAAGATGAACATGACTCAAATCACACAAAATGGGGAACACAAATGTTAGTAACAAAATATAAGGACCCCGCTGCTTCTTCACCTGATCTGAAATATTTTCAATTCCATTCATGACTATATGAAATCAGATTTAATTGTGAAAATATGCTTTCAATTTAATCAACTGGTTGTTGCATGTACATATATAGAGAAAATAAATATGCATACTGAAGACATCACACATATATGCACATGCTTAACATGCATGCACACACCCACTTAATATCCTCAACTAACAGCAGTCACCTAAAAACTATTTTAATTGGTAAGCACCTGGTTTGCTGAGGCACTCTTATTAAATCATTAATTTCTACCTGTAGCATTTCATGAATATTTCCAGTCTTAAAAAAGGACTAAGAGTAAAGATTAGATTTGTATTTCTGGTGGCTCTGTCTGACCACATAGATGAAATTCGTATGCTTTGAAAAAGTGACATAAAATGTTTAGCTATTTAAGTTATAATTTGTGAAGAACTGCATTACATTTAAGTCTTTATTAATCTCCTGAGTAGCAAGTGTGACTGTTTAGATGGGAAAATTATAGCTTTCAATAAAGTACAAGTTATTTTAAGTCAGAATCCATCAGAAGCAGCTTAGCTTCAAGAGCATGCCATTAATTAATACATTTTTACAAAGTAAGGGGAAAAAAGAGCCAAGTGTGCAGAATCAAATCTTCAAAACATACACCTGTATTGTGTGAGACCTATTTTTATTTTTTACAACTTATCTTTTGACAATTTCCTGGACTATTCAACCTCTGCAACCAGTGCTAAGATTTATTTTTAAGTTATGTGTGTGTATACATATATACATATATACATATATATATGTATATATGTATACACACACACATATATACATTTATATGTATATATATGTGTGTGTGTGTATATATATATATATATATATATATATATATATATGTATATATGGAAAAATACCTATTTGTATGTGATTAAAGTATTGGGGCTTCTGTCAAGAGGGCCCAATGACTTAGAGGATAGTATAAATGTTGATATATGTGACTTAACTTGGCTGATGATTTCATCTCTTACAAAGAGTTTATAAAGATACTTGTTGGCAAATTTTACCACTGCAATGATTAAAGGTCTATCATTCTTGATAAAAGATACTGACACCAATTATAAAGATTATATAAATATGTAGCTTTTATTGTGTGTACAAACTAACAGCACAAGAGACAAATACATAGTTTGAAATGTGTGGATAAATATTTTAATTATATTTTTAGTATAAAATTATTAGATGTTTAGCTTTGCTTAAATTCAGTAAATGAGATAGACAGTATCAATCCCTAACATCACAGTTTTGTGAATTAAGCAATGATGCACAATTGCTTTGGAAATGTTGACAGGAAATGATAACTGTATGATTAAAGGATGGCTCTATGGAGATCTTGAGAGAAGTAGTTCAGAAATGTATACTTGACAGTATTAAAGGAGTCGTAACAAGTACTAGAAAGTAAAAGGCTACTTGAGATTAATTAGAAAATGAGAAAAATCTATTGAGAAATATGAGTTATATTTGCAGAAAGCCATAGGCAATACAAGAAAATGCACAATTATCTGTTCTCTGCCTTATGCCTATTTTGTGGGTGCCTCTGGACCCTTGCTCAGTCATTTGCTTTGAATTTCAAGGAAGTTAAATGAACTGTATGCAATCAGTTATACTCTACACTTAAAACTGGAAGTAACTCAAAGCCATCTTTGTGATAAAAGCAAATTTAAATGGTATTAGCTTCATATTCTCAATAAATTATACTAATTTTAAGAAATTTTTCACATTGATTAGCCCATAACTTTGTGACCTTCACTTTTAGTATCATGAAATTCCTAGGGAAGACAATAACTTGACACTGAAAAGATTTCTCAAGAACTACTGGCCTGAAGCAATCTGAAACAGTTCTGATGATTTTAGTCTGCCAGGACAACACCTCATGTCTCTAAATATGACATGGCTGCATTTAAATCTTTATTTTGAAAAACTGAAAATGAAATCATAAGGAGACAGGGGTAGCCTAAATAAAATAAATCCTAAAATGGTTTTAAATGACTTCACTTTGACCTTCTAAAAATGATTAATAAACTATTTTTATTCTTAAAGGAGTGAAAGTTGACATCTTTTAATCTGTTGAAGAAAGAAAATGCCCAAAATCTGACTCAAAACCACCAGTAGACTCCCTTGACTAGCCAGCAAAAATATAGTTGCCATGCTGTCCTCACTGCTTGCTCTCAGACTTCAAGAACAGAAGCAAAACGCAAATAGCTTATCATTTACTTACTCATAATCAAAAGATCAGATAATTCCATAAAATTTACATTTTTAAGTAGTTCTCATTATTTCCTTATGGCTTGTACATTAGTGTGTATTCTGAAATAACTTTATACAAGTTCTTTACACTTTTTACAGAGTTTGCTTACTTGCATTTTATTTTTAAACAATCTATTTTGAAATGAAATGACATTATTTCTGAATTATTGGTGTGTCTATCTAAATAGTAAAAACAAATATATGAATTAAAATATTTATCATAAATTTGAACCAGATGACATGATTATTAATGTACATGATTTATACAAAATAACAGATACTTAGCAATGATAAAACTAAATTGCATCCTTGGAATATGATTACCTGTTGAGTATCCCAATATAAGGAAAATGAGCCACAGCCCATAGAGCTCAAATATCTTACTTTGAAAAGAATGATTACTAATCACCATTTAAAATTTTTGTATTGACTTTTAATGCCAATAGCAAAATTAAAATATGAAATATCTTCCAATTCTCCCCAAAATCCTAGCATCAAATTCACATTTAGGAGTATCCTGAATATTGGTAGCATTGTAAACTAACAAAATCATTAAAATGCCAGTTGCTCGTTCTTTATAAAAAGAATTTAAAAATTGGAGGACTTCTGGGTTTTAATTTTTTTTTTAATTTCAAAACTGTCACATACTAGAGTTAAAAAAATACCCTCTCATTTTATACAACAAATGTAATTATCATGCAATTGCATTTAATCTTTTAATGAACATATAGTCATTAGATACAATATAGTCAAAAAAGGATGTTTGTTAGAGACTGTTTCAGCTAGAATTGCAGATAGAGTGACAGTAATAAACAATTCTTCTCTACCTCTAAGGTGCAATTAACACTATAATTTTATACAAAAGTTCTTTAAGTTGGAATTATTCACTATGCTTTCTAAAAGCTGAATGCTGTGTTTGATGTTGAATTGTGTTTTTTAAAAAAGCAGATACTAACTTAAAAAATATTTATTGAACTTAAATCTGTTTTCTTAGGTCCACTTTACTTTCAGTTATTTTTAAACTGGAATTTTTATCAAGTGAATGTCTATATATCAAATATGGACTCAACATTACAATTAAGAAAGTATAAAACTAGAACTTTTTTACAGGTTAATTTAAAATCATACTTGTGAAATGATTTCTTCTAAGCTCAACAGGGACTCTTATTAGAGTATGAAAGATGAGAACAGTAAATATGATTTTAAAGTCTATAATTTATTACAATTTTCTAGTGGAAAATATTAGATACTATTAAGAAGTCAGAGTAAAATAATTGCTCCCTTTTCATTTTCCAAATTTTGTGATGTATTCTTAGTTTAATGGTATGGATGATCTTTGATGAAAGTACAAATAAGCTGAAATCATTTGCAAATACTGTGTTTGTGCCTGCATGAATTTCTTCCAATTTTATCTCTTTGTAAGACTATTTAAGATAAGGCCTGTGACTTAAAAAATAAAAAAATAAAAAGCTTAAGAATATTTAATAAATCTTCCTTAACCCATCACTGAAAGCTATATATATACAGTGCACACATATGTATATAGTATCACCTCCACTAAAAAGAATGTGATTTTTCTGGGAAACTCCTTTGACTTACCGGACATTTGTGATTTGCTTAAAAATATTTTAAATATTAGAGTTAAGTGTAATTTAAGATAATTATAATGTAATCATTATACTTTCTTAGATATATTAAAAATATTCATAAATTTACAATTATACAAAGATAAATTTGCTCTGAATCTTCATTTCTTCCTATGCATCTACAAATTAACATGAATTCGGAATTTTAAATATTTGTGTTTACAGGCAAAAAAGAAAATCCATACAATATGTTGTTAAGCCTTCAAATACTTTTGGGTATTCCAAGTGAAACAAAAGTGTAAAAGAGAACAGGAATAATAAAAATTTCTATATTAGTAAATATATTAAAGTAAAAATATTATTATTTTACTTTGTAACAAGGTGAGCTAGTACATCTGTCAGTGGTGACACAGGATCATATTTGGATAGGATAACTAAGCTTGTCAAGTCAACTACAATGTGTTATCACACTTTGTGAACAGAAAAATTAATGCCTCTGCTTCACTGCTATTTAGTAGTACAATGAGTCTTCAGTGATAATGGAGTCCCATCTTTGCTCTGATGCCTCAGAGAAAGCAATGATAAATGACCGCATATCTGGAATTTGTCAGGCAGAATGAAATAAATAAATGAAACCCCTACAATGTCTCAGTTATTGACAATATTGAAAAAAATTTCTTCTCTGAAGCATTTAAAAAATCACTGATAGTAGGAACTCAAACATAAGAAACAATATAATATGAAATATGGAGACTATAAAGTAATAAAAGATGACAAATATTTAGCTAATTGATTCTGTAACATTATAAACTATCCACAGCCTGAACAGAAAGATGGGTTGATATCTGAAAATTTTAAAAATGTAATACTAATCTCTACTAACAGTTTTTTAAGCTTTAGTAGAGCACACATTGTTAATATGTATAAACATTCTCCATACATTTGGAAGCAATGTGGCAAAACGGTAAGTCCCAAGGATGGGGAATGACTAGGCATAGATTATAATCTTAGACCCATTACCATTCATTGGTTCGTCAGTGTTGCCCTGATCAATTCCTGAGACATTTCTTCACTATGCAGTTGTTATTTATAAAATGATTAAGACTACTCAGTGTAACCTCCACCTATTGTGGTTTATGATTTTGTATTACTTCAATAGGGTATTAGCAAGGTAATTTTTCCATTTTCAAAAAATGGAAAACTACAATAATGACTTTCTCACTTGCTCTAGCACCTAATTTCCAGCATTTTAAAATCTGTCACCTTGCTACAAATATAGATGTTAAGGGGAAAAAATCACCAGTGTATTTTACATTATTATTTATTATTATGGTTTCTTCTCAATTAAAAAGTATTCCTTGCATGTTCATCTTATTTGTGGAGTCATACAAATGTAGTCAGCAACTCTGATGTAATACTAATATGTCCTCTACCTTCCACACACATATACAGTAGATGTACATGAAGATTTAATGTCTAGACTATTTTGACTACACAGAAAGGCCCAAATTCTGGGTCACTTTCTCAGAATAAAGTGCATTTCAATTTGCAAGGGTAGAAATGTGTCAAATGGTCCTCCTTGTGCTATTGTATGCTTCTCTTAAATATGAAGGATTGTGCTATGCTAGTAGGAACAATAAAAATACAAGATAACATCTGTCCAGCATGGGAAACATTAAACACAACAAGTAAACAACATGTTAAATGAAAACACATTGCCTTTAAAGGCTTTTAAAGAAAATAACCTGTGTTTTGGTATATCACTGAAAGGCAGTATCGGCATAGGCAAAATAGGTAATTTGTATATATAATCACTCAAATCTCACTGCAGCCAAAACCACATACCATCACTTATAGCATGCTGATTTTCACCACCAAACTGTAGAAAACAAAGCTCAGGATTTCCAATCCCAGACATCGCTTTCAGTGTCAAAATTGTCAAGCACCAGAGCAACACTGAAAATACTAGTCCAACACCTGACAGGTAAGAAAGTCAGACTCCTGATGAAAGAATCTGCCATTTTACCTTGTTCTTTTATGTTTCACAGGAATAAAAGGCTTTTTAAATGTTTTTCTCTTCTGAGAGGGAACACTATTTTCCTCATGAGACACTTCTTAGAATACAGTCTTCATGAAAAGCAGCCCAGGTAGGTAAGACTTCTCTGGGGAAATAACAAAATCATTCCTCGAGGGGCCATGTTGCTTATTCCAAATGATCTTCAATATATTTATCCATAGTTTTCATTACACTGACGGCAATTACACTTCAATTACACTGACGGCAGCAGTATCTATCTTGAAAGGTTTGATGTGGCATAACTACTAAATTCAGTATCAATTTTTTGACAATCTCTTCCCTTTCTTTTGTAAAAAATATTTACCAATTTTAAAACTTGTTAAAAATACACTAAGGGAAATATATGTTGTTAAAAAAATCAAAGAGCTTATGCATGGCTAGACCTCTGTCTGCCTTTTAGTCTTCCTCTGCACTTTCCCCACAAATTCCAGGAAGAAAGGGGTAATAATGATGTTCTCCCACAATGAGGCCTATATTGCAAGCTGAGCCTTAGTTGATGTGTTAAATACTCTGAAGTTTTAAAAGTACATATACTATTATAAATACCCACATATGAATCAGCAGAATGGGAAAATAAGGTTAAAACCAAGAGTTCTGGGACGCTTGGGTGGCTCAGTCAGTTAAGCCTCTGATTTCGGCTCAGGTCCCGATCTCGCAGTTTGTGAGTTTGAGCACCACATCGGGCTATACGCTGACAGCTCAGAGCCTGAAGCTTGCTTCAGATTCTGTGCCTCTCTCTCTCTCTCTTTCTCTCTCATAAATAAATAAATAAACTTAGGGAAAAACCCCCAAGAGTTCTAAACTGTTTCACATGAGCTGCTTCACTCTCTAAAGTTTAAAGAGAAGGCTAGAATGACAACTATATTTATGGATTTGTGGCAAAAAAAGAAATGGATAGACACTTTTACTAATATGAACAGTCATTCATCAATATTCATTAAGTGTTCAAGAAAAGCAAAGCCCTGGAAGATAAAGAAACTTAAATCTTCGAAATCACAACATGATACAATAAGAGGAAATGAAATCACCTGGCCAAATATGCATCTAATAAAATGTAAATAAAACTGAAATCCTTTTTTACTTAGTGACAGTTAAAATAATGCTGCTTCTGAAGAATACACAAATTAATTTACTTGTTTTAGCAAAAATGAAGTTACATGATTTTTTCCTACCGTTTTACAACCATAGTATACTCTTAATGTGCAAGTATCATCTATACAATAGTTAAGGTCACAGAAGATTATTAAAATAATGTTTTCCATTTTATATGAATTACATCTAATTAAGGTTAATGCTTAAGAGTTCCAGAAAAATTACAAGTTTTTTTTGTTTTTTTTTGTTTTTTTTTGCATAAGTTAGCATTCCA
This sequence comes from Herpailurus yagouaroundi, assembly GCF_014898765.1. Taxonomy (NCBI): domain Eukaryota; kingdom Metazoa; phylum Chordata; class Mammalia; order Carnivora; family Felidae; genus Herpailurus; species Herpailurus yagouaroundi. The sequence continues at coordinate 33,928,146 of NW_024412394.1, read as the reverse complement.
ACTGTTCTTTTCAACATTTAAGGAAGGAAATTATAGGTAACTGATTGGAGCATTTTTTTTTATAGAAACCTTGTACTTTAAAATACAGTTGACTAGAGATAATCCTTTAATAGCCTCTATGACCTGATTGCAATAATTATTATATATCTTATTAGTGAAACTGGAAAACAAAAAGCAACAAATGCCATTTACTCTCTGCCCCTATTCAAATCATTTAATAACTTGAACTCTAATTGCTGCTCATTCTCCATGTGTGTAAATTACATTTTTTATAATAAAGAAAATTCATATTTGTATAAAAGAGAATATGATGTGTTTTGTTATGATTCAAAATTGCTTACAAAACCCAAAAAGTTAATGCGCTTAAGAAATACTATCCAAAGTCATATAAGTTAGAAATTTATTATGATAGTAACATTTTTTCTCACCTTGATGTCATTTAATTTCTGGTTCTGTTTTGATCTTCTTATATCATTATTGCGATGCCCCCAAACTACATTCATGGGCTCTTTAAAACTGTCCAAGAAATGTAGCAGAGAGGGAAAAATTGGCTTACTTTTAGAATGAATAATTTAAAATATGCCTATAAAGCAGTTTGTGAAGTCTAAAATGATATGGTTTCTCAGCTTTCAACATAAAAGAGGGAAGTAAAAGATAAATAATGTAGTATGAATATTTATATTTTCTCAAGTTAACTTTTCAACCCCGAGAATGTGTTATCTTTACTCAAATGCACTGGTTTTATTTTCTCAAATTAGTAACTTGAGGGCAAGCCAGGTATTAGGAGATTTAGTTCAGTGGTAAAAAAATGGCTCTTTAGGGGGTGCTGGAACCCCTAACTGGGACTCTCCAAGATCCTGGTGTTATAAGTGGTAGATGTCACAGCAACATGGAACCCTGGACAGAACATAGGCTGTGGACTGAATATCTGGTTCTGCTGTCCAGAAGCTTTGTCACCTTAGGCATTTCACTTAACCCCTTGACTCTACATGAAATAAATGGGTAATAATATCTCCCTTATGGCTGTACATGTGTTGTTACCACAATCATGTGGTACTGCGTGCAAGGTAGGTACTCAGTAAATGCTGTCTGAACGCTGAAGAGCCGGTAGAGCAGAGCAGTTAAGAGCAAGGTCTTTGGAGTGAGTCTCAGGCCCACCTCCTGTTCTACCACTTACCAAATAAATGACTGATAAAGGGCCAGATTTTTAACCTTCCTAAGCATGAGTTTTCTCAGTTGGAAAATGAAGATATGGATAGTTATCCTTCAGGTAGCGCTCTTGGCCAAGTCATTCACATAGAGTAAGTGCTCAATAAATTTTATCTAACATTAAAAATGCTAATAGTATTTAACACCTCTTTTTATGTGCTTTACGAATATATGCTGAAAAGTTATATACCTGCAGTATATGTAAATCCCCTGCAGTTAGAGTGACCAGCCATCCCCCTATGCCTGTAACTGTCCCAGTTTAAGCACTGGAAATTTTGCATCTCAGTCCTCCACAAACTGGGACCATTAGCTGTCCCTACAAGTTCGTCTACAACTCATTAAAAGCAAACTCTCATGAGGAGCCCCTTCACCTATATGGTCACCTAGGCATGGCTTGTCCCATGTGAGGACTCAAAACATCTTAATTCTCCAATACGATCCATCCCAGAAAAGATCAGCTCATAGCAACAGAGTTTCTATGCAAAACAAAACTGTTTCTTTTTTATGGGCTATGTGAGCCTAAAGTCTGACTTTATTTAAAGAGATTTCCTGAATATGCTTCTATTTGTTCTGGGCTTTGAACACTGTCTGTGACTAAGCAATACTCCCTTCGATACCAGGAGAGAGATGCAGCATCCCCTGAGCTCTCTGCCCTGCCTGCATGCATTTTGGGAGGTACCTCGTTGGCTATTTTCAGTCATGTGCGGTTCCATTCTGTGAAGCATATCCATGTCCTGTGTGCAAAGAAAACTGGGCAGAGTGATGACACATCTCAGCCAGAACACAATGACCTTGTAAAAATGTCACAATCTGTCACACTCTGCAGGGAGCCTGTAAATGTGCATACTTCACAGAGACTTTAGGTTGCACATCTTAGGAATTTTGTTTTGATTAATTATAGCTTTTGGGTAGTAATAATACATATGGAAGATCTCTCTAAACAATTATTACCTTTTTCCTTCTTTTGGCTGAATTAATTAGGTCATGGCCCATTTCTAATATAGAATTTTAATATCTTTATCAACTAAAATTTACCATGCAAATCCAAGTAAATTCTTCTGAACTAAAGTACAAATGTATTGGCCATTTTTATACCACTGAATTTAAAGTTATATTTCTGATACCTGAATTAAAAATTCAGGAAGGCTAGCAATCTATGCAAAATCTAGGGATGTAGACATCTTGGATCTTACTGAATAATATTTTACTTTTTCTTAATATGTACTTATTGCCTAGTATAGTGTCTGCCAGAATATGCATTTACCAGAATATAGACATAGTTTTAAAAATTCAAATTAAATAAGTAATTGAATATTATCTCCCATTTTCACTCTGTAATACTGAGATATATAACAATACCTGAATATACTAGGATTTAGGGATAATGTAGTTGGGATTTGTGCTTATTAAAACAGGATATACTAAAGTATAGTGGAAGGAGGTCAAAAGGAAGAGACCTGGGCTTATAGTCTACTATTCATCAGCAGTGTAAGTCTCTTAATCTCTCATAATCTGAGTTTTATCATTCATAAAGTAGGGATGATGCTACTCTCAGGACTAATTTTTAGGCTTACTATGTCCACCAAATTAATTCAATCATTAATCCACAATACTGAGTAAATGTACTTTTATTACACTATACAGTATTATTTAATTTTTAACTATTATTAATAATATTATTTCATTAAGCTAAAAACTCATATTCAAATACTTAATTATCAGGTCAACAGTAATACTGAATAGGAAACAGTATTAGCAGCACATGAGAGCAGGTCAAGGTATATGTCTGCTTGAAACTCAAGTCTGAAGACCAAAACTCAACTGTGATCCAAAAGATAAGGTTGGAGGTTACCAATGTGCCAACAAAGCAGTCTAAGTGGGCCAAGAGAAGTAACATTTAAGCATCCATTTCCTAGATGCATGATTGCAGTGGGGACCAAACATTCTACAATATTAGTGCTATTAAAAGGGAAAATCCAGGGATTTTCTATTCCTTTACTGGAGACATTACCCTGAACAGAAAGTAAGAATTAAACCCTTTACATGAGAGCAGGGGAATGGAAACAAACAAAACAAAAATATTTTAAAAATGTGTTATTTTTCCAAAGGAATGGTCAGAGTAGGTAAATTTTAAGACAAAGCACTCTTCATTTTAATATTTTCCTCTGTAGTGTGAACTGTGCACAATATAAAATACTTAACATAAAATGCCTTACAAAACACTGTAGGGGAAAAAACTACCTTTTTGCTAAATAATTTTGCTCATTATTTTAATAAATACAGTTATATAACTCACATATTATGAAAGAAAAGGAATAATATTAAATGGTTAAAAAGTTACATTAATATTTACCTTTTGTGGAAGAGTTATATTTTTCTTGTTCTTCAATGAATTAAATGCACATAATGATGGAAACAAAAGAAAGAAATCAGCAAATTTATAGTTAGACACGGAAATGTGAATCAACACAATGGCATGAATAATAAAAATGCACAACATATAATGTAATATGATAAATCACAATGACAAACCATGAGGAACTCTCAAATATGGTACTAAAATTAATCAAAGAAAGAATGAATACAATTTAAAGATTTAAAATAAAAACAGAAACATTGGGAAATTAATGTTTGGCGTTGAAAAATATATTCTACGGCATTTTTCTTGCCTTTTAAGAACAGCAAAATATTTCAGCACCAATTTTTCCTAAAGCATTCTAATTTTAATCCATGAAGACTTTTTACTGAAAGTGTATTAAAAAGCATACTTAATATTCATACAAACATTTTTATCATTTCAAAAATGATAGCAGTACAGATAATTTGAAATTTTATATAAATAATGAAAACCTGATTTCTGATTTTTACTAGATAGTAGGCATTTTCTCTTCACTGTGAAAATAGTAACATTTTCCACATGGAAAAAAATTATTCTAATTAAGTGATCCCTTCTTCCTTCTCAAATTAATTATATTAAAATATCTCAAACAGAAATTGTTCTTTGGAGATTATATTTCTTAAGACATTTTATAAAACTTTGTATCTGCTTCCTTGTTGGTACACTATTTATTGAAACATAATGGCTTTTCTAGATATTTCCGAAGGGGACTACCATTAGACTGTTAAGTGGCAGATGTAATAATAGAACACATAAAATATGACTAGCACACCAAGTGTTAGTTTACAAATAATTTTTAAATACTTCTTTAGAAGACGTCTAGTTGAGCACGAAAAAATCACTTCATTGGTTTCAGAAAACCATATAACATTTGTATGAAACAATTATGTTGCTTTCAGATTCACTCTCCATAGGGCTACACTGGAACACAACTTTGTAATATAACCAGAGAAATTTCTTGGAAGTCTTTGCTCTCAATTATCACAAACCATTAGTTACCTAATTGTAAGGCTACTTTTTTGACTAATTTATCTCAAAATCTGTGTTGTGATCATTCCTCTTCTTTTCTTCCAAGCATACTTTAATATAATCAGAATCCCTGTAGCAAGTATGCTAACATTCTTAATCTTTAAAAGAAACTTCAAAAAACTTTTTCAAAAATTAAGTAAAAATGTCTTTTCAAAGGATGTGTTTGCCTTTAAATAGCACATATTGCTTCTATGTTACAAAGACAGAGTAGTAAAACTGAGTTACAGAAAATAAAACAAAACATGCATCCAATCTAAGCATCCTGGCATGAATCCAAAAAACAATCATGTAGGTAACTGTACCCAGAAACCATATGAATAACATTACTTTATAAGTTCATCAAGAAGTTGCATCACTATCCAGGAAACTAAACCATTTGAAATATTTGCTCTTACCAATCAACTGCTTATCATCACCTCAGTTCTTTTTTCAAAAACAAAAATAAAAACAAAACCAAAAAAAATACTCTTTGTTAAAAATAAAAAACAACAAAAAACAACGAAAAAGAAACTTGGAGAGAAGGAAATCAAGTAGAGGCTTAATTGCAAATAAACTGCACTCAGCATTAACTTCACAGAAGATATAACTAACTTTCAAAAAATAATATCAAAAGAAAAAACCATAATTCTATGAAAGCCCTATGAACAACAATGAAATGAATCATAAATAGAACACGCTACATTCTTTCTAGTCCATGAATCAAATGAATATTTTTCTTTAAAAAATGTATTTTGGGACACACAAAGATGTCATGTCTGTTCAGTGTGAAATAGATCCATGATAAGATGATGGTAGGCACTATCATCATTTACCAAAGGTCCCAGAGCACATGATAAAATCATAAAGTAAAACTGACCTATTTTAATTATAGAAAAACACTTAGAGAAAATAACACATTTGTTCTCATATTTTTAAAAGGTTTTATGTATATGACTGTTGAGATCACAAATTTCAGGAACCTCAAATAACAAAAAGAGTTTACTAGTATATTTATGATATTAAATATAAAAATAAGTCCATCAATTTCATCCTCAGTCATTCCTTTCTTCCCACCTCAATTCAATCCTTACAAATTGATGATTTCTCTGAAAGACAACTGTGAATATGAATATCATAAACAATAATGTTGATATTAACAATAGAACATAAGCTTTAAAAAAAAACAAATCCAGCATACATTCAAAATTATTTCATAGAAGCAATTCTTATTTCTATAGAAATAATATAGCTACAACCTCACTGTATGCATTATATGCAGTACCCTTATATGCTTTTGAACTTATAGAGTGTTTTAGCAACTGGAGGAAATGCAAAGAATTTTAGGAACACATGACTTTTTGGATATCGATCTTTGGCAAATTATGGCTAATAACACTGAGTTTGTAGAAAAATTCTAGAATTTGTAGTTCTTTTAGTTGTGCAACAGGAGTTCATGAATGGATAATTTATATAAACACCAAATTTTATTTAAAGCAGTTTCTTTCATCTGGGCTGTTGTTAATTTGAGTCATAAAAACATTATGAATTATCTTCTCAAAATGTTCCCAAAAGAGAAAAGAAAGTTTGTTAAACACGTGAATTGAGAATTCCAATGAATTAATTGCTATTTTAGAAAAGAAAGTCAGATTTTCACATAGCAGCATATATATCTTAGTAACTAAATGAATACTCTTATAATAATCCTGAATATTGAAGCATGATATATCAGTGAGATGTATAATCTTTAAAAATAATACACATCCTGAGTTTACCATAGTAGCATTCCTCTATCAGTAAGTTAATACTTCTTAAAATCTACACTAATCTTTCTATAACCAAGTAGTCTATTTATAAATTCTGCCATAACAGTCATTGAAACAATGTACTTATCTTCTTAGATCATTTCTGTGATAGTTGTGTGATACATTTCTGTGATACATTCAGTAAAGTACTTCAATTAAGTAAAACACATACACAGCTCCCTCAATACAGAATGAAATACAAGTTTTATATCAGCAACAACCAACACTGTTGAAAAAATATTCAAAATGTTACCCTTTTAGTCATTTTATGGGGATGAAGATTTTGAATACATGTTTTAAATGTGAGTCCATTGTATTTATATTACAGCCCCAAAATAAAAATTATTTCACTAAATTACTTAACAGATCCCACACTGGTTATGTGATAACATATACTGATAAATCATTTCACCTATGGAGGAATTAGGATAGATCTTGGGTCACATGAAAAAACACAGTGACTATTTTAACCTAGAATTTATATAATCTAGCCCAAATACTTTAGGGAATTTATTTCCACTGTCAAAACTTTTTCCTTCTCTCTTTTTCTATTTATCTTTCCCATTCTCTCTCTTTCTAGGAAAATAAACACAATATGTATATGCTTAAAATAAGAGAATCTGTAAGTAACATGAACTGTTAAAAAAAAAAACACAAAACACTAAAATGTGTTCTCTAAGTCATTCTTCATAAAAGTTGTATAAAAAACACAGAATATTGCAAATAAGTTAAAATTAAAAAATACTAGTAAAGACTTCAATATGATCAAGTGTTTGTTTAAAAAATATTTTTTAAAAAGCTTAAATAAGCCCTCTCACACACATAAAATACCATATTTTACTAAGATTTTAAAAATTGTGTTTTGTTTCTTTATTTCTTTGAAAAAAGGTGTTTCTAGGGCTGATTTAACTCTCTTAATTGGCAATCTAAAATTCATTCATTCACTCACTCACTCAGCAATGTCAGAGTATATTCCATGAACCACTACCGTTAGGTTCTGGGAATAAAATTTCAAGAAACAAAATCTTAGGATTCTGCAAACTACATAAATCAAAGTACTATTCATTTAATAAAAGGAGTATAAAAAGAGGTGGTTCTCAAATCCAAGGTTTTTGGACAATGATCTCTCTTTATTGGATACCTTGTTCTATACTGCCGCTTCTCACTGGCACCTGTGGTAGCTGCCGGCCCCTCCGATTGCTGAAGGATGTGTCTGCAGGAGGAGGATGGGTAGGACTTGCTTGTCTGTGCATTCTGTGGGCAAAGAACAAAGGGGAGAATGAAAAGGTGAAATTCCAAGCGGGCCTGACAAATACCTTCCCTTCATCCTATTACTATTAAAATAGACATAAACCTCCTAACTCAGCTTTTGGAAACAAAATCAAATGTTTTTGATGGTATGTGTAAAAGAAATATTATAAAAAGTGACTAAAAGAGACAGGGATAATGTCTGTCACACACAGTTCTGCATAATGAATTTCTGAATTGAGTACAATTAGACTCCCTTCTATGAATTAACTTTCTATGAAATTGTGGCTTTCCATTAAATTATCCATTTTTGGTGGTGCTGAACCAAATATATTGACTTACAGCCTCTGAACTCTATCATTGTGGATAAATTAGTTAAGAAAGGCTGTTGCCTAAATTGCTACAATTAAGTTAATGAATGTTTATATCTAGAATTATTTGTAAGTGATAAGAATAGTTCTAGCTGTAGACTTTTATAAATTACCATTCACTTGTTATTTATTTTTAAATAGGAAAAATCTTGACAGATATTAAAAAAATAACCTTAAGTACATGTTATAAAATATACTGGTGGAATGGTCAAAATTACAAATATAAATTTGAGAAGTGTGCAGATACATTACTACTGCACATGAGTAAGCTGACCTCCATCTGCTGGCATTCAAAAATTTTTTTAAACTAAAGAACTTTAAAATACTCTTAAGATTTTATTGAACACATACAAAATTTTTTTTTAAATTTCTCTTATACTTTTTAAAGAAAATACACATTTAATTCTCCAGGTAATTTCTCATAAAGAATTTCACATAATTAAAATATATCTATATCTATATATATATGAATATGCCACAAACAGATGGAAGGACATAACACAGTCAAATTTAATTTTCAATGATAGCTAATTGGCAGGAGCTATAGACTACTACCAGCACAGTGAAGATAGATGCAAGTAATAGAGGATGTGGGAGAGGTTTAAGTGCCACAAAGAAAGGATTAAAAAATTATGGTGTCATAATGAGTGAAAGCATCAAGTGCTCAGGAAGGTACAACACCACACCAACACCCGGAGGCAGAACATGAATGCTGGGCTGGACACTGAATAGCGACCTTGTCAGAAGCGGAGAAGGTGGCGCCGACCCTCCAGGGGCAAGGTGGTGGGTAGAACACAGTGTTCTGACACTAGAGTGCTCACTCGACCTTGAGCGAGCGGGATGTTTTCCCCTAAGGACTGGCTGATCAGTCGCTCTTAGGGCTGCGTATCCCCTTCTAGAAAGGCATGGTGGGAGAACCCTAAAACATTAGGGCCAAAAAAGATCTTCAGTCAGCAGGTTCACATTAAGTTTGATACCAACACATTCGTCCAAGGAAAACCTGGTTACTCTTACAAGGCAGCGACTTTAAAAACCAGAAGAAACCCATCATCATGCAATCACTGAAACGGAATTAAAACGAAACTGACAAGTTACTGCAACTGTGCATGCCATGTGGTTTTTAGAGGGCTAATCCAGAATCCTCCAATGTAACAAACCTCTTGTTAAGTTGTACAAGGGCAGAGACTTCTGTCTCTTGTTTTTTATTGAGCTCTATCTCTAGTACCTAGAATACAGCTGTACAGCAAGCAAGAGCTCAATAAAGATAACTTGACTGAATAAATACAATTAGAGCCATGAATATAGGAATACTTTAAGCATATGCTTTCAAGAAGAAATAGCACACTGTAAGACTCTGTATTTACAATGTTCATAAGTTTACTCTGCAATAGGAAGTCTATTCCAAGTAGGCTGCAAGGAAGATGTCTTCTGAGGTTAACTTAAGCAGACCAACAAATTAAAATGATACAGTAAGGAGAAAGTTTCATTATTGAACTGACTAAATACAAATGGCTGATGTATGGATAATAGCATGTCTTCTAAGATTAAAAATAAGTCTGAAAAGATATTTGTCCATATATTGACAGTTATCTTAATACAGGGTTCAAAATTATTATGAAATCAATTTATGAATTAAGGATTAAGAATTAAAAACTGATGTATGTGTATCTTGTTTAAAATATATACATGCTTTTGCCTTTTTAAATCATTTGCAGTTTGTATTTTAAATAAATGCATGTTTATATACCCAATCTGTATTATTTTTTACAGTGACAGAAGCAAAGACATAATACCTCATCATTTCTAGAACAATGCTGTAAAATTCACTTATCAAGTGATTTGAAGTATGAGAGTAAAAAATACATACTGATCACTGGAAATATATTACTGTTTTATTCAAGTTGTATTCAGATTGACAATTTTTCTTTTAGATAAAATGATTTTCACAGCTGTAATTACTTTACTACAGGGTTATCTCCCCTATTTTAGAACAAAACAATGGGAAAATGTCAGATTCTAGGGGACAATAAGGTACAACTTAGATCTGTAATAATGTGCATTTTTAACTTCTTGACCTATAGATAGATGCTTCATCAGACCCTACTGCAAATCCTGAAACCTGGACTGTTGTCTCAATTTCCAAATTAAAAGAAAAAAGAACTAACTATACATACTAAGATTGTTCATTTATTCTAAATAGACTTTTCACATTAACTTAACTCTATAGAATTACTTTATATGGAAAGGATTACATGATCAAATCCTTTCTATTGGTAAAGAATGAGTTTTTATCTATTACTCTTTAAAAACCATGGTCATGAGAATAAACTTCAAGCAATCTTTGCTCAAAATACACTTTCTTAGTGTAGTCTGAAAATCGAATAACACAGTTTTCACCCTAGTATTGAGAAATTTCATTTCAATTTCACTAAAATCTTGCTTCATTCCTTAATGCAATTCGTAAGCATTAAAAGAACTACTTAAATGTGACTTGAAATGTGAAAACTTTAGGTGGCTCTTATATGGCACCAAACTAAATGGCAAAGATATAAAAAGCAATTCTGGAGCAGATAAATGGCTTTCTAGGTCAGTATTATACCGATGGAGACTACATGACTTAGTGTTCCCATCTCCAAAGTCATGAGCTTGCAGTGTCTGAGCACAGCTTGTAGTGTTTACGGTTCATCATTTCGCACAAGATCTGTTTTTTCTTTGACATGAACTAAAAGTCCCTCAGTGACAAAGCAGTCCCTGCTGCCAGCCAAACTGTAACAAGTATGAAAGCGTAGACCAAAGGGGCAGTGTCAAAAACCACTGTGCCTGAGGAAGAGAGAGGTAAGTGCCAGAAAGTCTGAATTGTAGGAAAGGAAACTGAGGAGAGTAAATGAAAATGCAGAACTTGAGAGAAGAGCAACGTTTGGAAATGAGAGATAATGGAACCAAGTATAATTCATTTTAGATGCAAGGAAAGGAGAATTAATCAAGAGATTCTGAGGTACAGGAGTGAAATGCTGACAAAACTCAGGCTATTGAGCCTTGATGTTTCAATGAAATGGGATGTGCTAAGAACGTAGGGATGCATGAATGGAAGAAATTAGGAACAACCATACTAGAGAATGGAACAGGGAGTGCATGAGGGATAAGGAAAATGACAGTAACAACTTTTCTTTACTGAGCATCAATATGGAGCCATCTATGCATGCCAGGCACTGCATGTATGTGTGTGTGCATGCATGCACACATACATACACATGTATGTTCTTCTTTTGATATTCTCATAACAGTTCTGAGAAGTGTCATTATTCCTATTTTATAGACAGAAAAACTGAGGATCATAGAGTGCCTTGTAAAAAGATAAAGAGCTAACATGTAGTAAAGACAGGATCCACACAGATCCACTGAGTGCCAATACTTGCTCCCTTTGCTGCTTATTGAGATAGGTTTGTTATATCACATTATGAGAAATGGCAAATCCTTGGATATATTGTTAATCTTATAAAACAAAACATAAATACATATCCAAATATCAACTTGTTTGACAAGGTTTAACAGAATTGTCTCCTGAGAGTTTACAGGAACAAAATGTGAAATGGCATTTAATGAATACCTACTCTGCTATATAGATCTATAAATAACTCATAATTTTTAAGCAAAAAATAAGTCTTCTAGAAAAAAACTCTAATTCAAACCTAAGTATGTCTCAAGATAGTTCACCATCTCTAAATGCGTATCTAAATATTTACCACTTAGTACAATCTGCGCCTACTCTCTTCACCTAAGACTAGGGTTTTGACTTGAACTTAAGTAAAACACATTTCTCACCAAAACCTGAGGTTGTCAGTCAGACATTTCTATTGTTGCAAATGGTCTTGCAGTAAATTTCTTCATTGCAGCTTAATAATATAATTCTGTTTTTTTTTAATGACTTGTTACGGGATGGACATGCACATGGTATTTAAGGTCAACAGTTCAAAATGGTTCCTCTTGTAATGGCCATTACAGGCCTATACAGTCCCTTTCCAATAGCCCCAGTACGACATTGTATATACAACCAATTCTAAATACTAGTCCTGACAAAATATCCCCCAGGTAGGTTGCAGAGTATAGGTTCTACAAGAAGAAAAGTCACTAGGGTAGAAATGAGAAATGGTGCTAGCAGGTCATATAGCTGAATTCATATGAGAGTTAAGAGTCAGACTTTTATCTTACTAAGGAACTTCCCAAGAGAATCTGAAGCACTGCTTTCAACGGCTAGGCACAAAAGTCAGACATCAGTTCTGTTTATATTCTGTCTATAACTGGTCACCATCTTTCAAAGTATTTTCCTATAAGACTATTACTCATAAGGCCAAATGTGTTAAGGCCAAAAGGGCCTTCAAAACTGATGATCATTAAATAGCAAATTTTGCCAGGAGCCAAGGTGTGGCTGTGTGGTATGAATCCTTTGCGTATGCTGTTAGCTTCCCAAAGGCCAAGCATCAATGCCCAAGGCATTCATACTGTGACCTCAATTCACCTGAGGTTAGATGTCAACTCAAGGCATCTTCTAAAGAACTGAGAGCTGACACAAACCTAGAAAATCCAGGCAATTCTTCTTTTGTAACTAATTATTCTGCTCACTTGAGATATATGATATATACTCCAATAAAAGTCAATGGAGAGCTTTAATTATAATAAAACAAATATGCACACTTAAAAGGTTTGAGTTTTCTACATTAAAACCTACTAGCAAAGTAAATAAAGCAAGAGTAATATGAATATGGTCCTTAAGCAGCAAACATTTGAGACTGGGGAAATCAATCACATTCTTGCTATTCTTTTTGGAAGGAAGGAGGATTTGTATTTATTTACAGGTATTTTCAGTGTTGTAGAAGAAAATGCTCAAATATTACTCATTTGTAGTTAAATACCATCAGTTGATTCTAGAATCATCTAGCATTTTGTAAAACAGTATCCTATTGTCAAAGACTTGCTCATTGATATATCCTACTACAGAACTGCACACAGTAGTCACTCAACTAGTAACTGTTAAGTGAATTTAAAAAAGCCTGAACAGAATAAAAATAAGACTTTGAGGAAAAATTTCAATCATGTCAAAAATAATTGAAATTATGTCTGTCTGGGAGGCAGGGGTCAGTGAATGACAGTTAAAGATTAAAAATTTGCCTAAGGAATTTAAGTCACTTATAATGCTAGTTAAGAAACTGCAGTTAACTGAGATGACATTAAATAATATGTAAATAGCAACATAATCAGTACTGTTTCATTGCAGTCTGTCTACCTACCTATCTATCTGAAGTGCTAGAGCTTTGTACTTCTTTCCTTTCTCAAAGCCTAGCTCCTTTGTAAAATTGAATTTCTACTCAACACTTTTCTGAATTCTCTAAATCCTTGTTCCATTGTGAATTAGATTCCCTAAATAGTCAGTATTTCCATAGATATTAACTAGGAAAAAATCCCATACTCCCTTTATTCACATTCTTTGATGTAAATAATAGCTATTCACACTTATAATCTCAACTCAGAGGTAATATCTCCTGGGAAGCTTTCCTCTTTTGCTGTTCACTATTTTATTCTTTGAACTTAGCACATAGTTGGGCACATATCCTTTCAATGAATAACTGAATTGTACAGAGTCTATCTCAATCAAGCCTATTGTGACAGCTTAGCTGGTGTCTCGCATTTGCCCTCGGATCTTTCAATCCACCTTACAAAATGTTGTTATAGTGTTCTATAATTCTGGAACTCAAAACCAATCATCTGTCTCTCAGCTTATCGATGGTTGATGGATGAATAAAACAGAAGTTGAGACTCTGTTAAATAGCACACAAGGGCATGTGCAACAAAACATCTAGGGAGTTCTCCAGTTTTTATTTTCATCACTCTCTCCCCGTTCCTGAAAGAATTCTCCCTCTCAAAATGTATACGGATCCCCCAAAATCAAGAGGAAATTTTAAGCCTCAGTGTTTCTCCCATTTTTTTTTTCTTTCTCATGGACTATTCTCTTCACATCTACTTTTATGTATCTAGACTTCACTCAAGCAATACCTTTTATGAGATATTTCCTGTTCCCACTCCATTTTCCCCTGTGTTCCCACTGTATCTTATGCATACCTCTGTAGTAATAGCTACGACACTAATACATTCTTTCATTTACATCTGTATCCCCCTGTATGTTCTCAATAATTTTTAGATGAATGAATAATATGTTAATGGGACATTTGGTGTTTTTTAACAGCTATGTAAAATAATGTGTTAATATCTTACACCTAAAAATAGCAAAAAAATCTGTAAAATTGGATAAATTGCAAAGAAAGGTCAGTAATTCCTTTGACTTTTACATTAACTCAGCAAGTATCTTTTATATACAAGTATAACTTAGACCTATTCACAGAAAAAAGATTTTCTTAAACATCATTCAGATAAATAGCACTCAAAATATTCATGTATCCTAAGTATTACGTTCATTGCTAACATTTAAATAATCTCAGAAACAAAATATTGATGTCCTAATATGTAAGTAGGAATGAGTACAGATTTAGTCCTCCTTAGTAATCAACATGATCACTATGAGAAATATATGAGATTTTTCTTAAACCCTAGGATTTAAGGGCCACCTTCAAATTACCCTTCTCTTGTTTTTTGAGGCCATTCCAATAGGCGAAGTTTATTTAAATGAATGTCTTTAAACACCACAATCTGTGCTTAAGAACCGATCATGTAAAATGAGAGAGAAGGCACCCTTGAATATATCAGCTGAAACAGAAGATGGCCACACAGCACAACACCAAGCCTACCTTTCTGCATCAGAGGCAGTGCCTTTCCTAGTCTGTTTTTGGATGCTAGATCTTTCAGACTTTCTGGAGTGCCTGTGGAATGAAATGTTAAAGAAATACAAAATATATGATGAATAGAGCTACAATATCATACAATGATAAAAGCAACAGGCATGAAAATGACAATTATCTTCTTTAAATGGTTTTGTCAGTCAATGCTTTTTAAAATAAAAACAAATGATAATAAATAAAAATAAAAATAAAAATCAGAGTTGGTGCTGGGTGGAAGACACAAGTTGCCCAACAGGAGACACAAGAAGCTCCATTAGTCCAGACAGGGCTGTTTGCAGTAAGGACTTAGTATGGGCCCCTGCTGAGCAACTTTGCCTCTCCTAATGAGTAAATTAACCCAGTGGGGAAATGTAGTGATGACAGATGTGATGACAGCAATGGTTTAGGTGCTGAAAGACCACAAAGGGATGACGTGCCCTCTATTTTACAAGTTGAAACATGGTGCTACAAAGATTTTTTTGTTATTCTTCTCTTGCAAAATATGAACTGAAGAAAAATACTATAGTGAAATATGCTTCACATCACTTTAAATCAAATATTAAAATTATTTCCAAAGTGATCATAACTATGCTTTTGTGACCACGCAGCATCTTAAAAAGCTAATCACATATCACAAACCAAACTAATAAAGTTCCCAATTTACTTTATGTTCCAGAAGTAAATATATGTACACTGAACATTTACAACTTGAAATGCATTTTCCCAAAGAAATGTTTATAGAGAGCGTACCTCCCTAAGCAGCAGTTTACGTATGCCTATTTGACCTAAAATGTGTCTAGCCTACTATATATTTGAAATAAATATAAAATATTGTGGTCAAGAAGCTTATTTAAAAAAATCCCAGAGAAACCATAAAAAGTAATTTGCACTTTAATCTTGATAATTATGTATTTTTATCACAATAGTTGAGTCTTTAAACTTATGCTTATTTTTCTTTCCTATTTCTTCCAACAACAAAGAGAAAACTGTCATTACTTATTAATGCCAGATAATCTGAGTGTATCCTATATGTCAAGCCCTGCTCTGAAGCCCACTAGAAACACACGTCAAAGTAAAAAGTCCACCTTCATGGTGTGTATAGACTTCTGGGGCTGTTCATCTCTCCCCATCTCTTTCTCTATTGCCAAAAACTGGGTTCATTGTGTTGTCCTTCCAATTCAGGGTTTCGGCTGTGTGTTCTTCAGCCTTCTGTTACTGTGACATCTCACTTCTGAGCGATGAAGAAAGGGTTTAAGCAGAGGGGAGGAACCATTTCTCACTTACCACTTTCCTTTACTATTTGGAAAAGAGGATATATTGAAGGACAGCTCTATGCCAGGCACTGAGGGAGGCACTGACTTATTTAACCCTCATGACATTCTTTTCAGAAAGTGTCATCTTCATTTCAAAGGTGAGGAAATAGACTCAGGACAAGGCTACTCAGCCCGTAAGTAGTAGAGCTAGGATCAGAATGTAAGTATGTCTGGCCCCTAACCTGTTCTGTCATATACTGTCCAGCAAAGAGAAGGGAGGAAATAGATTCTGATTATGCCCTTGGGGTACACTCTTGCTCCAGAAGGGAAGAAAGCACGAAATAGGGTACAGGCCTAGGAAAGCACTAAGAGATGATCTCTGATGTGAAAGGCATATCTCCGATATTCTTATTTACTTTGTTGATCCTGTGATCAGGAGAGGTTGATAGTAGTGTGTAGAAGACTAGAGAAGTATGTGGCATGTGCCCAAAATCAATGTGAGATGGTTGTTGCGAAGGAAAGCTTGTTCCTAAGGCAAAGGGAAGGGAGGCATATATATAGCAGGAGCTACTGCAGGCCCAGTAGATATCTGAGCTCAAAATAAAAAGAAATATACCATTATGAGAAATTTATGCATTGTTCTAAGAATGCTCAGGGACTGGGAGGACAAATGTTCCTTTTCTCGTATTCAGCAGAAAGCAGAATGAGAGTACAGAGTTTTAGGCCAATTCATGAAACTCATTGCCATAAAGGTTTTCATTCCTTCACTCATTTATTCACTCAACAAATATTTGCTGGACATGTGTATATGCCAGACACTGCTAGTTGTCTGTGAACACATGCCTGTGAACACACACATATACACAGAAGATTTCTGCCTTCAAATAATTGACATGTTATCTGTAGGAGACAAGCAATAAGCAACAACAACAAAAAGCCCACAAATGAATTACA
Organism: Herpailurus yagouaroundi; assembly: GCF_014898765.1. Taxonomy (NCBI): domain Eukaryota; kingdom Metazoa; phylum Chordata; class Mammalia; order Carnivora; family Felidae; genus Herpailurus; species Herpailurus yagouaroundi. Next base: position 33,911,076 of record NW_024412394.1, on the reverse strand, counting down.
TGGTGGGCTGATAATCACATGAGAAGGTGATAAATGCTAACAACAACAAAAAGTCCACTGGGGCAAGGAGGATCAGAAATGCGTGTGAGGGAGGGGCTTGGGGGCAGATGCAGATGGCCATTTTAAGTAAGGTGATCAGGGAAGGAGTCCTTGAATTGGTAACCTAAGATCAGGAGGGAGTTAGACCTGTTATGTATCTAAGGAAAATGTATCCCAGGAAAATGAAACAGCAAGTACAGGGGCCCTAAGGCAAGTTTGTGCCTGGTATGTCCAAGCAACGTAAGGAGACCAGAAAGAAAATTGTTGGAGAGGGAAGAGTCAGATGGCCAAGTTTGGCCATGAGGGGGGTGGTGGTGAGGGACGTGTAGAATCTGGTAGACTTTTGTACAAACTTTTTACCCCTGCACAACAAAAGGGTTATAGCATCTTTTAGAACTTGTCTGCTTTTGTTTCTATCCCTACTAATTTCTATTAATCTTTCTGGACCCCACTGAGATTTTACTTCTGTAAACTTTCAAGTCTTCTTCCTCTTCTGATCCCTATAATATATCTGTATACTAGATTGATTATCACAGCAATCCAAAATGATGGTGGTGATGACAACAATGATGATGATACCAATGACGTCTAACATTTACTAAGAGTTTGCTGTATGCTGGCATGACTGCTTTACCGGAATTAACTCATCTGATCTCACCAATCTAGTGAGGTAGGTACTACTCTTTTATCCCTTTTAAAAATAAAAAGATTGAGGCTTAGAGAGATTAAATAATTTTCTCTAACACACAAAGTCATTAAATGTGAAAACACGAGGTCAAATGAGACTCCACAATCTCAAAAGCAGTGATCACATTGCGTCTGTGACATAAATGACTCTGGAACACAGTAGTTAAAAGCATGGACACTGGACTCGTACTGTCTGGGTTGAACTGTCTGTTTCTGTCTATCTGGGTGATTTTAGTCAAGTTACTTAACCAATTTGTGCCTCAGTTTTTTGTTCTTACCTGTGAAGTGGAAATAATACTACCACATCGCAAGTTTGCTAACTCTAAATATTTCAACATTACTATTTTTATTATAGTCTTTGTTTGCAACATTACATAAAACAAGGATTTGTAGTAGTTTTAGCATTACTTAGAACTAGCTAGTGGTAAGTGCTATAAAAGTATTATTTAAACTGATAGTTACATATATTTGTTTCATGAAGGTGAAGAATTTTATTTATCTATAATAGTGCCAAACTCAGAGTCACTGTTCCATAACTGGGTGACAAAAATTCATGCAGAGGTTCATACATCTAATTTTTTATATTTTTAACTCACTTGTCAAGAATGACCTTTTTTCTCTCTCTCTCTCTAAATGCTATAGAAACTTGCTTTTATTGAAGATTCATCCTAAGATTTCTACAAAGGACAGGTTTTTATCATTCTTTTAACCACTTAAAAGGATCTTCAAATTGAGTTAAAATAACATACACATTAATTGTAATAATTCAGTATAAAGGAAGAATAGAGAAGAAAGTAGAAAATTCGAATGTCTTTTCCACTCCAAATCCCAAGTTACAACTATGAATACATTGCATATTTTAAACACAGCTTTTCTTAGAATAGAATCTTGCAACACGTGAAATGGGAAAGATAAGAACAATTCATGTACAGTTATGTATTACACTACTGAAACTACTGATCATATAATCATAAATGGATCATAGTGAAATGAACCACATTCTACCTTACATTACTCTTTCTAAGTTCCTCGCAATCAGGAACGGTATCCATCTGAGTTATCACTGTAATGTCAACACCTAGCACATAGTAGCTGCTCATAGGTATTGAGTGAATGGTTAAAAAAGTAATAATTTGAGTTTTACTCTGTAACTTGAGAGTCTAAAAAAGTAATTAGGGTTACAAAATTCATTTTACATAAAATCAAATAAATTTAGAAATAAAACTTTTCATGTTTTCTGGGCTTCAGTAAAATACAAAATACCATAAAAAATGTCATTTGGTTACTGCCTTATGCATAATGAACTGTCAGTCATTATTATTGGCCCAATATATGCTTACAATGATACAACAAGGCAGCATAGACACAAGTGTAGTCTTCAAGGGATACTAGAATTCAGCTAGTCCACCTACAACTACCTAAATTTACAGATGAGGAAACAGAGTCCCCTAAGGTTTAAGTGACTAATCCAAGATAACAGGGGCTTTAGTAAGTTGGTGAGGACACCATCATGAGCTCATGTCCTTAGGTTCTCTGCCCATTCTGCCATCCAGTGGCTTGCATGATTTAATGTTTACTGGAGGGACCCCTGGAGAGAAGTGAACAAAAAAGTTACAGTGCTTCTTTGATGTCTTTTTTTTTTTTTTTCAACGTTTATTTCTTTTTGGGACAGAGAGAGACAGAGCATGAACAGGGAAGGGGCAGAGAGAGAGGGAGACACAGAATCGGAAACAGGCTCCAGGCTCTGAGCCATAAGCCCAGAGCCCGATGCGGGGCTCGAACTCACAGACCGCGAGATCGTGACCTGGCTGAAGTCGGACGCTTAACCGACTGCACCACCCAGGCGCCCCAATGATGTCTTAATTATTTTGGGTTTTAACAAGTTTTGTTCTATTAAAAGTTTTTATCATTATTTTACTGTTCACAAAGAATGTTTCTGTGGTTTACACATGCAAGAATCAGAACTATTGAGCTTTCTCTTCACTTCAAAACTTAATACTTGTATGGTTTTGATCCTATAATTCTTAGTTCACAGGGGACAAGTGGAATTCTTTAAAAGTTATCACACTAAATTCAAATGTAAGGTATGACAACAATTATTTTATTATTAGAGCAAGAATAACGATCTGAAAAGGATCCAATGTTCCATATCCAATGTTCTATATCCAATGTTCCTAATTAATCTAATTTCTTGAAGTTCCATCTTTATTATTCTATTAATTTAAATGTGAAGATTCATAAAATGTACTAATGAAGAGGGGTAATGGTTAAAATCTATTTCTGTGCTATTTTCCTTTCCTCCTCAGTAACTAAACTCAATTAGAGCAATTTCCCAAAGACATTGGTAAATACAGCTTTTCTCAAGATATTACAATTCTATTAAAGTCTAAAGTTAATATTAATAAAAAAAGTAATACTATTAAAGGTATTTTATAATAAAATGAAAATACAGTATGTTCTGTTTGGGAGAAAATGTAACAAAAATCTACCACATAATGTTTTAATTTAATTAGAATTAACACGGATATCATGAGTAAATATCTGTATATTTGCTGGCCAACGATCTACATGGCTTAATGTGGAATGCAAATCTATCCTGTGACTCAAGATGTGACTCATCTTGTGTCTTCATAAGTTTAGGAAGAAAGTATTGTATGTGAATAGAATCTACTTAAATAAGAAATATTCACACACAGTGAAGATAGCTGCATGCAGTTAAGATGCATGTACATTGTTTAAGTATTGATAGTTATATATATGACTATAGCCATTAAACGGACTTAAGTATTTTGGTGAATGAGTATATTTCACTCATTCAAATAAAGAACATCTTTGAAAAGCACAGATAACAAAAGATGTTATGAAACAAATAAAAATGGTAAGTAATGTACTGAATTTATGAAATGGTTCTACATTAACTCTGTATCACTGTGGTAACTGCCCTGAATTTCGGAAGTAAAAAAAAAAAACAGATGATCTCTTCATTCCAGAAGATTCTCTTAATGAAGAGAGAAGATTCATTCGGTTTGAATCAAAAGAAACCATGTGACGCTTTTGGTCAAAGATTCCAATAGGCAAGTAGCTGCTACTAAGTGACAGGTGTGGGAAACCATACAAATAAGATTATTTGCAAAAGAAAAAGAACTTTAGCAACTTAGGAATTAATCTCAAACACAGCGGGATGCTTTACTTGTTCCAATAATTTACTTCTTTCCAATAATTTAAAGTCCTGGAAAATAGGGTCATTTCATCAAATATTTTTAGTATTTATTTAAGTCACACACCTTAAAAAAATCCTTAAAGATACCATGTATAATGATGCAAAAATATATTTAATCACATATTGGAATTGGTAACTTCAAGTTAATAAAGGGTTAAAATACATGTCAAAATGTACCAAAAGGATATATTGCATTTTCCTGAAAAAGCATTTATACCAAGAATAGTTTAAAGTAGAATTAGTAATAATTATGATTATTTATACTAGTCTTTCACATTTAAGAATGATTGATTCAGCTGTGAGCACTAAACTCAGAACCTTGATGCTTCAGGGTTTTATTAGAACGCATTTGTTTCTAACTTGTAACGCAAAAAAAAATTTGATTAGTTTGAAGCCATAAATAGATGCAAATTTTATTAAGATTCATAAACAGAATTATGTATACACAGATTGATAAAAGTTACTTTTTACATATTAAAATGATGCCATTTACTAAGAGGTATTTTGTTATTGGAGTGATTATTTCTTAAACGTGAACATTTTTAGTAATAAAACTGCAAGGAAATTTTCCCTACAATTTTACAGTCAGAACCATTCCTGGGGTTCCAAATCTATGTATTTTCTTTTTATCATTGTTTTAAATATTCTACAACTTCTAGGAAATTCTTCCAGATCTAGACAAACCTACTTCCATGTTAATTACAAATAAATCTATGATATAGCCTGAGATGACATCAGGACTGTTTGAAACTGAAATTAAATTGTGGAGAAAGGATACATTAAAAATTCTGTGTGTGCATGCATGTGCATACATGCATGTACATGTACATTTATGCTGTAAGAAATAAAGGGGCAGCTAAATGCTTTCCAACTTACTAGGGAACTGTCTTAAGCAAAATTTTTTGTATTACTGCTATAATCAAGTAGGACCCTGATACAGGACGTCCAAAGGCTGATTATATAAACTGTGACTGATTTTAGAATACTCTCTTAGTTACCAGTGACCTGGGGCAAAAGTCACCTGATGCCCAAAACATTATGGGCATTCATCATCTCCAAATTTGATGTTATATTAACTTCATTTGGAAACTGGTAGAAACTTCTGAATAAATAAATAAATCTGATAAGAGGTAGGATGCAAGAGTTAAGTTTGCCAAATGACTGACATGGTTACCTATGAATTTAGCATCTATTGATTTCGCTATTTCTCTATCATTTTTATGGGCACATATTCCTATATTTTAATAAAAGTTTATTGTAAATAACTTTCTGTTCCCTATAGTAACAAGTAATAGTATCTAGCTATTTAAAAAGTATTTCTGTTGGTTGAACATGGATCTTATTTACAAATTGTCATAATAAAAAAATGTGTATTCAGAATTACATATTAGTAAAGGTTTCCATAGTAATCTTAATCTAAAATGACCATTTCCATTCCTAAAACTACCCATAAAGTTATATATACAATCTATTAAATCAAATAACAGAATTAATTCATATGTCATTAAGTGACATCTAATTTTCAACTAATTTTCATCTCATGTATATAAGAACTGAAACTATTGTTTGGATATCCATTTTGCTTAATCTATGTCCTGATAAACTTACATTTATATTCATTATAAAGACCATTATATTTAATTGTCCTATACTCAGTCAGTACATATGATGAAATCCACTGATTCATTTGTTTGGAATAAATTCAAAGGCTTTCCAGAATTGTGTTTTATAAAAGGAAATTCTAAGTTGCTTGAATGGCCAGAACTTTGCTTTTCTTATACATGCTGTGACGCTAGCCATAAGAATAGTGTGCATAGCAGGGCACAATAAATATCTGTTCAATGAATGAGTAGCAATGGATGTAACCTTTGATTTAATTTATATGATTATTTTGTATCTTTTTTGAGACTACTTTAAATTTATAATAATTTTTAGATTGGCTATTTTACTAATTTGTCTACTCTCAGAAATTCTATCCTAGAAACCAGATAAGTAGCAGAAGGAATTAGTTTTAAATTTCAAATACTTTAAGTCATATTAAAAGGTAAATTTCTTAAAGATTAAAAGATGATAAAATATTCTTAAAGTCTTTATAAACTACTAGTTTGTGGTCCTTTCCAACATTTGTAAGATGACTTAATTTTTTCTGGGTGACAGGGTTTAGTTTTCTTTCCATTTGAAATCCTGAAGATATTTCGACTATTTACAGATATTGAAAAAAAAATTACATCACTCTTAAGTAAGACTGCAATTACTCTGCTATCACCACACATAGTGGAAACAAATAAACAAAAGGAACCTCCTGTATATGCTTGCATGACTAGCTGTTCTGTTTCTGAGCTACCAAACATACTTATCTATTTAATACATATTACCAATGTGTTGACTGAATTTCTACTTAAACTAGAAGAAACATATCCTAAATATCCAATAACCTTTTGTGACCAGTCAGAAAAAGATACTTAAAGATAAGGACTATATATAACAGACACCATAAAACAGGAGAACTGGGTTAACTACGACCGAGAAAGGTAACAAAGCATTTCTGACATATCAGCATGAAGTAGATTCAAAGCACTGATGCTATTTTTAAAAACCTACCTTGTAAACTGGCTCTAGCCCTTGGCAGTATTTGGTTTAAAAACACAATATTCATACGATTTATAAGAACCCATTATTCTACTTTCAATCAGATGTTTTTAATGTACCTCCAAACCTAAAATTATTATTAACAAATTTATACAGTAAAAAAACAAGACAACTGAGATTAAACCGCCAACCGATATAACAAAGAAAAGTCTGTCACGATTTTAATAAATTTTAAAGCACCTGAAAATTTTTATTTATTCATGAATGTTTAAACAAAAACAATTATTTAAGTGTGTTTCTAGAAAATCAAAACACTGAAACAAATGCCCATTTAAAACAGAACTCTTCCGCTGGATCTGGCTTAGTTTGTCTAAACTATAGCATTTGCATGCCACTCTCATTTTAGGAAACACTCTGAGGTGTGTTATTAGAGGTGGATATGCAAAATATGTGGTTCTGGCTCCTGAAAGGAAGCATATCACAACCCACATTTCTTGGTCATCCTTCACTTGGTGGCCTAGAAGCCTGTTGAAGCCACTTGTCTGTGAGGAGGAGTTAGCTAGTACCTGTCATTCTCCGGAGATGCATGCTGGATTTGAATCCTGGGGCTAGGAGGTCGTCTCCTATCTAGGGAGGGGGACCATTTACCCCTGTTTGCCCAATGAACAAGACAGGAAAAAAACAGGACATTTAGTAACTTCTAACATAAAAGAATATATGGAACAACAGGACTGGAAAAGCACCGCAAAAAGGCAAAGGGTAGCTTCTTTGCTCCACAATTTACTCTTGATTTTGATAAGCCTTGGAAAGATAAATTATAATGTTGTAAGAAAATAAATCTTGTTACCCTATAAGTGAACAGAGAAACAACTTACTTGGGAAGATGTTTGAAATCTATTATGTGTAATTGTTTTCTTTTAAACCGTGCTTGTGTGTGTATACATATCTGCACACATACATATATATAACTTTAAGTGAAAAAGATGCACCCTTAAGAATTTGGCTTATGTTTGAATAAAATAGGTTTAATAAGCTACCAATACTTAGTTGATACCAGGTGTTGAAATTACTGGATAAAGTGGCAAAGATGAGGTGTGTGAATTTAATACAAAGGAGAAACACAGTTTAGGTGAAAGAAAGAAAAATGCTCTTCAGTGTGGAAACAATGACATTAAGAAATAATTCATAGGAATGCTAACCAGTGAAATCTTAACAAATTTTCTTGGGGGAAACCGTAGCACTAATTACTGAAATTTAAAAATTGTGAGCAAAAAACACTGAGGGATAAAAGTGGGAAATATTACTTGTAAAAAATTCCTGCAAATCTTTATTTGCAAAAGTATCTCCCAATAGATTAAACAATGGTTTTTTTATTTCTGTATTTACAATAATATTTTTTGTGAATAACAGTTAAATGAAAGTCTGAATCTTGGTTTATTCTTTGTTAAACTATTTTGAGATTCTGTCTGTGTATAACCACAAATTACAAACACCTAGTTGAAAACTGAAAAGAGACAATAAGGGACAGAGCAGGCCAGATTTGGAAATTTTTACATATTAGATATGAGCATTTTAAACAGGATAATTTCTGTTAATATTGGCTTCCTTTTATTCAACAAGGGATAACTGAATGATCTTTAAGGACTCATCTAGATATAAGATTTTATAATTATTCAAAGTAAACTGGTCCTGTTGTTTGTTTGTTTTTTTAATCTGTATTTTTTGCCTTTTCACTTGGCTTATTGGATTTAGTTGATAATCTAGACAAAAACAGCAAAGGGCTGTCAAGATGTGACCAGGATATCTGAGACCAGCAGATACTCAATTCTGAAAGCCCTTTGGAAGCCTGCTTCATCAATCAGCTTTAGATAAACTTGTCATGATTCAAGCTGGGCTTTGAGGAAGGTGTGAGGCAAATAAAGATATTCAATAGCAGAATTTAGGCAGAAGAAAAAATTGTGTGACATGTACTCTTAAATGTGTTACATGTTTGTGAAATTAAAAATACTTTGCATTAATTTGAAATTATTTAATAATTTTAGATTATTGAGATAGTTGGTCAACCCAGTCCAAAAGCTTTAAAATATATTTCACTTTACTGGCTTCTGTTCTGAAGAACAATAACAAAAAAATATTTCTAAAATAATTGAAATCACAACCACCCTGTCTTCTACATGAAGCTGGATTCAGTCATGTTAAAACTTGAGGTGCTGAAAGTTTTACAGGATTTGGAAACACAAAAACATGGCTAATGTGTTTTTCTGTAAAGTGATAAGTAATGTTAACTTGACAGGATCATGAGTAACCTTGCTTCTTGAGGCAAAATTCCAGTCCTTGTGTTTATTTAAACAAAAAAGTAAAGAAAAATGCTGTAATTATGAAACATGCAGTGAAAAGCTATGAAGGAGAAAGGTGTACATTTGGAAACAAGCAATTGTGAATGCAAGCTATGAAAAGGTAATTCTTGACAAAATATTTAGCATAATACATGGATTATCTGTACATTCAAAGTCCTTCTGAATATGCTGATATATGGTACCAATATAATAAAATCCATTTGCTTTCCCACCATATATTTAATATGGGAGTAAGACCAACTTATGCTCAATTTTTGTCTAAAGACTAGATATTAGGTAAGTTTTAAAAGAACCCGTATTTGTGAGTTTCAGATATACTAGGATATTTTATATGCTTTTAAATTGTGTGCAACTTCTTTCTCTCCTATTACAAAGAATAAAAGGTCAAAATTTGAATCTTTATCCCCTTGTTATTTTGCCAAAACACAGGGTTCAACTTCCATTTTCATCTTGGAAGGTAGCATAGTGCAGCTGTTAATCATGAAGCTCCTTTTCTTGATTTCTCTTTCCAAACTAGCTTGCCTATAAGTTACACTGGTTAGTTACAGTATTTGCACTTTAACATCAGGTATCCTAAATTCATTAATTCAGGAATGTCTATTTGTTGGAGCTCAACCCTTTCACTGTGATCACAGTAGAAGAAAGGTCACTCTGATGGTTAAGGGATGGAATTAACAGGCTGTGAGCTCCTTGCATAAGGAATTGTAGTGTTTTTTGGTTGAGTTTTGACAGTTATATAAACTATGCATTACACTGAATAAGTAGCTTATATTTGCAAATATCCAAGTAGATAGTAAGTTAATACAGGTAAGAAATAGTGAGAACCTTAAGTAACAGATTACCAGTAGTGAGGGGATCTGCTGATAAGATATAAAGGAATTAGAATTGACAGGTCTTGATATGCAAATAAATGGTTCTTTCATCATGTCTTTTTTCCCCAGCAATAATACACTGTAAAACAAATACGCATGTGTTTAAATGTGCAACTAATATTTATGCTTTCATATGTACACATCCTTCAATGGTGCATCTCTCTTGGCAGAACATGGAAAAGCAGCTTAATTATCTGAAAGAGAAATTATATGGAAATGTAAACCATTCACTCCATAAATAGCAAAAGAAGTATCTGTGAGTTGGGGTGCCTGGGTGCCCCAGTCGGTTAGGTGTCTGACTTAGGCTCAGGTTATGATCTCGCAGTTCATGAGTTCAAGCTCTGCACTGCGCTCTGTGGTGACAGCTCACAGCCTGGAGTCTGCTTTGAATTCTGTGTCTCCCTCTCTCTCTCTGCCCCTCCCCCACTCACTCTCTGTCTCTCTCTCTCTCAACAATAAACATTAAAAAAATTTTTTTTAATCTGTGAATTACTGTAATATTAGAACCTAAATCTGAACAAATGAGACAACTGATTATATACTATTTTTATATTCTAATCCCACTATTTATTTTAGTCCTTTAAAATGTGTGTGATGGGGTACACTTGGTGGGCTCAGTCGGTAGAGCATGTGACTCTTACTCTCGGGATTGTGTGTTTGAGCCCCACATTGGGTGTAGAGATTACTTAAAAAGAAAATCTTTAAAACAATGGCTGATGGCTATTAAGGAGGGCACTTCTGATGAACACTGGGTGTTATATGTAAATGATGAATCACTTAATTCTACTCCTGAAATTAATGTTACATTATATGTTACCTAACTGGAGTTTATAAATAAAAACTGGAAACAAAAATACATAAAAAGAAAAAAAAAAAAGAAAAAAAACCCTCATTTTTCTCAATATTGTTTTAAAGTAAAATTAATATAGATACTTATACTGTTTTTTTTTTAATTTTAATTCAATTCCAGTTTATTTATTTTAATTCAAATTACAGTTGTTAAGTTTTAGGTAGGCACCTCCTTTCCCTTATTACTCATGTTTTCCATGTAGAGGGAAATTTATTCAAGCAAGCTCCTAGTCTCTTTCTACCCTTCGCCTCAGGCTACCCCAAGAAAGGAGGACTGGCTTATAAAATCAGTGACTATGTTAAAGGACCAGGCACAGGTAACTTAGTCCTTTCTGGATGACTCCTTCCAGATCAAGCTACCTACAAATGGTAAATGCTACAGGACATAAACCTACAAAGCAGCTGTTAAGATGTGAGGCCTGGGCCTGAACCTGTCTTGTGGTTCTGTGAATCTGGCTGATTCTAGGGTGAGTTAGTTATTAACAAGCTTATAGACCTAAAGTCACAGCTTCTAAACTTGTTCACTGTATTTACGGTGATAATTAGATGTCCCTTCTTCTAGTTCTTGGGTCTAGCTCACAATTAGACCCAAATTTGGGAGCAGAAAATAGGGTGTATCTTTTAAGTTCCCCAAATCTCCAAATCGAGCATTTACTAAGTAAAAAATAATAATGCTATCACAAGAGATGGCAAGGACAAATAAGATATGATTCCTGTCCTCCAGGTATACAATATAGCAAAAGAAATAAATACCCTATTAAGTAAAATATAACGTGTTTTAATAGAAATATGTAGTATCATGTGGGCCCATAAAGTAAATAATTCTGACAAAAGAGAAGGGGGGGTAGTATAAATGGGTTTTATAAAAGCTATGGTTATTAGACCTAAATTTTTGAAGAATGAGTAAAAATTTTAAGCAGACAACAAAGGAAAAATGGCATTTTAATTTTAATGGATAGAAAACTTGAGACAAGAAGGAATAAATACTACTAATAAAGCCCATGAAAAAATCAATTGGGCAAGAGTGACAAGGGAAGGGCTAGAATATAATTCAATATAATCAAGGTAGGGGATCTGTTTGGGAGATTCTGAAAAGAGAACTGATAGGATTTACTGATTCACTGAATGTGAAGGAGCAGGAAAAATGTTTTCAGCTAATGTGCTTTCTTATATGTCAAAGCCATCCTAATAAGAGGGAAATTTAGGGAGAGAAAGTATTTTGCTATAAAAGGATGTAAGGGGAGCGGTGCCTGAGTGACTTAGTTGGTTAAGCATCCGACTCTTGGTTTGAGTTCAGGTTATGATCTCACGGCTCATGGGTTTGAGCCCTGCATTGGGCTCTGTGCTGAAAGTACAGAGCCTGCTTGCAATTCTCCCTCCCTCTCTCTCTCTCTCTCTCCCTGCCCCTCTCCCACTTATGCTCTGTTTCTCTCAAAATAAATAAGTAAATAAACTTAAATTAAAAAAAAAAGAAAGGATGTAAGAGGAGATAATGAATTTAAATTAGACATTTTGATGTACACAAATGGCAACTTTTAAAATTTAGACCTAGCACTCAAGGCAAAGTTCTGGCCTGGTCAATTACAGTAGAGTGTTGTCTTCATAGGTATTAATTAGAATGGAAGTTTTTGATAGAAATATAATTTCAGGGACAGAATGAGTGGGGCAAGACAAAAATGAAGATGGAGCCAGGAGAACACCTATCCGTGTGGGGTGAGATAGGAAGAGAAGCCTGCAAGAAGTGGCTGGGTCATAACCAAGGCCTAAGAAAGAAAATTTGTAGAAGGTACTAAATACAAGAGAGGTTCAAGTGACTGGGTGGTTAATGCAAAATGTTGCAAGACACTGTTGGACAATTAGGGAGCCAGTGTAGTTCATAGAGGAATTTCAGCATAGTGGTAGAGCCACGGTAAGGGGTAGAAGTCAGACTGCAGGATTTACTAGGAGGTTAAAAAATGGAGGCAGTAAGTATACACTACCATTTCATGAGCCTTCAGTAAGGCTGTGATTTCTGTGAACAGTCAAGGAAGAAGATAAAATATCCCAGGAAAGCAAATGTTCTCCAGTAGCTCTAACAATAAATGCTTCTGAACATTTCAGTAATAATTTGTTTTAAAATCTTGGAAAGAAAAGGTTAATGGCAGGCCTATAACTTACTCATTCCCAAACAGGGAACAAGGGGAATGAATGACCTCAACAGACCCTGAATAAAGATGAAGGAAAAGTGAAACAACCTTAACTAAACTTCCTTGTAAATATTCAATGGTATTTGCTTACGAAAAGATAAAGGAGAGTCCTCTATTAGACATCTTTAGTAGGAAATTATTAGTCTTTCTAGACCTTTTATTGCAAATAAACACAAATTTTCTTAAGCACGACTAGAATGAGCAATGGGGTAATCCATAATTATTTTTGTTATTAGTGTAATCAACAGAATACATAATGAAGACACTCAAAAACTGAAATGGCTTCCTTTGCAAACAGTGCTTCTACATGCATTATTCAGCCTGAGCCAAACCATCCTAATGAAGGAGACAAAATGGACTCCTTCAAGAAAAGAATAGGTCACTAGTGCCTGGTGCTCCTTTATCTTTGAATCATTAGTGAACTATGGTGTTGGACACTGAGTCTGCTTTGACAGTTTCATTCTTTGCACTGACACAATACTTCATTTGTTTTAAAAGTGAGTGAAAATTCTTCAGAAAAGGGCACTGAGTTGATATAACAACATACAAACATTCATCAAAATGGTTTAGAATCAGCAAGTTGTTTAGTTCACGACACTGTGGGCTGTGGAAATACGTTACTATCTAAAGTATATGAAATTATGTTTAAAAATTTTCTTTAACATTTTATCTACTATGTATAAATTAGGTATTAACATAAGAAGCTCTCTGCTCAATCAGAGAAATTAATAACCTGGAAAGCCCTCTAAACCTCTCCATTTCTACTCTGTGCACATCCTGTCTAGGGACTTTAGCTTACAGTGGAGAACAAAGTCACCACTGTTGATACTATGATGTTCTGCCTCAAAGCTGCTTATAGGCGTGTGCACAAAAGGGCATCTGAAGTCCCTATCCTCCAAACCAGTAAGAATCTACAGCTTCTGTAATTTTCTTGATGAAACCTATCTCATTTATTTTCTTCTTGGCAATAAAGTTGACCACAATAAATTAAAGATCAATGAGAATACCAATTCCTGCCTCTCTGTCTCATTTTTTAATGGAAAATTTCTTTGTTATTCAATATATAGTGAATGTAGATTTCAATCATACTTTTCTTCTATCAAAAGTAAGTACATTCACTTAGACCTTAGACTATTGTGACCGGTACAATAACTTGGCCAGAATATTTGTCTACAAGCTGATCTATTTTAAGGGTATTATCTGAGAGGTTAAATATACCAACACATGGATTTGTGAACCCTATGGCTTTAGTGTAACAAGGGAATATATGCTAGATAGGCTTCTGCATAAGGATAAACCTGTGGTATCCAATACAGTAGCCACAACCCACCAGTGTCTACTAAGCACTATGAAAACAGACATGCAAAATGTCTATACTTTTTAATAGACTATACGTCATAATGATATGTCAGATATCATTGTCAGATATATACTGGGTTAAAGTATTAAATTTAACTTCATCTTTTTAAAATGGTAACCAGAAAATTAAAAATTATAAATGTGGCTTGTGTTATACTTCTATTAGCTAGCACCTATATAAAGATATTAAAAATGTTACAGTGTTGTTGTAGTCAGAATATTCTACTGACTTGAACAATTCTGTCTTGTTTTAATACCAAACAGAACATATAAGGAAATAAAAAATAAGTAAAAAATATAAAAAGATTTTTCTGGCTACTCTTGTGTTTACTTTTTTCTTGGGGAGAGGAATAATATATAACAAAAGAGTTAAAATAGAACAATTTCAGCTGTGATTTTAGAAGACCCAATAACCATTTCAACTAAAATTTCTACTACAAATATAAAAAAAATACAACATATATAATTAGATTCTACTGTTTACTATTACAAAATAGAAAAATACAAAAGAATTAAAAACAAAAAAGTAAACTTCTCAGTAGAATGTTATGACAACAGTAAAAAAAAGGGTGTGTATATCTGTACCGATTATTCAAGTCCAGAAATAAACAGCTCATAAACAAATAAACAGATTTAGTCTAGAAAGATTGCTAAAGAAAAGCTTTAAGCAGCCTCTAAAGAAGAGAAGTGGGTTACACATTAGCATCACTAAACATTTTTTCTTCAGGGTTTGTAAAGAGGGAGTAAACAAATCTCCAGTGACTGACTTCTAATTGAAAAGAAAAAAATTACATCCAAGACTATCAATGATAACCAAGTTTACTGAGATAGAAAGTTCCACTACGATGGAAAAATTAGCTGCTCAAAATTAGGAGACCATATAATACAAAAACACTGAATACATTTGAATTAAAATCAGAATTATTTATTAATCAATTAAAAGTGTTAAGCAAAACTGTGCGTGTATGTATAATGTGCATTTATTTTGTAAGGCATCATAAGATCTAAGATAGACATAACATTTTTTGTTGTCAAAATGTAACTTACTGCAAAATGTGATCTATATCAAAGAGTAGGTTGACTAAACAGCGAATATAAATTCACATGGCAAGTTTTCTACCTAAATGAAATTCTTACTTTAAGTTTGGGAAAGACTGCTGAAACCTACAAATACTATTTATCATCGGAACTAATAGGAAAGTGATCCTCCCCTTCAGATAACTCACTGAACCTTATCACATTATCAGCATACTGAAGGCTCCCTGAGTAGTGTGTAAATAAAACCACTGAACAGGAACAGAAGGGAAAAAGCAGCAGCCAGAAGCAGTTACAAATTACATCACACCATTTGCAACAACATTCATGGAAATATGTGTATGTGTGCCCTCAGGCTGACCCACATACACATATCTCTAGGTAGACGTGTATCATAAGGGGAGGGGGGAATGGAGACAGTTAGCAAAGTGAACATGAATGAATAAACCTGTGAGACTCACATGAAACAAAACAAAGTGATTAAAAAAAACCACTAGTACAAATGACAGGGAATTAAGAAAGTCTTTATTTTATACCTTTCTCGTTCTGGTGAATGCAAACTAGTATCTGGTCTCAAGCAGTTGGTACTAGCACTCCTAGCCCTGTCAAGGGAGGGCTGCAGTTCACTAGTGCCAGTGCATTGCATCCAGTGGTAGAAGAGAAAGACAAAGAAAACAAAGAAAGGAAGACCATGTTAGAGAGTAAAGCATAAAATAATGTCCCCTTTACATAAAATGTAGAATCACTGTGATTCAGTTCATAAGGGTGTGAGAGAGCTGACAGGATGGCAGTGCAAAATTTTGTTTAGAAAATGAAACTAAACAAAGATTATGCTTGAATTGGGTTGCATAATTTTTTTAAAAGGGTCTCAGACTGAAAAAAAAATGAGACTAAAATCACACCTTCTTATGAAAAAACTGGGATACAAAAAGCACTAAAACAAAATGCCTAAAACTTCATTACCAAGAACAGATGCCACACCAAAACAAAATGAAGGACATCAGAGAAGAAAAAATTTACAACTCAACTATTTTGGGTCACAACACTAGACAAGGGAAGTGGAAGGCATGACTTCCAAATGTTCTTACCTAACCAATATTTCATCAGTAAATCTCAATACTCTTGTGTTAAAGCATTCATGATGAAGGGGAAAGTCCTGTCTAGTCACTGACTTGGTTTTGGTATGTGCAGGCAGAATTGAGCTTCACAAATCAAAATTATCCAAAAATAAAATAATATAAAAATTATCATAATTAAAATCAACAAACAAAATAACATAAATGACAAGACAACTAGAATTCTGATATTTGAGTAATTAGATTTCATTTAGAGAGATAATCTAGAATAAATTTTATAATTAATTAAAGTTATTTTTAGATATCATTAATTTAATGTTTCTCTGCATATAATTACTCTCAAGAAGAAATGGTAGTGCTTTATTAGAATTTAAATTTGTTATTTTTAGTAGGCAAGGGATTCAGGATTAGTTTACAACTGGGACTCACTGTCATGAGTCTTACCTGTAAATATTCCAGTGAGAACTGTTCTCTAATAAAGGCATCTTAGGCGGTAATGTTTTATAGTGCCTAACAAAATATCTGGAACGTGGCCACACAAACACGCAGAAAACAGAAAAATATACAGGAAGCAAATTTTACTAAGACACAAAAAAAATACGAGGCCTATAAAGCTAAAATCAAAGACGCATCTTTTTTTTCCCCAGAATAACCACAATAATTATTTGAAGGTAGAAGAATCATTAAAATATGGAATCATAGACATTGTTTTCATAATTAAGATAAAGACTCAAAATTATAATTGCCTTAATTTGAAAAATATCTGCTAACAAACTTCTATGAGTTAATCAATATTTAAATGTACTCTTTAAATCCTTGATTTAATTTTATGCCTGCTTCTATGGAAGTAAACAACTCATACCTAAACGTACTAACCAAATAATTTATGTAATTTGGGAATTAAAATATGACTGAGAGAGTTAACATTCTAGTAATTAGCAAAGCGCTGACCAGCATGGCAGGGAGAAAGCTGATCACTGCATCAGACTGCAGTAAGAGAAGGCACCACCAACACATCAAGTGGCTGCAATGGAGGAAATCCTTCCCATTTATTGGCTTCTGAATTCAAATCCAACCACAGGTAAAATTGATCACTGGAAATTAAATGGGATGGGCAATAGATGCAAACGGGAATATGGATTTTGATTTCGCAGAAAATGGCAGAAAAAAGCCCAACTTTATCTGAGTTCTTTTAAGATCTATGAGGGATTCTGGATGGTTTGTACTACACCAAGCACAAACTACGTCCAGTTAATTAATTAATTTTTTGATGATTTAATAATGTTTCTACAAGTTTAATTGCTGTTATGAAAGCCCCTTGTCTATTTTGGCCTACATTAAAATACAATAAATAGGGAAGGGAATAAACATTTGCTAAGGACATACTAAACATTTAAACACCCCACTGGTTTACTCATATTTATACTAATGGCTAAATGAAAGGAAATCTCTTAAAGCTTCAGTTTAAAAATATATTTGAGTACCATATTTGAATACTAATTGAGGACATATTTTACTGAAACTAAGGATTTTGCCTGCTTCGCAGACAATAGTCTTATTTTCAACTCTTAGCCTTAGCAAAATATCTCTAATACCAGTTGCTATATTACTTTTTAAAGCAATTGGTTCAAAAGTGATTATTCAGGAACACTCTAACAAGGATTAGCAAAGAATGTGAAACAGAATGGAAAATAGCATAATATTTATTTATAGTATGAAGTTCTAAATTCCCACCTTGGCTTTACCACTTAATGACGGACAGCTATTGAATTTTCTGTACAACATTACTTTCTTGGGTTGTGTTTTTATGAAAAAATGGTTAAATAAGTAAATAAATACGTATTATTATAAATACTAAATTATAATAATTGTAAGTTATAAACATAATAACTGGATATTATGTATTAATTATAAAAATAAATAGGCAGAAAATGAATTAAACAACATGAGACAGATTTCTTTAGTATATGACTTTAACATACTGTGCATATTAAATCAGTAGGGAGGGACTGTAATTTGCAATGTTTCCAAAATCTGTTTGACTCACAAACTCTTTTATTGGCACAGCACCAACTCCTCAGAATCTTAATTTTGGAAAAACTAGATTTTCCAAGTTTGGTGGAAAATGTCAATAGACCTGATTTTGAATCCTTGCTCTGTTACTTATAAAATTAAACTTTCTCAGGATCTTTCCTCATCTGTAAAATTAGGATAATAACATTCATATAATATAATTACTGCCAGGGAATTGAGATAAAGTATATTAATGACAATACTATGCTTGGTGGCCAATGAACTTTATTTTCATTGTTTGCTAGAAAGTAGCAAATTCTTAAATTTTATTCTTCAAACTCCAAAGTAAATATGATATTATGTATTTTGAAGATTGTACAAAATAATGAAATTACCAGTATACCATACTTTTCATATCCTCGTATTTCACCTTTAGAAGTAGATAACATGGGAAAGAAAAAAAATATATTTAGCTGTTCTGTTTAGACTACTGGTCTAAATTTATTTTGTTTTGTTTTTGTTTTATTGTTTTTACAGTTATAATCAAATCAACAGAGCTATGAGAAAAAAAGAAAACATTGTTCCTATAACAAACTATTTGTCAGAAAGAACAAGTAATAGTAAGCCTGGGCAGTTGAGCATTATAAAGAATTTGAGATAATATTTACAACATTTCTCATTTTATATTTTTTCCCTAGTTCACAATCATAACTACTATTTCCTCATCCCCCCCCCCCCATGGTGCTACAAGCAAACATGAAAGTAGTTATGAGTAGGCTAATTTTATATATATATATATAGTTGAAATAATTCTTATTAGCATGATCATGTTTGCAATACTGAGCAGAACCATATGTTCCATCTAGACAAAATAAATCCTGCATTTGACCAAGTATTGCATGCAGGTGCTCCAGGTCTAGCTCTTCCTTCGCCTTGCTACTGTCTTTCTGTTGGCCAAATATATGAAAGAGTCTGTCTGTGTGTTGGTTTGTTTCACTGACTTTCTATTTCCTTAGTTTCTATTAACTCCAAATTGACAATAAATATTTACAGACTGCATTCTATGAATAATCTGTAAGAGATTTTATACATTAATTTATTTATTCTGGATGTGAAATCTAAGATGTAATGAGATGACAATAAAGTATCAGGTTCTTAGCTCCAGTTTACAGGAGAATATTCCATCCCCTTTTCTTCTCATCTTTAAAGAAACATCATATTGTTTGTTACATGCTTTTAGGAGGAAGTCTGTATTGTAACCCTTCTGGACTGGTGGGGGGGGGGATGGAGGGAGGGAAGGTTTAGAAGTCAAAGGTCAAAGATTCTCATTCTTCATCAAGAAGGAAGCTGATGTTCAGTCGGCAAAAAGTGACTCCTGAAGATATTATTAAAAGCAAACAATATCTGGGGCACCTGGGTGACTCAGTCGGTTAAGCATCCAACTTCGGCCCAGGTCATGATCTCACGGTTTGGTTAGTGAGTTCGGGCCCATGTCAGGGTCTGTGCTGACAGCTCAGAGCCTGCAGCCTACTTCAGATTCTGTGTCTTCCCCTCTCGCTCTGCCCCTCCCCTATTTATGCTCGCGCACGTGCTGTCTCTCTCTCTCTCTCTCCCTCTCTTTCTCCAAAATAAAGAAACATTTAAAGAAAAATAAATAAAAGCAAACAGAATATCAACCATACTAGATTCCAAAAGGAAATTTTAAAAAGGCTAAAACAAACTTATATAATCACGAAAACAGTAACACTGCCATGCACAGATAAGACCTCTTGTGACTAGACAGGTGTGTGTGTGTTGTTGGGGAGGTTGGGGTGGGCGGGCTGCTCCCTGGTGAGCATCTAGAATTGTAATTGCAAAATTGGCTCCTCAGTTTTAGGAATGTGTAAAACAGTTCCAAAGAGGCTCATGAATCAGTCTCTGGATTCTGAATATACAAACAGGAAAGCAGTCTGCCTGGATTAGAATTGAAATATATTTGGAACCTTTCCACAACCTCCAATAAAACAAAACAAATTTTGAATTAATTTAACATATTTGTCATCATACCATTAAGGGAGAGAAGAAAGAATAGTAGAATGGAAAGAGAGTCATCACACACAGTTACCATTACCAAATCCCTGTATTTACCTGGTAGTATGGAGGCATTCTGCACTTCGTCCTCGTTTTGCTCTGGGCAGCATAAGAAGCTCACTGCACAGACAGGATGGGTGGTGAATGGAACAGATAAATCATGAGGCATTAAATGACATGGGTTATGCCAATGGTATGCCGATGAAAACATGAAAAGGGAAGAAACCAGATTGTCTGCACTAGCATATTTGCTTGAGAGGTTAAACAAAAAGAAACATGACAGTATTTTAAAAAATTTAAACAATAAAGTACAAACATTATGGTCAAAGTCCTAGCTGTTGCTGATTTGCTATTATATCTCCAAGTGACTTTACAAAATACTAAAACAAAACTAAACTAAACCCTCCCAAAATAAGACATAGAAATCTATTTCCAATTCCAGATACTTGGATATTTTAAAGACCTTTGAAAGGACTATACACCTGGCCTTTCTCATGCTAATTGGAACCCTAAGCATGATAGTCCTCTTGGTTTCTACAGCCACTAAAAACACAATATCACATATTAGTTTTTTTTTTAACCAATCATGAATATACTCAATTAGAATTGTTTTATTTTAAGATTGTACTTTTTCTACACTCAAATTAATCTCACTTTATTAAATGCCTTGGTCAAGAAGTCCTTTTTTCCATCCTCACCTAACATCATAGTGGCCCCAATGAATGTTGACAAAGTGACCCTCACTCAACTCAACTCAGGCTGAGCAGTGTGGAATCCTATTCCTCAGAGTAGTTCTTGTCTCAGTACCCAATATGACTACACTCTTGAAGGTCATGGCATCACTTCCCATGGTAGGATGACAATAAATGGTTAAGAAGTTCTACTGAGTTTTATGTCCTTGACTACACAGGAAAAAGTCAATCATTAAGCACCACTGTATCATTTCCCTACTCCTTCCTGAAAGTTTCTCTACTTTAAAAAGCCAGAAGAGGATATTCAACAAGGTGGGTATCCTAAAACCTTAATTCAGATCCTGAGCTTGTGGTCTAGCATATTATACAGTTATGTGGTTAGTTTGAGAAGAAAGTCTATGGGCATGTAGAACAACAGAGTCGTAATGTAGATTTTTAGTAACTGTGTCCAGGAAGTACTTGTTCACATGAAAAAATCCATCTCAATTATTTTGTTTTTTATAGAAATACATTTATGAAAATTAAGTATATAAAAACATTATTACTGAAGTCCTCACAGAAACTCTGCAACATTAACTTTCACATGACCTGTATCCAAAATTGTTTAATAACATAAAAAACATATTTTTGTAATTATATAAATAACATCCCAAAGACTGCATTCCACAAAATATAAAACATTGAAAATTGCTTAGGTAGGCTTCCTTCTAGAAGTTAGAACAACAAGCTACACATTTTAACCTGGCTAAACATAAATTTTGCTCTGTAAAAAAATGCACATATTATGACAATATAATGTTAGCCAAATACTTCTTAAAGTTGCATTTCTATTGGGATACCCTGAACAGTTGTTCCTTGAGAGTTAAATTTTGAGTGATTAAATACTTTTACTTTCTAATGTACTATGCCAAGATATTTACCATAAGTTAAAACAGAACAAACAAAAAGTTATGTTGAGATCATAATTTGAACAAATACCTGTCTTGTTCTGATAAATACTGACTATCCACATCTCTGGATCTGTGATCAACTGGACTTCGGGAGGCATCATGGTGTCTAGTTGGAGAACGTGACCTTCTTGTTGGATGAATTTCATCTAAACTCCTAAAATGATTACAAAAATTCGTATGCATCAAAGTGTATCATCTTCCCAAATCAGGCTGACAGACTAATGGGGAAGATTTGACAGTAACTGGCAGATAACTGGAATGGCTTAAAAAGTGTTGGCATCATAACCAAATACATATTTTATCAATGAGCTAACGGTATTTATTCTCTGAGTGCTCTGCCTGAGCTACATTTCTTCAACCCTCTTTTCACCTCTGTCAAAAAAGAACGACAATTTTCATCACATTTTCAATTTAATATTTAATTAAAATTTAAGAAGTATGTTTCAATAGAAGATAAAATACGGCACTACATGATTTATGCTTTATATACTTTTCTAAGCATTTAAAGTGCTTCAAAGAGACAATTCTAAATTTCTTAAAAATACATTCTCCCTAGGGGCGCCTGGGTGGCTTGGTTGGTTAAGCGTCCGACTTCAGCTCAGGTCATGATCTCACGGTCCGTGAGTTCGAGCCCCGCGTCGGGCTCTGTGCTGACAGCTCAGAGCCTGGAGTCTGTTTCAGATTCTGTGTCTCCCTTTCTCTCTGCCCCTCCCCTGTTCATGCTCTGTCTCTCTCTGTCTCAAAAATAAATAAACGTTAAAAAAATTTTTTTTTAAATAAAATAAAATAAAATAAAATAAAATAAAATACACTCTTAACCTCTTCCTCTTTGCCATTTCTCTCCACAGGTTATTCACTATGATACAATTTTTCCCAACATGAGAGAAAACTAGCAAACAATACAAGATAGTTATTCAAAAACTGTGCTTGGGACACAAACTTCTTCGACTCCCTGGAAAAAAAATTTCTTGAGATTCAAGAACAGAATGTAAGATAGGTTGGGTAATGAATAAAAAGACATTTTGCCCACAAATGATTCTGAAGAAAAGAACCTGACTGACCAAGCCGTTATTTCATTTCAGTAACAGTCTTGTGGCAGCTTACATTATATTAAAATTAAAAAGTACTCTCAGAGACACTAAGCCCATCTTAAAGCCTACCTCTGTAATGGCACATTTGGTAAACGTGAACGCGGCCTTCCCTGATCATCGCCGCGGTGAGGAGATACTGAACGTGAGCGGTGATGAGTTGTTCTTTGCTGTTCTGGCACAGTTAATGTTGTAGATTTACTTTCTCTAGCACTAGACCTATAACCTACTGGCAAGAGTACACACAAAAAAAATCTGTCAGTATTCTTCTATAACATAAACTTTAATGTGGAAATATCAGATTACATCTAAAGCAGCCACTGACCTACGAAAATAAATGCCATGCAATCAATATTATTAACCTTTCTCTTCGAAACTATTAAGTATACGTACATAGAATGTAACATATACATGCATAAAAACAGGCTACAGATTTGTTCAAAGGTACCATGGAGATACTGAATATGAATATGACAGTTGATGCCTCAGACATTATAATGAGTTGGGATACTATTTTAATTCAAAAAATGAATGAGTTAGTGATTTTTCAGCAACCCAGATCAAGAACTTGACAGGGAACTATAGTTAACAGATAAGTCAATGCTTGGAAATTTGGTGTCTCTTTAAAAGTTATTTGAACTTTTCTTCCACAGGATAAACTATCTTGGCTGGATTTCAAATGGCTTTGCAAATAAGAAAATGAAAATATCATCATATAAATTTTAGTTAACAAAGCAAAGTACTAGATCTTCACTATTACAAATACTGACTGAATTTTGCAAACCACATATAATACTGCAATTTTCAAGTGAAAATAGTGTATGGATGGAGATGACTATGGCAATAATGCAGAGAATATTAACCCTCCTATAGAAACAATCATCAAATCTACTTCAGACATCTAAACCTATTCCACAAATGTGTCGGTAACATAATTAATATAGTTAACATAACTGCAATTAGAAATAAATTCTAAAATTGATTCTCCCTTGAAGCAAAAAGGTTTATATCATCTTCTGACTTAGTTAAGATAAAATAGCAATCCAATCTCAAATCCACAGTAACAGTTTAAATTTTTTTTTCGCAAGGGTCATTGTTTGCCATTATTGAAAGCAAAATAAAAAATTCTGTGGCCAAAGGAAAATGATTATATTTACAACTACATAAATGTACATGAAACATGAAAACATTATATTTAATTGGGCAGCTTGAACTTGTCTTCATTTATTTGCTTCATAACTGCCAAATTATTTTAAAATATGCCATGAAACATCATTATTAAAGGCAGACTAAAAATCCCAAACAATTTATTTTTTCTGATTGTACGATCTTTTAACTAAGCTTAAAGTATAAGGAAGGTCTTTCCACATTTTGTAAAGTAAAATCTGACAATATTGAGATCAAAGAAGCTCAACCACTCTGCCATTCTGAAAACATCAGTATAATGACCGAATAACATAACCATAAATGATATAATTTATAATTTCATATACTTAATTTTATAACAAAAATCATAGCAATTAAGCTATTATTTTGTGTTTTGTGTAGGGAAGTTTCTTTGTCATTGTTAAGTTGTATAAACTGCAATATTAAGTGTAGAAAGAAATCAGCTAAATTTACATGTAGTGAATTTATTTCACAGCTCATTATAAAACATCGTGGTTATTTTTAAAGATAATTAATCCAAGGTCCGAATTACATAAACATTTCAAACTACCATTTGTTATCACTTGATAACATTTTTTATCAATTATACAATAATTATGGAAAGTGAAAACTGAATTGGAAGCACCATTTCAAGATTTCAATGAATATTCATGTTATATAAATAAAACTTTCATATTTTATATAATTAATCACTATGAAATAACAGGGAATTAGACATCTTGCTGTGAGAAGGATATAAATGATTTTTTTTCCCTTGGATTCTTTGTATTTACGTAGAAAGTAAGATTTTTTAACTTATCTTAATTTGTATTCACAGTTGTTTTTTTACCTTTTAATTTATTTTATTATTATTGTTTTAATATAATTTATTGTCAAACTGGCTTACATACAACACCCAGTGCTCATCCTAACAAATGCCCTCTTCAATCAGTTTTTTGCTTTTCAAGGTAATTTGGTTTTCTCTGTAGAATGTTTATTATTGAGAACACATTCTAGCTTCAGAAAAAGTTGGGAGGACACTGATATTTTATGCTCATTTCAATGTTTTAGTTGACTCAAAGTTTGTTTGTTTGTTTTTCACTTTATGTATTTGCAATAATGCTCAGAAAAGTTGAGATTACCATGGGGCTGGCTCCTGGCTGGCTCAGTCAGTTAAGTGTCTGACTTCGGATCAGGTCATGATCTCACAGCCTGTGGGTTCGAGCCCCACATGGGGCTCTCTGCTGACAGCTCAGAGCCTGGAGCCTGCTTTGGATTCTGTCTCTCTCTCTCTCTCTCTCTCTCTCTCTCTCTGCCCCTCCCCCACTCACACTCTGTCTCACTCTCTTTCAAAAAATAAACATAAAAAAAAGAAAAAAGAAAAGTGAGATCACCACGTCTTACCCCATATAAGGGAATTCTGTATATGATTATTTTTATTCTTCTTAAGCAGCTAAAGTCATTTATTTCAAATAACCACAAAATTATGATAGTTAATAAAAAGTAGCTCTGAGCTGATCAAAAAGGATTTAAATAATATAACAGAAAGTGAATTTAGAATAATAGTCATAAAATTAATCGCTGGGCTTGAAAACAGTATAGCTGACAGCAGAGAATCTCTTGCTACAGAGATCAAGGGACTAAGGAACAGTCACGAGGAGCTGAAAAACGCTTTAAATGAAATGCATAACAAAATGGAAACCACCACAGCTCGGATTGAAGAGGCAGAGGAGAGAATAGGTGAACTAGAAGATAAAGTTATGGAGAAAGAGGAAGCTGAGAAAAAGAGAGATAAAAAAATCCAGGAGTATGAGGGGAAAATTAGAGAACTAAGTGATACACTAAAAAGAAATAATATACGCATCATTGGTATCCCAGAGGAGGAAGAGAGAGGGAAAGGTGCTGAAGGGGTACTTGAAGAAATAATAGCTGAGAACTTCCCTGAAGTGGGGAAGGAAAAAGGCATTGAAATCCAAGAGGCACAGAGAACTCCCTTCAGACGTAACTTGAATCGATCTTCTGCACGACATATCATAGTGAAACTGGCAAAATACAAGGATAAAGAGAAAATTCTGAAAGCAGCAAGGGGTAAACGTGCCCTCACATATAAAGGGAGACCTATAAGACTCGTGACTGATCTCTCTTTTGAAACTTGGCAGGCCAGAAAGAGTTGGCACGAGATTTTCAGTTTGCTAGAGAGAAAAAATATGCAGCCGAGAATCCTTTATCCAGCAAGCCTGTCATTTAGAATAGAAGGAGAGATAAAGGTCTTCCCAAACAAACAAAAACT
The DNA here is from genome assembly GCF_014898765.1 of Herpailurus yagouaroundi. NCBI lineage: Eukaryota > Metazoa > Chordata > Mammalia > Carnivora > Felidae > Herpailurus > Herpailurus yagouaroundi. Next base: position 33,884,558 of record NW_024412394.1, on the reverse strand, counting down.
GAAGGGATTTGTCACCACTAAACCAGCCCTACAAGAGATCCTAAGGGGGACCCTGTGAGACAAAGTACCAGAGACGTCACTACAAGCATAAAACATACAGACATCACAATGACTCTAAACCCATATCTTTCTATAATAACACTGAATGTAAATGGATTAAATGCGCCAACCAAAAGACATAGGGTATCAGAATGGATAAAAAAACAAGACCCATCTATTTGCTGTCTACAAGAGACTCATTTTAGACCTGAGGACACCTTTAGATTGAGAGTGAGGGGATGGAGAACTATTTATCATGATACTGGAAGCCAAAAGAAAGCTGGAGTAGCCATACTTATATCAGACAAACTAGACTTTAAATTAAAGGCTGTAACAAGAGATGAAGAAGGCCATTATATAATAGTGACAGGGTCTATCCATCAGGAAGAGCTAACAATTATAAATGTCGATGCGCCGAATACCGGAGCGCCCAAATATATAAAACAATTACTCATAAACACAAGCAACCTTATCGATAAGAATGTGGTCATTGCAGGGGACTTTAACACCCCACTTACAGAAATGGATAGATCATCTAGACACACGGTCAATAAAGAAACAAGGGCCCTGAATGAGACATTGGAACAGATGGACTTGACAGATATATTTAGAACTCTGCATCCCAAAGCAACAGAATATACTTTCTTCTCGAGTGCACATGGAACATTCTCCAAGATAGATCATATACTGGGTCACAAAACAGCCCTTCATAAGTTTACAAGAATTGAAATCATACCATGCATACTTACAGACCACAATGCTATGAAGCTGGAAATCAACCACAGAAAAAAGTCTGGAAAACCTCCAAAAGCATGGAGGTTAAAGAACACCCTACTAAGGAATGAGTGGGTCAACCAGGCAATTCGAGAAGAAATTAAAAAATATATGGAAACAAACAAAAATGAAAATACAACAATCCAAACGCTTTGGGACGCAGCGAAGGCAGTCCTGAGAGGAAAATACATTGCAATCCAGGCCTATCTCAAGAAACAAGAAAAATCCCAAATACAAAATCTAACAGCACACCTAAAGGAAATAGAAGCAGAACAGCAAAGGCAGCCTAAACCCAGCAGAAGAAGAGAAATCATAAAGATCAGAGCAGAAATAAACAATATAGAATCTAAAAAAACTGTAGAGCAGATCAACGAAACCAAGAGTTGGTTTTTTGAAAAAATAAACAAAATTGACAAACCTCTAGCCAGGCTTCTCAAAAAGAAACGGGAGATGACCCAAATAGATAAAATCATGAATGAAAATGGAATGATTACAACCAATCCCTCAGAGATACAAACAATTATCAGGGAATACTATGAAAAATTATATGGCAACAAATTGGACAACCTGGAAGAAATGGACAAATTCCTGAACACCCACACTCTTCCAAAACTCAATCAGGAGGAAAGAGAAAGCTTGAACAGACCCATCACCAGCGAAGAAATTGAATCGGTTATCAAAAATCTCCCAACAAATAAGAGTCCAGGACCAGATGGCTTCCCAGGGGAGTTCTACCAGACGTTTAAAGCAGAGATAAAACCTATCCTTCTCAAGCTATTCCAAGAAATAGAAAGGGAAGGAAAACTTCCAGACTCATTCTATGAAGCCAGTATTACTTTGATTCCTAAACCAGACAGAGACCCAGTAAAAAAAGAGAACTACAGGCCAATATCCCTGATGAATATGGATGCCAAAATTCTCAATAAGATACTAGCAAATCGAATTCAATGGCATATAAAAAGAATTGTTCACCATGATCAAGTGGGATTCATTCCTGGGCTGCAGGGCTGGTTCAACATTCGCAAATCAATCAATGTGATACATCACATTAACAAAAAAAAAGAGAAAAACCATATGATCCTGTCAATCGATGCAGAAAAGGCCTTTGACAAAATCCAGCACCCTTTCTTAATAAAAACCCTTGAGAAAGTCGGGATAGAAGGAACATACTTAAAGATCATAAAAGCCATTTATGAAAAGCCCACAGCTAACATCATCCTCAACGGGGAAAAACTGAGAGCTTTTTCCCTGAGATCAGGAACACGACAGGGATGCCCACTCTCACCGCTGTTGTTTAACATAGTGCTGGAAGTTCTAGCATCAGCAATCAGACAACAAAAGGAAATCAAAGGCATCAAAATTGGCAAAGATGAAGTCAAGCTTTCGCTTTTTGCAGATGACATGATATTATACATGGAAAATCCGACAGACTCCACCAAAAGTCTGCTAGAACTGATCCATGAATTCAGCAAAGTTGCAGGATACAAAATCAATGTACAGAAATCAGTTGCATTCTTATACACTAACAATGAAGTAACAGAAAGACAAATAAGGAAACTGATCCCATTCACAATTGCACCAAGAAGCATAAAATACCTAGGAATAAATCTAACCAAAGATGTAAAGGATCTGTATGCTGAAAACTATAGAAAGCTTATGAAGGTAATTGAAGAAGATTTAAAGAAATGGAAAGACATTCCCTGCTCATGGATTGGAAGAATAAATATTGTCAAAATGTCAATACTACCCAAAGCTATCTACACATTCAATGCAATCCCAATCAAAATTGCACCAGCATTCTTCTCGAAACTAGAACAAGCAATCCTAAAATTCATATGGAACCACAAAAGGCCCAGAATAGCCAAAGGAATTTTGAAGAAGAAGACCAAAGCAGGAGGCATCACAATCCCAGACTTTAGCCTCTACTACAAAGCTGTCATCATCAAGACAGCATAGTATTGGCACAAAAACAGACATATAGACCAATGGAATAGAATAGAAACCCCAGAACTAGACCCACAAAAGTATGGCCAACTCATCTTTGACAAAGCAGGAAAGAACATCCAATGGAAAAAAGACAGTCTCTTTAACAAATGGTGCTGGGAGAACTGGACAGCAACATGCAGAAGGTTGAAACTAGACCACTTTCTCACACCATTCACAAAAATAAACTCAAAATGGATAAAGGACCTGAATGTGAGACAGGAAACCATCAAAACCCTAGAGGAGAAAGCAGGAAAAGACCTCTCTGACCTCAGCCGTAGCAATCTCTTACTCGACACATCCCCAAAGGCAAGGGAATTAAAAGCAAAAGTGAATTACTGGGACCTTATGAAGATAAAAAGCTTCTGCACAGCAAAGGAAACAACCAACAAAACTAAAAGGCAACCAACGGAATGGGAAAAGATATTTGCAAATGACATCTCGGACAAAGGGCTAGTATCCAAAATCTATAAAGAGCTCACCAAACTCCACACCCGAAAAGCAAATAACCCAGTGAAGAAATGGGCAGAAAACATGAATAGACACTTCTCTAAAGAAGACATCCGGATGGCCAACAGGCACATGAAAAGATGTTCAGCGTCGCTCCTTATCAGGGAAATACAAATCAAAACCACACTCAGGTATCACCTCACGCCAGTCAGAGTGGCCAAAATGAACAAATCAGGAGACTATAGATGCTGGAGAGGATGTGGAGAAACGGGAACCCTCTTGCACTGTTGGTGGGAATGCAAATTGGTGCAGCCGCTCTGGAAAGCAGTGTGGAGGTTCCTCAGAAAATTAAAAATAGACCTACCCTATGACCCAGCAATAGCACTGCTAGGAATTTATCCAAGGGACACAGGAGTACTGATGCATAGGGGCACTTGTACCCCAATGTTCATAGCAGCACTCTCAACAATAGCCAAATTGTGGAAAGAGCCTAAATGTCCATCAACTGATGAATGGATAAAGAAATTGTGGTTTATATACACAATGGAATAGTACGTGGCAATGAGAAAAAATGAAATATGGCCTTTTGTAGCAACGTGGATGGAACTGGAGAGTGTGATGCTAAGTGAAATAAGCCATACAGAGAAAGACAGATACCATATGGTTTCACTCTTATGTGGATCCTGAGAAACTTAACAGGAACCCATGGGGGAGGGGAAGGAAAAAAAAAAAAGAGGTTAGTGTGGGAGAGAGCCAAAGCATAAGAGACTGTTGAGAACTGAGAACAAACTAAGGGTTGATGGGGGGTGGGAGGGAGGAGAGGGTGGGTGGGAGGAGAGGGTGGGTGATGGGTATTGAGGAGGGCACCTTTTGGGATGAGCACTGGGTGTTGTATGTAAACCAATTTGACAATAAATTTCATATATAAATAAAAAAAAATAAACAAACTTCTCTTCCTATTGGATGCTAGGAAATGTAGTAACAAATTTGTAGTCAACTTCTAAAAGCATATGAGAATGTATCAAGATGCTTATTAGCTTATCCCTTCACTTTATTTTAGCTGCTTGCCCTAATTTTACCAATGTCTCATCTTCCCTCTTTATTTAAAATATATATTACTTGCTACATTGTATTTTTCACACCTGCATATATCTTTAGAAGCTACCACATGTCCATTTTGGGTCAATGAAGACTATACCTGAAAATATAAATTAATTTCATTATCTCCCTTCTTAATTTATGATCAGACCTCTGGAACATAATATATTATTGGTTATTTATTTGTTATATTCTATTAAAAATCTGCCTCATTACCTTTTAAATACTAAATTAAAATGAATATTACTTGAAATGACAATTTAGGCACTGCTCCTATATGATAAAAGAGATTATATACATTCATAAAAATCATAATATGGTATTTCAGTATGGAATAAAATATTTTTAGAACTCAGGGTTTTTTGGTGGTATTCAAGCACTAATTCCACCTGTAGTGGGTCCCATAACTTCCCATTTTGGTACCTGTGTGATCTTTCAGGGAAACGAGAAGAAACTTACCATTTCAGTAATTTAGTGTTTATTCAATTGGTCGTTTATACTTTCATCCATTTGCTATCCTGCCTCATCATAAAAAATATGAAATTTTAGGTGAATAAAATGTGAGAACCACACATAGAAGTAAATTCAATTTAGATGAGCTGGTAATAACATTAAGGCTGATTAATAGCCAAGATTCTTGTTAGAAAGGTTTGATGACTTTCTTAACAGGAATCATCTGATTCCTATTTAAATATGTCAGTAGATTTAAGTGCAATCACCTTTCCACTTTCAATTTTATAAAAAACCAATATTCTATTGAATGTTGTGTTAAAGTTTCTGTGGACAATGTGTCTAAATATTATGATACTTTTATAAATAAACAAAACAGAAAATAAAACATTAAATTTTACCCACTATTATTTAAAACTCTTCCACTCTGGTATCAAAGAGTATTATCTAAGAGTATAGATGGGTACAGCAGCAAGTTTATTGTTTTTAAGAATATTTGCTAATGTCATACAGTGATTAAAAACTATATTTTCTCTGAATTACAGGAAGCAAATGAAAGCTAATTTTAGAGAACTCTCCATAATTTCTTGTACTTTTAAAGAAGTTTTATGTTTCTCTCCAAATTGTGAATTTAGTCACTAGTGTGGAATTGGTCTACTGACTTTACCAAAATCATTGCCCTCAAATTCAGTGCATCTCCATCTGAGAAATGACATAAATTAAGGGGTTATATGTCAATATCTTCCTAAGGAAATGCCTTTAGTAACTCTTATTTATACATCTCAAGATTTTCACTTTACTTACTTATTTGGTATTTCCTTATTTTGTATTAGTAAATCAAGGAAATAACATAGAATTAGCGCCAAGGAAATAGGCCTTTACTACTTGGTTCTCTCACTTTCTGACAAAAAAGAGTCAGATGAGAAACTGAGATTTGAACCAGACAATGCCACAAAAATTTTACTAACTTATACAGCGATAAAAAAATGTTGACTTAAAATGAATACTGAATCTTTCTAAAGCATTTCCTTATTTTAATACACACATACACATTCTAGGTATAATAAGTGGTAAACACATCACAAAAGCATTAAAAGTTAAGCCATGCTGCATGCAATTTTAAATCCTGCCATGCACCTGTCTCAGTATATTCCATGGAAGGCTACATTATTTTCACAAACAGAAGATGGAAAATCGTAGGCATACAATATAAAACATAGGAAAATGGAATTTTTATTTGAGAAAATGAACGATATCCTTTCAAAATAAAATTCATATTTTTACTTATGCTCAGAGCATTGTGAAATAATGATTTCAACCTAGCTAGCCATGCTTCTAGAAAAGAACCTAAGTTAAGTGGGAATGTTAATGAATAGTTACTAGTACATTTTAAACTTTTTTAGTAATTTGGAACACAAGTCACCATGGAATAATATAATACTGATTTCTCTGTGCTATAAATCTCCAGTTCAGTATCCCGAATAAGTCTGGAAATTGACAGTGAAAACAAGCATAAGAAGCACAGTGAAGTGGAGCCATGCTCTTCACCCACGCACCTGGAGGAACTACTCCAATACCATCATCAACCTCATAATCTGAGATGTCACTATCACTGATTCGCTGAGATCCTGCACAACAGTAAGGCAAACAGATACCTCTGTGTCTTGTTGATTTATGAAATGTTAAAGAACAGGGTCAAAAAAATGTTTTTTAAAGCTACTTATTAACATTACTACTAAATACTTCTGAACAAGAATAAGACAAAGTAAATGCTGAGCTGATATATAAAAAAAAAAAAAGGTTTGTGATCCAAGGATAACATTTTCTCAGTATTTCCTCTTTAAATCATTTAAGACATAGAAGGACCGGAATTTCATACAGTAAGATTTTGACTTTTCAAATTATTCTTTAAGTATATACACTGTTTTCTACCCAATTAGGTGCCCTCCTCTGCAGTTCAGGGTGGATGTGGCTGGGTGGAAAGGTTAAAAGACTTTCTTGGCTGGAGCTCTACGTAGCTCATATTATTAAAAAAGGCACCATGGCTCTTTATAAAACATTTATGTTTATTCTTCAAAATTAGCCACTATTCTGCATTAAACATTAGCTTTGAGAAAATGATTGATCAGAGAGGCACTAACATGAAAAATTCAATTATATGAGGAACACAATCAGGTTCTAGATTACCAAAATGAAGCTTCTAAGTTTCAGTTGATTCATTATTTACTCATAAATCAAAATTTAACGGATACATGCAGAAAAGAATACTGTTCTTCCCAATCACCAGACGAGTAACAACAAACATACTTTACAATGTGTTTTAAAAAATGTTTCTTATGAATAACAATGTTAAAAATACCCAGGAGCTATAAGGTTACCAAGAACCTTATATGTAGCAACTCATCAATAATAACAAAAATTACTTTGTCAGTTAACCAACAATTCAATCAGTACTGGGCAAAGAATGATTAATTCAGAGTTTTTAAACTCTCAGCTCTGGAATCCCTCTACTGTACTATACATAATACTTGCATTAGGGAAATGTAGAAAATAGTTTTGCCAAGTCTTTTTGTATAAATAAATTTCCAGTATTTTGATATCTAATAAACATTTGAAAAAATATCTTGAATGTTAATCTCTAATTTGGGTAACTAAAAATAACTTTAACCTACTTTGTAGTTTTTTACTAGAGCTTTCTCCATGAATGTGTCGCCTTGGCATGAAAGGTGATGGCTGAGGCAGAGGTAGCGAAGATTCATCATGCGTCTGAAGTTTATACCAATGTGGCTCATCATCTAAAAGTGCTGTTTCCAATTCTATGAGGATCTGAAAGGGCAGTTCTTAAATTAAATCAAGCACCTTGACCAAAACATAATATAAAAGCTATCATAATTAATACATATCACAAAACTTCAATAAGCATTTGGCTCGAATCTTTACAATATACGTCACCTCTCCAAGAAATTCACTCTCTTCTTCTTGTACTCTTGGTTGATCCCACACAGTTATTTCTAACATCCGTTCTCTAAAATCTCTACGATGTACATGTGAATAGACAAATGTTTGATTCCATTTTGGTTCTAGTACTTTCTTTACTGTTTTAGTCCTCCTTTTGCTTTTATCACTGAAAAATAAGTATGTTTTGTAAATGAAAAAGCAAAATAAAGTATATGCTGCCATCTACTGTAGTGACATGTAATACCACTATTGGGATTTTAACTATTTTCAATTCATAACTGTTAACATTAAAGTCTAAAAAGACCATAGAGTTTAATACTATTCTAATTTTAACTACAGTGTTAGCAGTAGTTATGACAATAGACATATATACACAAAGGTACATTCCAAATGATGTACAGCTATCCAAGACTAATAGATGTATAGACAAGGTAATAAAAATTTTTAAATTTGTAAATTATGTTTTTAAAAATACAAGGCTTGAGGGATTTTTTTTCAGGGAGAAAGTTTATTCCCTCATAGAAAATGATTTATTATACCTTAAAACTATATCACAGGTGCATGTGTATGTTCAAACTCATCAAAATGTTCACATTAATTATGTGCCATTTTTGGTATATCAATTTTACCAAATAAATAAAACTATATCCCAGGAAACAACAGTCTACCTTTTATATTAGTAAGAATTTTTGCATATTTTTTTCCAAAACTATTCACTACCTTCTATCTGGAAGAAAATACATTTTCACATAGGGATTCCTGGGACGCCCATCTACTCTTGTCGGTAAATCTGTTGCTTGCAGAACATTTACAATCAGCTGGTGTCCCACTTTATCATACCACAGCTTTACCTGAGATCGATAAAGAAAAGAATCATTTGCACAAGCCCTAAGATATTCTAATTCTACAAAAAATACTATTTTTGAAGAACTTTTAAATTATAATTATAAAACTATTTTTGAAAAGAATACGAATTTGAAAGCATAACCACTTACAATTTGACTTTTCTCTTTATGTATTTTAGACATGACTTACAACTGTCAAGCCTATAGTGTTATACTCTCTTAGATCATGTTATGAAAATAAAACTGATAAAAATTTTATTAAAAAGTAAGGGAAGAAAGGGATATTGAAATAATTATCCTTGTTTTTAAATGCTAAGTGCCAGTGTTCAGTGATTATAAGTGACTTAATGACCTTATTGTGGCTACATGCATTTTGTAGCACCATATGTCACTGAAATAAAATGAGGCTTGATGAATAAACAATTTACCCAAGTGATCTGGAAGAGATCAGGAAACATATTTACTGTAGGCCCCCTTTACACCAGGTACTGTTGTTTCCTGTTATTTTTTCATTTAATTTTCATAATTCACCTATTAAATGTTAATGTTCATGAGAGAAGGAGAAAAGAACAAGAAAGGCAGGAAGGTGCATTACATACCTTCAGCTAAGCGAAGGCCACATAATGACATTTTTACTAAGATTTCATAATAGTTTGAATAAAGAAAAACGGGGGAATGGCACACTGAAATACTATTGTTGAGCTCCTAAACACCAGAACTTTAGCAGTCAATATATCTATAAATGCTGGCAGTAAACAGTGTTAACATTATTATTATTTTTTTAATTTAGAAGTTAGTTTTGGTTTTTTAGTTGAGTAAGAACTGTGAGAGAAAGTTGTCTAATGGCAATATATATATGGAACATATTTAACAGTCACTATAAGAAAATAAACTAATTTAACATAGGATTGGTCTTTCATAGTGCAGGGCAGATTAAGGATTCAAACCTGATTCCATATGAATCCATATCTCTGATTTCAAATAATACCAGAGATGTGTTTTTCAAAAACCCAAATGGATTTTCATCCCTCTTGAAATATAGGTGGAGTACTTCAGAGATTCACACACACAGAGATGGCAGGGCAGATAAAATAAGCAGAAAGGACTATTCAAAGATATCAATCTACCAAAAACAGAAGTTAAAACCAGGAATGGTTTTAAAAATAACATCAAGCTTATAGTTATCTTCTTTGTTTAATTAACAACAAGAGAAGTACAGCAAAAGCAGACTACAGAAATCCACACATTACCAAAGGAGAAAAAGTACACTATTTACAGAATAGTTTGAAGCAAGTTTTCTTTCAGTTATGAATATAAATGTCCTGTATTCTACCATAATCTACACAGATGTGGCATTTCATAATGGTTAGCCGTCACTTCCTTACTCCAGCTTTCCTCACGTCACATGTAAAGCAACAGTAAGAAAAACTGTAGCTTTTTCAGAGTGATAATCAGAAATGAAGTGTTTCACTAAATGTCTCAAGAAAGTAAAAAGAATATTGAAAAACTTTTTTCAGACTCCACACTCATAAGGTTAAATTAGTGGAACATGACTTTCTTAGTTTCTTATATCTTACCAACTGACCTTGGAAACTTGCACACAAAATATAATGGATATTTTATTTACTTATGTTGTCATTGATCATTGAATGTTTATAATAACGGGGTATACTATAGGCACTCAATAAACATTTCCAAATAAATATATGGATAAAGGCTAGTCTAATAACTTAATAAATACATGCAAAATTGCTGAAATAGATTATTGTGTTAGGTGACTACAAACATATCACAGGCTTCAAAGAAAGCCATGCATTTTTAAGGACAGACAGAACAGTGAGCAAATCCTAATGGTCCCCAACATGTACAAAAAAATACATACAGAAAGTTGTCCTGGCAAGACTTGTGGGGCATCTTTTAGAGCTCCAGGACTTGTTGGAGAAATAACAGAAATGGAAGGTCTTTCCATCTTCTGAGATTCAAAGGAACTTGAACCTAAAATGAGAAAAAAAAATAATCTGTAGTAACATTTATAATACATGTGTAGGAATATTTTTTATAAAATGTTAAATGCATCTGTTATTTGTATAAAACCATAATTCAATACCATCAATAACAGTAGAACATACTTCCAACTGGATAGTCACAGAAAATTATCATACTGTCTTCTTTGGTTAATTGCCTATTTTAAAAGTATTTATAATGATATAATCAAATATTATATTTATTTGCTTCAATTTATATTGGTTTTCTACATTTCTGGAGGGTATCTGTACAGTTTAGATTCTTGCATAAACTCACATATGGGTGAAGGCTTCAGGCTTTACTGATAAGAAAGATGGTACCTGTTATTTTAATTATCTTGGCCAAAGAATCATCTATTATGAACTGTCCTTGCTGAAAGTAAAATGAATGCACATATAATATATGAGCCAAATCTAAGCCTAGAATTCACCACTTTTAAAATAAGATTTACCATCTATCTCAGTTTTGATCTTGAAATGTATCTTCTGTATGTCTGAGATTGCTGTCTCCAGTGACTCACCACAAGTGACCCACTTCACCTTTGTGTAGAGGAGGCTGGCTGTCCACTTAGCTACTCGGTGAGGCTTTCCTCCCCTCTTTTTTAAATGAGAGGTCTCTCTTCTCAGATCACTCTTAAAGTATACCTTGACATGATCCACAGTATAGAATGTCTATAGAATGCTATTACCCCAACAAGTATAACCTTAAACCCACAGTCATTGAAAACTTAGCTTTACTGATAAAACATTCATGGAGCATTGCCGGAGGGTATGTCATCCACATATTTTTTTTCTAAATACACACAAATTAAGTCTAAATTAAGCCGTGTAGCATCACTCTGTGCCCTGCAAAGACTTTAAGAAAGAGTTCTATAAAATTCTTTGTTATTACGCTTCTTTTATCAAGGATCCTTAGGATAATTTTTTCTTGGGTCTTAGTACAAGAACAGTATTGCTTCTAATAATCAGTCTGCTTTTAGTATTATATCAGTTTCATTTTTAAATAGTATTGACACTATAAATTATGTAATTGGTCCCATTTCCTTCTGTGTATTAGTTATCAGAAACTTCAAAACCAAATATGGGTTCATCTAGCAGGTATGCATGTTGGTAGGCATTTGATATACCTACCTAATCTTCAGCTCCTTGTTTATCCCAACCATATATTTTCCACCTCCTTGTAACAACGATCACTTGGATCACTTGTTTTCCTCTTAAATCACCTTGTATTTTGTATTTTGTATTTCCGTAAGATGGGGTCCATAATAACACTTGGTCATCAAGCCCAAGGTATTGAATTTAATACCAATCCATTGTGAAGTAAATATCTATCACTTCCACATTCTCACTGAAAACTTCATTACCAGTCTAGACTTTACTGCACACATTGTCATCTTCTATCACATGGAGTGTCTTTAAAGGCTATGTAGATAATTCAACCCTTTAGCCTCACTGTCCCTTGACTCCCTTATAACCATTGAACTTTACCTCTACTCCACCTACTTACTTCCACAATCATACCTGACACTGTTACGCTGTTTTTAAATTATCTGTTAGCATGTATATTTCCTTCACTAGAAGCCTAGCTCATGAGACTGAGCTAATTACCAATCAGACTGAATAATCCAGTGTAACAATAAATTTTTACGTACAGCAAATAGAAATAGTACTGTTATATTAACTGAGCTTTGTGAGGCTTCTGACTATTATGATGCAGAAGGTATACTGCCAGTAAAGATTTTTGTGTAACCATCACAAAAAAAAAAAAAAAAAAAAGGTGGGGGGAGGTAAAAAAGAAAAATCTTAAAATGGAACTTTGGATTTCCAATGATTGTCATAGTTGTCAACTTCTGATATCATTAGAGATAACCTTAGTATAGTAATACCAATTCATTTATATCAAATAATTAAAGCAAATGATAAATCTTTATTCTTTAATTTCATCCTATATATATCATAATAACAAATAAATCTTAAACTCACTGGACTCCAGTGGAGGATGGGAGCTCTCAGGGATCCGTGGAATATCACTAAAAGAAATGAGGGTATGGTGAAAATCCCATTAGCTAAGTTACCCTCCCTGAGGCAATCACAGCCACATGTATTTCAGTGGTGTGAACAATCCTTTTGGGTCTTTACAGGTGTGGAAATGGACAGGAGTTACTATTAAGGCAATTACTAATATGCATGATTGTCAAACACCACACACACACACACACACACACACACACACACACACACAAACTGCAATAAAAATAAGTTTTTATATATTTAACAGCAAAACACTTCAACATGACAACAATCAGACTAATATTGTGGCTAAAACTACCACAATATTTTTACTACCAAAACAGTAGGTTTTGGAAATAAAAAATGTTAAAGGTAATATTTTATTTCAATTCTAGAAAATCAAAATGACACGTTTTACTAATCAGTAATATGCTTTACAAACACATCTGAAAGAGTTTACTGAATGAAAGGGATGAAAACATTTCTTGATAATAAAATAATATGGTGAATATCATGGGCAAAGTTAATAAAATGAAAAGGATGAATTGCTTCGGAAAATAAAAATGGTTCAAGCTTGCAACAAAAAAGCTAAAATACTTTATATATGTGAATATATAATTCATATACACATATATAACCCTATATAGAGATTTGTATCTCTATACTGAAGTTAGCTAAATATATGGCCATTTACTGTATGATTAGAAAGTGACTTGTGAGAACACCCACTCCTGTCACACTCACAAATTACTCTGAATAAATGTTTAATTATAACCTCAGCTTAATCCATTATCCACTGTGACCTTAAGAACCCTGGACCAGCTTGTTTTGGGAAGTATACTGCACAAAACTATTTTACCTGTGGTTTTTCAAAGATAGTTTAGTATCAATTTAAGGAGATTAACAATATGTAAGTATTAACATGACATATTAAAGCAGACTGGAGTTAATACCAACAGAATTATTAGAATAATGTTAGAATATTATTTTAGCATTTCTAACCACTTACCTGTGACCTAACTTCACTTTGATTTTGATTTTTCTTTGGACTATTGTGTGTGTGTCGGTAGGGGTAGAGGGGAGGGACAGAAACAAAAACAGTTTTCTCTGATTATTTTCTGGACTCATTTTCACTTTTTGTGCAAAGTAATTTTCATAACCACCTATAGTTTATACTTCTTACAAAGATAATACATCCTGTGTTATGTATTTTATAAATACATTTTATATGTATTTTTATAACTAGTAATTTGTATAATGTAAGTATTTCGTATGATAATTAAGAGACTAATTTGCAATACTTAAGACAACAACTATTTGAAGAAACCAACTATTTCTCTTCTGCTACCGTTTTCTAAATTTACCTAGGCAAATAAAAGTAAATTTTTAAAAAGAAACGTAGAAGCAATTAATTTTTAGATAGTACAACTTCCCTGAAAACCAGCCTCAAAGTCAATTATGAAAATTAGAATTTGGAATCCTAAAACCAGGTACAAGCTTAGGATTTGTATGTGTCTGAAAGATTGTGGAGAAGTTGTAAAAAAATTTTAAAGTGATTTTGAATCAAAATATAATAATGTTAATTGCTTCAGTAATATTTTCAGGAATAAATTTCCACATTTACAAACATGTCTTCTTAATTAGTTCTACAAGAAAGGTGACAGAATAGTTCTAATACCAATTGTAAGTATAAATGCCAAGAATGTTATATTTGGTAGGCTAGCAAAAATGGTTCTTACCTCAAGATGGCAGATATTTCTTAGACCATGTATGATTCGCAGAATTACTATGCCACTAAACTGTGAATAAATTTTGGTTTCTGCTTTAAATTATAGAACTACATTAAACATAATTATTAAATATAGCTAGAATTATTCTTCTAGGATTCTAATAATTTCTCTATTAACTGGAAAGTTGATGCCAGATTTGATTTTTAAGTATAATCTTTGCATTCCATATTTCCTACAATTTAGGGTTTGGCTATGCAAATTATGACTTTTTAAATTATTTTCATACAAAGGTAACAATCATGAAAATGTTATTCCAGTCCACTTTAATTGTCTGTTATTTTTTTTAAAAGTTACCATAAATCAATATTTTAGCTGATTACTTTTAAACTACTACATATCTGAAAGTATTTGGCAATGTGTACAATACTTGATTTTAAATTATTTTTTGAAACTTTTGATTCATTTTCCAATTTACTTACCTCTTTTCCAGCCTCATATTAACCTGAGCACTAGAACACAGGTCATGTAAAACTAGCATAAATTATAAAGTGTTGCTATTTAAAAAAATTTTGCATGGAAATGTACAATACTTTGGCAAATGTCTTCAATGTTTACTCTTAATAATCACCACTTAAAATTATTTATAATCTTGCTTTAATTTTAGAGTTTATATATATTAATATTATTCTTTGAAATACGTGATCACCTGTTTTCAGTCCTTTGAAAAATAGGATAATTATATTTTCTTCTATGTTTTGCATTGACATATATGCATGAAGACAACAAAAATTAAAGGCTATTACTTTTTCAACATAAGTCCTGAATTAATGGCTCTGTAATATTTTAGACAATGGGGAAAAAAAAGAGGGATTTATTTCCAAAAATGTATTCAAACATTAAGGCAACTATCAGGAGATATTTCAATATGTCTTCCAAAAAAATTACAGACTGGTAAAAAAAAAAAAGAATATTCTGGACTTTTGGGTTACCCAGGAAATCTAACAATGTGGGGGACCCTACACACAGATTAAAAAAAAAATTCCCATTGGCTATAGAGAATTAAATTATGCTAAAAACTGAAGTTTAAAAAATATTATACCAATTATTATGACCATTTTTTAAAAAGTTAAAATATTTCACACTCGCTTGATTTTAAACAAAAGTTGGCACTACCCATGGGTAAAAATATAGAAAAAAATACTCTCTTCTTAGTAAAATAATAAAAAGTTCATGTAGACATGAAACAATTACGGTTTTAAATGTCATAAGAAGATGAGTTGTTAGTGACTCCCTTTAAGGAAATACTACTAAGTTAAATTACTAAAAATAGGTCTGCCATTAAAACAAAATATTTTTAGTTTATATTTCACTTCTGAAAATATATAACAATATTTTTTGATACTACAGTTGTTAAATTGTGGAACTTCTAAAATGTAGTGAAGAAAATTCAGTATTCAAGTTTAAAATATTAAGAAATTTAAAAAATATAAAGTGTATGCCCATAATTGAAGAAAAACTATCCATGTTATTAACATGTACTGTATGAATGTATAAACTTCTTTTTAAAACCCTGCTAATACATGTAATTTACTAAACTTAAGAAGTAAGTTTTTTTAGCCTTACCCAATAGGCCTTGAAACAATAATTTCAACTTGAGGTTCTGATTTTGATTCTAAAATAATGTTGTAAACTTCTTCATTTGTAGCTCCCGGCAGGGGTTTACCATTCCATTCTAGAACTTCATCCCCTTGAATTTAAAAAAAAGGGTATTTTTTTACCTTATATATTCTGTTTATTTTTCTTATCTTTTCTCTTTTTTTAACAAAGAAATGCAAAACATATACAAATAGTTTGTCTAGGCTCTGCTCTCAAAAGCAAATTGACTGACATATAATGTCAGCTAAATGGTTCTTCTAAACACTTTTTTCTTTTCTTTCTTTTTTTTCTTTTTCTTTCCCCCATAGAATATTACTGGTCACAGGAAACAGTACAATACAAAGCTACCTTTATCTTTTGAAATATACCAGAAATAATATAAAAAATAATCTCATGCTATGGGATGGAATTAGCACAGCCTATTTGGAAACATTAAAAAATAATAATTAGCAGCATGTCCTCCATATAATAAATGCAGGCAGCTCTATATGTGAAAGATTCTTATTTAACTCTGGATAAAGTCCTTTATTTTTGGTTGAAATAGCAATTAACATTTATTAGCATGAATTTTCCAATTATAAGTCATGCTTCATTGTCTTCACCAGACGCACAACAGAATAAAAATGCATGAAAGGATTTGAATTCATACCCACAGGGAAACGCAGGTAGCTATGGAAAAGTTACAAAGCAAGCAGATGTAAAACTGTTGCATGACAGTTAACCCACTTCCAGATGTTCATAACACACACATTCTATACATAATATATATTGTAAGCATTAAAGTAAAATTAGAAAATATTTTTAAAATATTTGAAAATAATAAAAAATTAATACAATACTCATTCATTTGTTAAATACTCTAAGAATCCAGGAGAATAATATAACGTTAAAATAAATGAGCTAATAATTTATTGTTGATATTTTAACTAGGGATTTTACCATAGATCATTTGGGAAAAACTGTTTATTTTCATGAATATTTAGAGCAGTTTTAGATCCCAAATGTTTCTCTCCTTCAATTCACAACAGCAGACTCAGCTGAAACACCCCAACCTCAATGGTACTTTAAGGTGTCTTAATTGTTTCTGCTCATCTTATTCTCAGTACCTGTAATGATTTAGTAGCTAATATATGCTGAATTGATAGATCAATATAATTTATATATATAAATATATATACATATAATGAAAGATAAATATGTGATATATATATGAAAGATAACTGTAAACATGAGATGTTTCAGTTTGTAGGTATATATATATAGGCAAGAGAACTATAAACAGATGTTTTCAGTTTGTTTTTTTAAAGTAGAAAAATATTGTTTTGCTAGGACTATTTTAAAGTATTTTTTCCCAAATGTTTGCTTACTCAAAAATGAAAACTAAATATTTGAAAAGCATATAATGCTGCTTTGGTTTGGTAAAAGAGTATGGTTAACATTAATAGTTAAGGGACTTATAATTGTTTGTTTGTCCTAAGAAGTTACACAGCAAGGTGTTTTACACAGGCAATGAATACACTTCAGTGTTAAAAAAAGAAATAAAATATAATTACAAATTTAAAATATATTCAGTCTTTTAAGTTTGTTTGACCAAGAAAAAAAATAAAGTTTACATCATGTGAATATTGTATGTTTATGTGTATGTGTGTGTATGTATGTGTGTATGAAAAAAATACTTTCCGAAACAGTATTTACCCTGATATCTCCAGTTCTATCATGTTCCATTTCATTTTTTTTTAATTGATGGATGTAAACCATTAAAGTGACTATACAGTAATGAGTTGCAGTCAACATTTTCAAAAGCACTGCATTATAAAAATTCTCCCCTTTATAGACAGCAATTGGAAGCATAACTGTTAATATCTTATTAACTTAATACATGTATTTATTTACAAATCAAAATTTCTTAAACTAGAAGGTGGTGTCTTTAACAATATTTATTTTTATACGGATAATCTCTTCAGGCAGAGATGCAGATTATGATGATGCAAATAAAAGAGATTTCCTCTGTCATTGGTGGGGGAGACATACAGGAATTAATATCTTTACTAAAATGTTATACACAATGATAGGAGTTCATCTGAGGAAGACAAAGAGAGCCAGGTAGTGCTAGGAAGATAGTACTTAAGTATTGTTCCAGGTGAGATATTAGGAAACACTTTACAATTAAGGCAACTTTAGATGAGTTCTGAGGATGGAAAGGACTTCAACAGGTAGAGAGCACAAGAGCAAAAAAGCAACCCGATAAACAAGAGGCATGGACCAGGTCTAATAGGTGGATAGCTTGCCAGGGACCTATAGGCACACTGCCATGGTTAACAGGTAAAGTGGATGGTAAGAGAAGTGGCTGGACTGGTTAGCAGAGGACAGAACTACAGAGCTTTGACTTAAGCAGATGATGACTGGAGACTGTGAAGACTTTTAATAAGGAGCACATCAGTGTCAACCTTGTTTTTGATAATTAAACCAAGTAGTGGTATAGTGCATGGACTTACGGGGAAGAAACAGTACAGAAAGCTATGGCAAGATTAAAGCAAGATTGCAAATGCTGAACAAAGTTCACATTAATAAAAAAGCACAGCACTGTACAGCCAGTGATGGTTATATGCAAATAGAAAGAAGACTGTTCCTAAATTATAATGTAAATCAAACAGAATATATGATCTAATTTATTAAAATACTTCTTTCAAATGCATCAATTGCTTTTAGTGAAAACTCCACTTCTTTGTTTTACAGCTATCTAAGCTGAGCTTTTAACATTTTACATCTAAGTTTCTCAGGCTCTAGGCACATAAGGGTGTTAAAAAATGAAATTAATCACTAAGGGATATTTTATATAGAAAAACCCCTTCACTGACTTTATTAAGTGATCCTCTATTAAAATACAAAGACAAAATAAAAAGCCATTATGTTTATAATCTGATCTGCAAATTCAGATTTCTGTAGTTACATTAGAGCATTACATTAACTCAAGGGATTCTTATACTTTCTAAAAAAGAGATTCATAAACTTTCTAAGGCGTGTTTCTCAGTCTTTAAACAAGCAAAGGCTCAGTTTATTGACATAGTCACACCTGATTGAGTTATTTTCTTATTAAATCATAACTAGTCCTTGATAAAAAAAAAAAAACAGCGTACTGTACCTCTACACATCTTCAAAGCTGTATATATTGCAGATGAAGAAAAACCTCTGATTTGGATTTTCTCCCTATACAACACCTGCATAGGAAGTCTCTATTAAAGAAAAAACCCAGGGGCGCCTGGGTGGCGCAGTCGGTTAAGCGTCCGACTTCAGCCAGGTCACGATCTCGCAGTCCGTGAGTTCGAGCCCCGCGTCAGGCTCTGGGCGGATGGCTCAGAGCCTGGAGCCTGTTTCCGATTCTGTGTCTCCCTCTCTCTCTGCCCCTCCCCCGTTCATGCTCTGTCTTTCTCTGTCCCAAAAATAAATAAACGCTGGAAAAAAAAATTTTTTTTTAAAATAAAATAAAAAAAAAAAAAGAAAAAACCTAAATGATTTTGAACTGATATCCTGGTAATCAACTACAACAAAAATATCTTTAACGGTTATAGAACACTTTTCTCAAGGTCTCAGTAATTACAATGTTAAGGTATAAAAACTGAAAACAGCCTAGAAATGTTCTCTTTCTATGTGCTACGGGTTATTAATCCTCAATTCTGTAGTTCAGCTTTCTCTGTTTTCTTTGTAATTGTCTTTCAAATGCATAGGCAGACACTCCAACCAAAAGATTTCTACAAAACCATGAACTGGGAAAAATACGTTAATATGATTTTAACTAAAATGAAGGGTAAATAAAAAAAACAGATTTTAAAGTGTGTTGCTACTGAATATGGTACATGTGAATATATTAAATGATTTTATCATATTACGTTAAGGTTACAGAGCAACATAATGTAAGTTTCCAAATACCAAGAAGTAGCACATCTGCATGAGTATAATACATGTCACAATAAAATTAACAAATATTTTATTATGTAATCTGTGTAAAAAATGTGATTATGGTTGTATTTTACTAAAAACACTGCTACTGGTAAGTGTTTTGGGACCACTATGGAAAACTTTAGTAATTATAATAGTTTAAAATATAAAAAATTAATTAGTGATATTATTTTTTCTACAAGGCTAACTTGTTTTGGTTTTTGTAGCAAAATTATAAAGTCATCTACAAAAATTTGTAATCCTGCAGCATTTTGCATCTATTTACTTTTACATGAATAATAAAAGATTCCTAATCTTACTCTCTCCAAACTGCCATTGATGCAGAGTTACCTATAATTGCAGTAAATACCAAGCCAGGGGAAAAAATCTTCACCCATGCACTAAAATTAGTTATTTATTTAATTGACTTATTTGTAACTTACCCCACATTGAAAACCACCAACTCATGCAAAAAGTACACATTGTTTAAATGTTAAAAAGAAACTTTACCTGCTCGTAAGTGTCCAACTACATCTGCAAGGCTACCCTTCTTTACTTTGGTGATGAAGGCACCAAGTCGTCCTAAGTCAGTCATTTTTCCTCCAACAACCTGAATAATAATAAATTTATAAGTTCCCAAGATTCATATTAAAATATAAGTTTATTACTTTTAGTAATTAATCATACAGTCTTTTACAATGTATTTAGGATGGAGTGTAGGCACATTAATAAAGTGAAACATATTTTTGATTAAAGGAGTGGCAGTATACTTTTAAAAAGAAAACATCTCATTATATTTTAGATGATCATGTGTCCCAAGAAAGTTCATGTCCTGATTACTTATACTGACCTAACAACACAACGGCACCAAAAGTAGTGTTTATCCTTAGAAGACAAGTGCGAGGTCTTTCCTACTTACAGAAGTGCGTGACACAGTTTACATTAGGGTTCATTTTTCTTTATCCTCCAAGTTCACGCCTCCTATTAGAATTAAAGTTCTATATGCACATCATGCCCCATTGTCACATCAGATCTTTATCCCTTCTGTATACCTTTAAGTAGGATATAGGTCTAAGACATAAAGACTATGGATTCAAACCAAGAATAGGCCACTTCTGGGAAGCAATTTACCATGGCACTATGAGTAATAGCCTAAGTTTATCTCTGCTACTGACCGTCTGAATGACTTCACCTGAAATACATATTCTAATCTAACTCCTAAAGTTTGGGTTATATTACTGAATATTTAACACTTTCACCTGGCTTTTCCACTGTAACTAAAACTAAATACATCAGAAAGTTTCTAAGTTTAATTTCTCCCAATGCAGTCACCAAGTGTGTATAAATAAAGGTGCAACACATGTTCTCAAAGGCTGAGGCTGATCCACCATACTTTGGGATATGCCCATTAGTGGAGGCGATCAGAATTATTTCATAGCAAGAGAAATAAATGTTAATAATGAATAAGGTGATACTATTAAGTGCATTAACTGAAGAAAAGTTTTAGTTGGATTAATAGTCAATGGTTTTGAAGAGGTCAAATTATCACACGACTATAATATAATATCTTAGCAAATAATTTTAAAGCCCATCTTTGATTGTTTCTCTAAGTTTCTGAAAGCAAATAAAACTATGTGATTTAGCACATATACACATACACACACAAATAAGACAAAATGTGCATATATATTTTTCCTATAATAAAATATAATCTTTTGCAATTTGTTAGTTTTTCTTTATATCTGTTGGATGTCAGTTAATATTTTTAAAAGACACATTTTACTCTTTTGATACTATGATAAAGTCTATTGTACTTAGGAAACAATTTCTTTAATGATGTTTTATGTTGTTTGTCAAGATAAAATAAAATTATGCAGTCCACATAATCTAACTTTACTACCATCCATTAAAACCTTCTTAATGTAAAAATCATCCTTGAACTTCATACTGAGATAAAAATTCTTTATTTTCCTATACTTCATGGCAGTTTCCTAACACATTTGTAAGCCATATTATAAAATGATTTTGAAATATTAATCCAGATAAAAATACTGTATCTGTCATAAGACATCAATATATGAAGAAGATACGTTCACTAGGTGAACTGTATTTTGGAGAAGAGGAAGATATTTAAAAATCGTTGTCAGAAATTTTGTTGAAGTCAGCCTGTACTGTAATCCACCCTTAAGAAACATTTTAAACCAGCATACTTACTTTCAGACCCAGTAATGCACCTGATTCTTTGGGCATGGTTGTTCTCTTGTTCAGAATAACACGTCCAATTAATCGGTCCCCCTCTTTAGATGGTTGCCACGTTACAGGATGCTATCAAAACATGGATAAAGTTTTAAAAAGCTAAGTGGTTTTCTTTCCTGTAGACACATAATTATTGGTTGTAGCAAGCTGTGATTTCCTCAGTTAAAGGCACTCTAGAGGAAATTCTTTATTTTGGTTGGTTCTACCCTCAACTTACAACAATTTGCATTTGTAAATGCAGCTACATTTTATTTGCAGTAGACTCTTGAACTAAACAGTTCTAAGAGTGGTTAGCAACTAAGTAAATCTCTAAAAAATTGTTCTGAAATGATTAAAATGAATTAAACTTAAAACATATCTGCTTATAGAAAGAAAACCTATTCTATATTTTGAGTTGTTAATGTTGATATCATTAACCAAATAATATCTCATTTATATATAGTCATCATTTAATAATTGCTTCTTACTTAATTTAAAATTTGTTATAGAGGCACATTGATGGCTCAGTCGCTTAAGGGACTCACTCTTGATTTTGGTCATGATCTCATGAACCCTGAGACTGAGCCCCACTTTCAGCTCTGTGTTGACAGAGTGGGGGTGGGAGAGCTGCTTGAGATTCTCTCTTGGCCTTTTCCCTGCTTGTGCATGCTCACCCATCCATTCTCTCTCTCAAAAATAAACTTTTTTTTAAAAAAAATAAAATTTGTTATAATTATTCAGTGATTTTTTTCCCCTTCTAGACTGTACTACTTTAAATGAAATGAATATTTTCTTTCCTAAAATGTATAATGGAGGGCGCCTGGGTGGCTCAATCAGTTAAGCATCTGATTCTTGATTGTGGCTCAGGTCATGATCTCATGGTTTGTGGGACTGAGCCCTGGGTCGGGCTCTTTGCTGACAGCAAGGAGCTTGTTTGGGATTCTCTCTTTCCCTCTCTGCCTCTCCCTTGCTCGCTCATGCATGTTCTCTCTCTCTCTCTCTCTCTCAAAATAAATAAATAAAATGTTTTAAAAAATGTATAACGAAACAGAGTAAGACTGCTATCCATCACATGTCAAATATAGATAGGACAATGAACAGTACACATCCTCCCTAAGCTCCAACTTTCATTTCCCAGAAAGCTTACCGAACTAATAGGTGATGTTTCCCGGCTATGCCACGTGGCAGGATCCAACCAGTAATAATCCAAGTCACCTGCACCATGGGGGAGGGGGGGGATGAAAAGTGCAACGCTTTAAAGTGGAGAATGCATCATTTTAAGTATGACTTCTTCAATCTATAAAGTAAAGGGTTATGAACATCATAATCTTGAGTGTGTACATACCAGAATGATATACCCCTGTATTGCAAAGGCTGTGACCTGAATCATTGGAATGAATGTTACAAATGCACTTCATACTATAGACTACCTTTATTCTCATAAATCAGCCTAGAAACACACATAAAAAGCACTGGAAGAATTGGGTTAACTCACTCCACCTTCCCTCGAAAGACTATCCATGCCAAGGCACAGCCTGCCATCTAGTGATGCTGAAAAAGTTTTATTCAATGAACTGAAATAAGTATTAAAACTTAGTGTCTCTCTTTCTACTCTTCTGAACTATATCATGTTATTTCAAAATTAGCCTCTGGTCTCTATCGTCTTCCCTCATCAGCTGACACTAGGACACACATTTTAGCACACAGCGCTGAATAAATTATCAAGAATAACTTTTAGCAAGAGTACAACACAACCAACAGAAAATCCAATTGTACTAAGCCATAAAAAAGACTTTAAAAAACTTCACAAATCCTAATTTTGTAAGCATGAATTTATGAGCCTTTAATTTTGATTTTTTTGGCTTAAAAATATAATATTAAAACACCTGAGAAAAAAGGAAAAAAATAACAGAAAGCAGCAGTGCTCTCAGTTTTTGCACAGGAAAAAAAGGAATGGGTGAATGTGAGAATAAATTATCGCTTACATTTTAAACATTAGATTAAGTCAATGAAATTTTTCTCCTGATGTCTTTAAAGAGAAAAAAATTAAGAAAGTGGGGGCGCCTGGGTGGCGCAGTCGGTTAAGTGTCCGACTTCAGCCAGGTCACGATCTCACGGTCCATGAGTTCGAGCCCCGCGTCAGGCTCTGGGCTGATGGCTCGGAGCCTGGAGCCTGTTTCCGATTCTGTGTCTCCCTCTCTCTCTGCCCCTCCCCCATTCATGCTCTGTCTCTCTCTGTCCCAAAAATAAATAAAAACGTTGAGAAAAAAAATAATAAAAAAAAAATAAAAAAAAATTAAGAAAGTGAGTAAAGCACACTAATAGTGATATATATAGCTGAGTGTTGGGAAAATATGTCTTTCTGGTATCTGTGAAGATCACAAGCAAAGAACTGTATGTAGATGACAGGCATGGCAGATACAGTCACTATAAAAGAAATGTGATAGAAAATGTAAAAATGTTTAAAATCTGCAGGCATAAAAAAACCTATACACCTAAGTTTCTTAGTAGTTGCTTCCCTTTTCTTTTAAAATAGTATCTTAGAGGGGCGCCTGGGTGGCTCAGTTGGTCGAGTGTCCGACTTCAGCTCGGGTCATGATCTCGCATTTCGTGGGTTCTGGCCCAGTGTCAGGCTCTGCTTCAGATTCTGTTTCTCCCTCTCTCTCTCTCTCTGCCCCTCCCCAGTTCGGGCACTGTCTATCTCTCTCTCTCTCACTCAAAAATAAATAAAACATTAAAAAATAATAAAATTAATAAATAATATCTTAGAAAGGCTGAAGGAGTTTGTTATATATACAACAAATACTAAAATGTTCTTCAAATGTGTCATATACATAACAGTATGTTTTGTGAAGGGTTGAATATTAGAAACTGCATTAACAGAAACTATATTGTTAAAATTCACTACACACAGAGTCCAAATCCCTTTCAAAATCACATACTTTAAAATGTGTACATGGCTTGGTGTCAATGATTATCTTCTTCCAAACCACCTCAGTTAATTAAATATAATGAAATTGTAAACAGGGTTTTTATCCCTCTTTTATTTGTACTGTTTGTAAACTTCAAAAGTTTTTTTATTAATTTTTTTCTTTGAATATAACTGACGCACAATGTTACATTAGTTTTAGGTGTACAATATAGGGATTCAACATCTCTATACCTTATGCTGTGCTCACCACAAGTGTCGCTGCCATCTGTCACCATACAATGCTATTATAATACCACTGACTATACTCCCTGTACTTATTCCCATGACTGACTCATTCCATAACTGGAAGCCTGAATCTCTTACTTCCCTTCACACATTTTGCCCATCCCTGCCTACTTACTTATTCTTAAAGTTGCTTTTGTCTTTAGTATTATGACACTGTTCCCTTGAAAGAAAAACTACGTATAATAATAATAAAATTGCAGGGCGCCTGGGTGGCGCAGTCGGTTAAGCGTCCGACTTCAGCCAGGTCACGATCTCTCGGTCCGTGAGTTCGAGCCCCGCGTCGGGCTCTGGGCTGATGGCTCAGAGCCTGGAGCCTGTTTCCGATTCTGTGTCTCCCTCTCTCTCTGCCCCTCCCCCATTCATGCTCTGTCTCTCTCTGTCCCAAAAATAAATAAACGTTGAAAAAAAAATTAAAAAAAAATAAAATAAAAAAATAAAATTGCAATTATTATTAAGTAGTAACTAAAAATATCATTCAAAAGATTATTATAACTCATAAAACTTTTTCCCTAAAATTTCATATACTTAGGAGTAAGAAAGACTGATGACTCCTTAAATGCTGACTCAATCTGAAATACTGTGACAAATTAACAGAACACAATATTTACGGGGTTTAAAGAAGAAAATTAGTCATTAAGTTGAAAGTTGGACTGCTTTGAAAGTCGTTGAGGTTAAAACAATGGCAAAATCCAACCCATTTTAAAACTTCAAGGGAACAAAGTTTTTTTATATCCTTCAATTACTTAGATCTTAAAAACTACACTCCTTGGGATCTTTCTCTGGCTCATGCTTCAATTCCTCATACGGTGTTTCGACCCTGTGCTTCACTCACCTTGTCATAAGTAAATCTAGATCTACATATCTGATTAATATTTCCTGTGTAGAAATTGGTCTTTATATGCAAAGAACCAAAAGCTGATGTTTCTGGTACGTTTGGTGATGATACCAAGCACACTTTAGTATAAAAACGTTGCTTTCAAGCAATGGTATCCTATCATCTATAAGCTTTGTATAATTATGATCTTAAATGGAGAGTCTAATTTAATTTGTTTAAAATAGGATAATTTTGGTCATACATAGTGTTGATGTCTACTAAAAATTTCTATTAAATGAAAATCTAAAAGACATTCAATATTTTAGCATACAATATTTGTATATATTTTAATGTATAATTACACTTTTTCACATCCTGAATAGTTTCTAACAGTTTTCTTATCACAAATGTCATTATCGCCCATTAAAATATAATATTTTTGCTTAAAGACTTATGAGAAATAAATTCTAAAATCTAAATATGTAGTTTTAAACTTATTTGTTCTTCTTTCCATGTATATTACTAAATTTTAAAGATATTATTGAATTTTTAAGTACCGTAATTTGTATTTATAAGTCATATTTCTCTATTATTAATGGACTAAGCAACACTCACCAAAACCTCCTCCTAAAATATTCAGAATCTAGTATTTCATTAATATAAAACATTTTCCTTGATTATCTTTCTAATAGGTGATTAAAGAGATTGATTTCCAAGTAGCATAGCTACAAAATGATAAACTCATGGTATTTGCTTAAAGACCTGATACAAAATCATTTTGGTTCCAATATTCAATATAACTATAAAAGAACAAATGCACTATTATCATTAATTTAGATCCAGGGAATATATCAGTCTACTGAAATGGCTCAAGTTCATAAACAGCTAAAATTCAATAATGTGTTATAATTTTGAGTATTATTTTTTGTTAAAACTTTAAAAACAAAATTTTATCCCATCTCTTGTGAAAAAGTAATTAATAAGTAAGCACACAACTTTCATTGCACAAATGAAAGTCAGCTAAATGACTCCTGAACCTTCTGTAAAGAGAACCAGCTTTTCCTAACACAGGTTACTACCATTAGAGGATATAACAATGTATAAATATGCACCTCTATGATTTAAAATTCTGTATCTTGTGATATTTAATGTCAAAGCACAGTGGATTCCAATAAGACGAATCAAAGTCATTTGAACAAAAATGCTTTCTACATCATATAGATGCATAATTGTGTATATTAACATTGTAAAAGGAAAACCATAACTCTGATTTACAAAATAAATATCTAACAATTCACATGATAATTACACTTGACCAGGTAGAATGTGTATCTAATGTGTAGGTAGCAAAAGAAAGGTTATATACATCAAAGCTGTCATGTATTAGAAAATTTGGAATTCTTTTCTATTTCCATAAGAAACATACAGCATATTTTTAACCTCATTATAATGATGGTGTTGAAAGATGGCACTCAAACTGATTCAAAGATTGACTCACAGTAACTGCACAATTCCAAATACATATCCTTAACTATGTTACCTGTCATCTCAAAGAAAATTATTCTTCCTATATAGTACAGATTGTTGTTATCCAAAGAAATTATAAAATTCACAGACCAAAAATCGGTAGAATCATCCTTCCCAGAGATTTCCTATACCTCTTAAAATATTCTCCTCTTTTATTTTTGTTTATTCTCTATAGTAGGATGTGTGTTGGGACTAAGTAAAATTAAATAAATCCTAATATATTTTATTATAGCATAGCACATAGACAAATTAAAATACTGGGCAAAAAATATATTTGTTGAATGTATGCAGTGCACACAAAAACCACTCAAGTTCTAAGAATGAGTTTTTAATTTAAGACAAAGTAGGGTATTTTTCATACTGAGTACCATGGTCAACACACATGAGTTAATAAATATTGCTTTGGTTATAATGTGATAAAAATGTTATACATTTGAAATCACTTAAATATTTTACAAGGGCATTCTTTTCATAGATAGGAATTAAAATCCAAAGCCTAAGAACTGAGATAAAAATCTTAACTTCTGATTAATATAATGAAAATACCATTTTGAAATAATTTCTTCTTATTTTAGAAACCTATTTCAGATAGTCCCATGCCGACAAAAGGCAAGTGTGTCTGCTCCCACTTCTAAATTAAAAATAATAGTGGAATGAACTTTGAAATAAATAAGCAATAATTTGCTATACAGCAAAATCCTACAAAGCCTAATTTCACTTAAGTTAAATTAGCAGTCATGGATAAGAAACAAATATTATTTAATAGGTCTTAGAATCCAGGCATTAAAATAAAATGGGAAGATATACTTGCTAAATTCAATCATTAATCATATAATCAGTGAAATATTAAAGTCTAAAAATAAATATAAATACCATGTGTAAGCAAAATCAGTAAATTATCATTCACTACAGAATTACTGACAGTCTAAGTTCCTAGGATAGTAAAAACATTGTTCCTCAAATACTTTTTGGTGATTTTATTCAAAATATACACTACACAATCTGACAGCAAATACTGTACAATTAAGGAACAGAGATTTGTGTGCCTTGAGCAATAAAGCTTGAGGCAGGGCCAGAGGCATTCCCAAACCACTGGTCTTCACAAGAACCTCTTCAAAAATTCTAAGCAACATAAATTCCAATTTCTGGTTTTGGTCCAGGACACACACACACAAACAAGGTGCCATTTGCTAGAAGACTTACATTATTCCAGTCTGTACAGATTCACTAGAGTGGCTGTTCTCTAAATGCTTGTTAGAAATTTCACTTTCAAAATTCCCCTTTGTTAACAATGAGCTCTGCTTCTATCAGAACCAACAATACCATTCTCTCTCGGGTGTATAAATTTTATGGTTCAAGGAAATGCAAATTTTCTTTGTTAAGTTAATTTGTTATTATTTGTTAAGTTAATGAGGTGCCAAAGATGCTTGTATTCAGAAACATTTATACTCAATAGAGCCTCCAGAGTTGAACTACATCCAGTGAAAGGTAAGATATTTGTGTAAGGGCCCATGGTGCCATCTTTGTTTAATACTTTTAGGGCACGGGAATATAGGCTTATACCTGATCTAGAATTTCACTAACATATTTGGTGGAGCTGATACTTCTCTGGTTATTATGCGTATTTTTGTGTGAATTTGAGAACTAATGGAACATCAACCGTATTGCCACACAATTCTACAAAGCAATAATGTGGAACTCAGAATGAACACTCTGGTTGAGCTCTGAGCTCAGTCATTCAGATAATCCCTCAACTTCAGAGGTAACTCCTATAGCATTCCATTGTTCTTTCAAGGGTAGCCTGAGGTGAAGCACATGAAATTGCTTTACAATCTATAAAGCACCACAGAAATGCAAGTTGTTTATTAGAGTGTAAAAATAGACACTAAAAAGTCTTTCCAACAATAATACTGATAAGCCCTTCTGTCAATTCTAATGCCAGGTAAAAATTAAGAAACTGCCCCCATGGTTTACTTATTGAAAACTTAATCAGAGGGGCGCCTGGGTGGCTCAGTCGGTTAAGTGTCCGACTTCAGCTCAGGTCACGATCTCGCGGTCCGTGAGTTTGAGCCCCGCGTCGGGCTCTGGGCTGATGACTCAGAGCCTGGAGCCTGCTTCCGATTCTGTGTCTCCCTCTCTCTCTGCCCCTCCCCCGTTCATGCTCTGTCTCTTTCGGTCTCAAAAATAAATAAACGTTAAAAAAAAAATTAAAAAAAAAAAAGAAAACAATCAGAGAAC
This sequence comes from Herpailurus yagouaroundi, assembly GCF_014898765.1. NCBI lineage: Eukaryota > Metazoa > Chordata > Mammalia > Carnivora > Felidae > Herpailurus > Herpailurus yagouaroundi. The sequence goes on along the minus strand of NW_024412394.1, from coordinate 33,854,574 downwards.
CTCACTCTATCTTCATTCCTCTATTAATAGCATTATATCTTATCTGAAACTAATAATTTACGTTGTTTCTTATAAAACATAAAAACCAGCTATTATGCGAAAAGAGCATGTACTTGATGTTACAGACCGATGACTCTATTCCTTACTCTGCCACATTCCTGATAATATCCCTTCATCTCTATAGACCTTGTCCTTCTCTATAAAATGGAGACAATGCCACTTTCTTGCAAAAGTTTCATGGGGATTAAATGAGATATGTTAACTCTGCTAATTACAAAGGACTTTAGAAATGATTTTATTATGTAACTACACAACTGAAATTAGGAATATGAAATCATGGTGTTAGAGATCACATTTATAATTAATTAGCTATCATAAATAAAATATATATATAAAATCAGTAATATTTGCAAAATGTACTTTGAAATAGGCTTAGAAAAACGTTAAAGTCATTTTGTTTACAGAAATGATTAATCGGCCTGGTGCAAATGGATGCTCAAGTGTTCAGAATGTGTGAATATTTCTTTAATCCCAATTGCTAAAGAATGAGGAAAAGAGCCATCATATACAGAAAAAGTAACATAAAACTTCCTGTTTAATTTCCATAAAGCCAAGGGAAGCCTAAGGTATTAAGAAAATGGTTGTTTTTATAGTACAGTCAGGTGATCTATAAATTAAGTATACAGATTAATCTCTAACTAAAAATATTTGGACTGTGAAGTAATTAATATGATCAGAATGTACAATGTATCCTTAATGTAAAAATAAATATTTCATCATTTCTTCTTTGATCATATTTTTATGTGGGAGAATAAAATATACATGTATCAGCAAAATATTTGTGACTGAATTGTTCTGTATCATGAAACAAGTAGGCTATTATATCCCTTTTTACATTTTTCTTGATGACTCAAGATACCCTTGAAAATGTCTTCTTAAAACCAGCTTACTTTATACTTTAAAAATTATTTAGTACAAGCATCCTAACTTCCTAAGATTCTTTTTTCAGTTTATATTCTTCCTAGCCAAATCATCTAGAAAATAACTAAGTTTAAATATGCATTAGGGTCACCCTGGATGATGGGGTTTTGGAAAAGCACAGAAGATTTTGTATTACTTTAAGTAGGCTAAAGGATATTGAGAAATAAAAAGCTATTTGAGATAGTTAACACTGCTCATGAGCTTAATTTTTCCTAGTTTTGAAGTATATACACTTAGATTTTTGAGACTACATGAAGCTTCAGGGTTCGGAAACACTTCCAAAACACCATGATGCTCAATGACATCCTTATTCTTTATCTCTGCACTGACCTGATGTTGCAGGACTCAGAAGTCAATAAATTAAAATTCCTGAGAGTTTTGAACAACAAGATAAAACCACACACACATACTCACACACACACACCTTTGTGCCTTAGAATAATGTTTATGGTCTTCAGGAAATGCAGATAGACTGTATTTATTATCTGTATTAAATGACAGTAACAATGTATCTAAAGAAAATTCTAAGGTCATTGATTGAGGTTAAGGCAAAAAGATGCCTACATACAATAGTTTAGAGAGGATGTAAATATGGTTTGAAGCCTAACGACTGAGAAATGTCTTTCGTAGAACCTAAGTATATAATAGTAAAGTACCCTGGATAGCAAAGCACAAAATTAACAATCTTAGGGAAACTATTTTCTTTCTTCCAACACAATGATTCTTCATAAATAATAATTTTGGAAGTGCTGCACACAAGAGGGAAATATTTTACTGCAACTTTCCAACTGACCAGGCTTCCACATTGACACTGAGTATTCCATTCACGTGGGAGAACAGGTTGTCACGTGCAAAGCCTCGGAATAACCAGCCAGGAAACCCTGTGGAAAAAATCGGGGTTTATATGTTTTCATTGTTTGGGGACTGGATGTTAACCACAGGTTTAAGAAATTGTAGTGCTGGGCAAGTTCACAGCAGAGACATTACAAGAAAGCACTCTAGATGTAACTATATTTGATAAAGGAAAATGTTAGTTTTTATCCAGACCTCACACCCAGGCAACACTAATAAAACAATATTAGTTTGCAATAATAATTCTGGAATGTCAACTTCTATCTGCCCCTACATCCCAAAGACATGGAAATAAAAAAATATGGAGACACATTATCATGATTTTAGTGATATAAATAACAATAATAATAGCCAAATGATGATAAAGGTGAATTCTAAGGGTATACAGAACAAAATGGAAGTACTTATGGGGGACTGATATTGCTTATCATTTAAAAATATGTAATAAGCTATAAAATAGTAGAAAATAAATATACTCTTAGCAAACATTTTTGGTAATATAAACATGTTTTAAACCCAGAGCGCTATCAAAGAAAGTTACTGTAAAAATTAGGGTTTTTCCCTTTCTTTCTTTTTTATTTGCTTGTTTTTATGTTGGCTACTCAAACAATTTATAGATATATTAAAAGACTTTTCTTTTTAAGTTGGATATTCCTTTGTTGGCAGTGGGAAATCATTAGACATAGAAATTTGGAGAACATTTTATGCCTCAACAGTATTCTAGAGAAAAATGTTAAGTATCCATATTCATAAACCTTCAAATTATAGCCACAGGAAAGCAGCACAAGGTCACTGTCTAAATCTCTGCCACAGTACAAAAGTGGTCAAGCTATATAAAGCTTTCAACCATACTCCAATTCCATATGATGGAAGATAAATCAGGAAAGAAAAAGCACAGAAGGAAGGAGCAATATTCACAATGGATTTAGATCACGTCTACACTTATTTTTATAAAGCAAACTAAGTTAAAATTGGTCAAAGATTAACCTACTGACTCAAGAAAGGACTTCTCTTCCAGAGTTTCTAAATATTAAAGGGTTGGATAAACGAGTCTAAAATTTTGTTTCCAAAATAGCTTCATTTTAGATAACATTTTCATAACAGAAGTTGTTACTTTAAAAAGACTTAAAGGGCCCAACATAGTTTCTTGGCTGGGTCACAGATGCTCTCCTGAGAAGAACGGGGTGGCCTTCTATTCAGGAATGCAAGGCAATCCCATGTCCCATGCGCCTGGCTGTTTCAATCCACAATTTCCACAATTACCCAGCTGCACTGAACTACTCCCAAGTGCACTTCAGAGGGAATATATTTAGGAATACAATGTTTCTCCAGTGTTTTTGAAATCTTTTAGCTTAAAGCAATAGTATCTACAGAGGTCTTTGTGAAGGATATGCAGTAAATCAACTTAGATATTCTACAATCTAACTCTGAATTACTCCAGAACATCACACAACCATGCACCTGGAATACACTACATTTCTATACAGTCCCTTTCCCCTCACTGCCTCCACAATTCCTTCCATACATTATCCCTGAACATACGACTATAGAGATCATGGTGATGATGTCACTCACAAGGATCATGCTCTGATGATGATTATCTTTTCTGTGAAACTACACAAAAGAAACTTCTCTCTGGTGTCACTATCAGGAAAAATTAGTGTGCACTTAACTGGTTTATTTTTATGTAATGGAAGCTGAAGTTTTGTAACTGATGTCACTTTTCTCGAAGCATGTATGTTAGAATGTTTATGGTTAAATCTGCAGCCGAATTTTCTACCCTTATTTTTCCTCACCAATCTTTTCTACACATTTTTAACTTATTTCATGTGGCTCTATTTTTACATTTTGGTAGGTACCTTAAGTCACTTTTGGTATTAGGGTAGACTTTAAAGCAGGAATTGAAATAAAATTAAATGAATATGCACAAAACATATTTTAATATATTTATTATAACTGTTTTCATTAAATACAGAATTTTCCACCCATTAATCTCAAAATACCTTTGATTCAATGAGAAACAATGTAACTAAAATACAACTGATGTACAGGTGTTAGTTTATCCACAGCTTGAACAGCAGAATTCAGGAAATAGGACATTATCTCAGCAAATTACCAATTTGGAAATCTTGCAAAGAATGGAAAGCAAGTGAAAAAAAAAAAAAAGGCTTCTCATCTAGCAAATAAATCAATAAGTAAATAACATCACAAATCTGAGTTCCTAGACTTTATTCCTCCAAAAACCCACTAATTTTACAGTCACAATCCTAAGAGTTTCTCTGTTATTCAACTCCACAGGACCACTGAAGATGCATATTGTCCACAAGGAAAAGCACACTGACAGTAGTAAGAATTCACAAGGAAAGGGGCAGGGTAATCAAAAAAAGGGACAAGGGAAAAAAAAATCAAACAAATTGGTGAAGGGTATACATGCCCTCAATGCTGTGATACCTGAGTAGCACGATGAACATAGCTATACTAAGGGGCAACCTGATAACAATATCCATTATGTTAACGGACCAAAAAAAATTACTTTATGGCATATAAACTTTAAAGAAAACAGGATGAAATATCCTTTTCAGTGTTCCTGGTTTATTTAAAACAAAAAATGATAGATTAATATACAATACTGATCAAAAAGATTTTAATTAAAATAATGTAAACAAGTAACATCAATAACAACAAGCTGGTTGGCAAACGTTTTGCATATAGGAAAACTCAGCTATTGAGAATGAGTTTTCACCATTCCAAAATTAAATCATTACTCATAAAAGCAACAAAAACAGACATGTATTAACTATTTATCAAATACTGCTTTAGTTTTATGGTGTATTAAAGTAAGGTTTCAATACATAATAAATGTTAGTTCTTATTTTCTCCCTTTGAATGTTCTATTTCTTGACATTTTGTGAATGAAGTACAAAAAATGGGAAATACAGAGTTAATTGTTCTTTGTAAAAATTCCTACACACAGAGTGGTTTAAATGTCTTCTAAATATTCTTAATCAAAATTAATGCTTTTTTAAGTAAGAGCAAAGCCAACAAAACTTGTCTAGGGGATGATAGTGTAACTGAATTAAACTGTGAATTTATAACTATTTGGTGAAAAAAACTGAAATTGAATACCACTATTTGCACTGATATTTAAAATTTTCAGTGACATTAAATCTGAAAATTTACATTATTCTTTGAACTCTTTTATGAAAAAGATCAAATTGTTACTTCAACACTGTTAATTAAGAATAATGATTTTTCACATGTATTTTCTGATACAAATTTTATAAATCTGTAACAAATCTTTCCTAAGTAAGACATAGTGATATCATTTACAAAGATAGTAAATATTGTTGGGGTGCCTGGATGACTCAGTTGGTTAAGTGTCCAGCTCTTGAGTTTGGCTCAGGTCATGATCTCACAGTTCATTAGTTTGAGCCTGCATAGGGCTCTGTGCTTGGGATTCTCTCTCTTTCTCTCTCTGCCTCTCCCTGCTTGCACTCTATCTCAAAAATTAACATTTTTTAAAAAGATAGTAAATATCTTTAAATATTTTCTCCTAATAAATATGAGTACATTTAAGATTGATCAAATAATTCCAATGATTTTACCAACTCAAGATCATTATACTGCATCTGATTTCCATATATATCAACCCAAATTTTAGACTGTCTTACTGATCACAGCAAAAATGAACCGAAGAAATGGATGAAAACCATGAGAAATATCAAATTATTAGTGTGATTATAATATCTCCAATATTAAGAAAACAAATTATAGTTTATCCTAGTCTTTCCCACAATATAAAGGCATATTTATTTTATATATACTTTAACTCAAATTAAACACTCATCTCCATTTGAAAAAGGAAAGAACCAGTCAATTCGCATCCCCTAAACTCAACCTCACTTTCTATATGGTAAGACTGTAAGTAGCGTTTAGTTTTAGGTATAAAATTCTTATTATTGATGTTTGATATATATTTTATTGATGTTTATAGATATTTCAATAGATTTAGAAAACTGTTGCAACTGTATTCTAATGACTAAAAATTCATTTTTCAAATGAGAAACTATATTACACCAGCCTGGCTATTTGCATTTTTTACTGTTGAAAAGGATAAAAACAATGAAAAGACAACGTCTTGCTAGACTTTATAATTTCATGTATTACTAAGAATTTTTATAGTTCCATTTGTTTTCCAAAGTGATACACTAATAGTTTTGATGACAAAAAATTACACACATGCACACACACACTCCAGATCTTTGGGCCTACTATAATCTTTGTTCGGTGTAATTATCATGCATCATATTTTAGGTCAAACATCTAGATGTGCACTTAGTTCACAGGCATGAAAACTGTACCCATTTCAATTTAGCTTTATAAACCAGCCTAGGCAAATGTGGAGAGTAAAGATGGTATGTCCAAGACTCTGTACAGCAAACTCAAAAGGGACAGCTTCAAGCTAAAATTCCACAGACAGATATCCTTCTCTTCATTATAAACCATAGGTTTCTTACCAACACTCTAAAAGTCTCTCAGATTAAATAGATATTTTGGAGGCTCTTATTCTGTGCTCATTTTTTCCATTACCTTCTTGTCTTCAATGAATAGCTCTCATTACAATAAAATTTCATAGACTAAAAGAAGCCTTACATAGAGATCTCAATAACTAAATGCTTGATCTAGAGCAAGACTAGCCTCTGAAGTCAGGGAATCACAACATATTTGTCAAGGAAGCCTAATGTCAGAAAAAAATCTAGTCTCGGTTAAGCTATTCTGAACAGAAACAACCCTAGCTAAGCCCTTCAGGTACAGATGAAATAATGTGCGTCCCTATTAAAGTACAGTCCCCTATTCATCTGAATATGAAAGCACTCTATGTTGTATCTGAATTGTCTGTCATTTCTAGTCTCTTTACTCATATCAGTGTATCTAATCATTTATATACCTTTTGCAAAGTCAGGATTGGGTGGATTTTTCAGTATAATGTGGAATAACATGAAAATTTCAAATGATAACGAAGTGTTCTTAAGCAAGAACATTTTGAAGTGAGTTTTGGGTTTATTTACTAACCACTGAAGCAAAATGGCTTAACTTCATGTAGGGCAAAACTTTTTCTACCACAGGATGTGGTATAAAGCATTTTGTTTTTATGATCTTTAAGGCAAACTTTATAACCTGAGTTATGTGAACCCTTTTATATGATCCACAATTAGTTTAGGGGATCCGTATACTCTTTAAAATATAAATAAAATTTTCTGTGCAGTAAGTATATTTCTGTGAGAGTCCACTGCTTCCTTTATTTCTCTGATGGGCCCATGATCGCTCTCCAAATTACTAACAAATGGTTAAAATGTCTGGATGAAGGGGTGACTCAGACTGGGGACACTTCTATATTGCCTTGGTGCTTTACCTTTAGTTTCCAGAATTATCTTCTCTTGCAGGTCCTCAGCCTCAGCAGTATGCTTTCATTAAGAACCCTATTTAAGCTAGACACTTAGGAAATCAAGAAACCATACTCAAAGAAAATGAAGTTTATGATTACAAGCAGAGAGCAAAGAAATTCATCTCAGAAAGCACTTTTATGAGCTTTCAGGACGTTAATGAATCATATATTTGAAAAGACTTTCATATCAATAGACAAAGGAAATACTATATACAGATGTGCTAATATCTCTTTCCTGATGAGTGTCTTAAACAACTTTGAAGACATTGACTAAAAAAGAAAATATAGAAAAAAAACTTTGTGTAATCTAAATAAACTATTAGAAAACATAATCTCGGAATTAAAGTGAAACTTCAAAGTGGATAAAACAATCGTTCCAATTTGGACTTGCTTAGAAGTTAAGAATAAGCTTCAAGGGCTAAGCATTCTTTAAAGATGGTAAAACAAACAAACAAACAAACATTGCAAGGCTAACAGTTTCTTGTTACCACATAAAAGTTCAAAAGCTATTAATAAGTCTAAAATATCTGACAGATATTATACTATTGAAACTATGTTTGTCAGAGCCCACAACTGTTACAACCAATATCCCCGCATTACTGAAGTCAGCTTTGCAATTTGTTCAATATTTACAGTTTTTCAGAATAAGAAATTTATCCTCCTGGTCTTTAAAACCCACAGCTCACATAAAACCTTCCTTGAAACTAGGAAGGTTTACAGAAACTAGGCATTTAAATTTTTTGGTTGTGTTTCTACAATGAATTGACCAACTCATTATATGACAATTACCTTCTTAAAGACAAAAGATGGCCTACTTGAAGCTGGCTATCCAAAATCTAAACCCATTCCACTAGCCTCCCATTTATTGGTGTGAAGCTGAATAGAGTAATAATCTTTTTGATTATTAATATTACTATATATAATTAGTAATTCTTCACTGGTTTCTATATTTTTATATTGAACATGCCACTTTCTAATCTTCATGGCCTTAGAAAATTGAGAAGAAGAAATATTTATTTCATTTATTTTTGACTCTCCTCCCAGTCACCTTGTTACCTCCTAATTGGATCTGGCTTTCCCTGGAGGCCACCTCAGTGGGAAGATGGCATCTTGAAGGGGCCTGCTGTGCTCAGTCTGTCTCAGTGTCACCATCAAGGCCTCTCTGTCTCTGGGGCTGCTTTGATTTGCCCTCTGTTAAGACATGCTCTCACAGGCCACAGGTCACAGAGTGACTGCAGGCACAGGAAGGAGTAGGGACCCCAGAAACCAACCCTCCCCCTGACATGCTCCCACCATGTCCCATCCCCTCATTGCTACATGGTTGCTGTTGTGATTGAAGTTTGTATATTAAAGGGTTTTTATAATATGTTTTTGATTGATCTAAAAATAAAAAGCATTTCATCTAGGGAAAAAATTGTCTAAAAGGTATAAAAATTGCCTGCTTTGGACATTTCTCTAGGTCTCAGTCTCATTATTGGGTCTCAGGCACATGTAATTAAACTTTATTTTTTGTTTTATTTTTTCTCCTGTTAATCTGTCTCATGTCACTTTAATTATTGGATAAGCTAGAAGAATTATGAATGGTAAAGAAATTTTTTTTCTCCACAACACTCCAGAATTACTCGGAATATATACTTGCTGTTCACAGAGATTAATTTTGTCTTTGTTTTCCAAATGACTTCCATCACTTCTGTAACATAATATTCCTAAGGGCCATTCACAGACAATGCTTCCAAATGAAAGTATCTCCTTCTCCTGAAGAGCTTTTTAACCATGGGTTAATAACGAAGAGTATCACAAAGTTTGAAGAGAACTGAGTGGGCAACCTTCTGTATGATAATCACTTCACTAATGAAGTTATTCCCCTCATACATATATTTGTAGAAACTATAAGCGCAAATAAACTGGTTCCCCAGAGCTAGATAGAGAAATCAATCACATTATTTTCCTCTCATCTCTCAGATGCAAATGTATGGCAGCATGAACCGTCACTGCTTCAGTCTTCCTCTCAAATTAGTGGATGTCTATCATTAAGAAGACACAGTAAGTATGACCATGAACATGAAATTCATGATCTTTATCAAGTAGCAACAACAGCCACTCTGCAAGTACATGCCTCAGTTTACGATAAAATCCTCTATCCTCTAGAAAGAACAGGTTTAATTTGTCACGAATGTTAACTAGAATTTGACAGACAGCAATATGATTCATACTTTTGCAAGCAGAAGGTGCCTGGTTGCTTCTTTTCCATTTGCCTCTGATCTCTTGGATTTTAAGCTTGTCCTCAGCACAAAGTGGACCTCCTGAAAGTCATCAGCTGGGAAGAGCATGCAGGCGCTTTCCTTAGCTGCTCTCAGCAGTACTTGCTGTACCTGAGAGGGAGCAGAGGAGTAGCCAGGAGAGCTCGTGTCCCTGGCAGGCTTTCAGAGAGCCCCAGTGCCTCTGCATCCAGGACCTTATCCTGCTGCTGCACAACTCGAGATGCCTCTTTCCTCCCTCCACCACCACCCCCACCAAAGGACTACAGTCTAACAGCAAGTGCCCTCAGGACACTTCAAACCTGCCCAATGCCAATTTGGCAAAATAGTAACAATGAAGCCAACAGATTTACCAGTTTAATTTAAAAGAGTCATAATCTCCCTTCCGAAAAGCCTCAGCTGCTAAAACACTGAAAAGAAAAAAAAAAAAAAAAAAAAAAAAAAGCTCTATTCCCTCCCTGTATTAAGAAAAATGTATACTTTTAAAAATTTAGTAACAATGTCTTTTTATACACAGAAATCATCATCAGACGATCCTGAGGACCTGAAAAACATTGTTTTTCTCCCACCGATAACAGTAGTCTTTTTTCAAACTGGCAGAATGGAAACAAGGGCCAGGAGGGGTTAGTTAACTCTGTCGCCCCAAGGTCACACATCCAAATCTCTGACCCAAAAGACTGTATTTTCCTTTCCTTCTTTCTCTCTGGGCTTTCTTTCCCTTTATCTGGACAGTTCTCCTTTTAGTCCACAGCTTAATGTCACAGAAACACTGGCAATCCATGCTGTGCTCTAAAATTCAGGACTGTCGACCAAGAGAAACCAGGCCTTGGCAGCCTTTGTCTAAACACTTCAAAATAACAATCTATACAGAAACTGGTATCTTTCTATTTTTAAGAAGATTAAGTTCTGAAGCTTTCTAATTTTAGTGAAATTAAGTAAACAGGAAAAACAACTGCCCTTAGGCAATCAGAAATGGAAAATATATACTTTCTGAATGAACTGTATATTATATACATATAAAGTTGAAAGTTATATATATATCAAGCTGAAAGTTAAATACTAAATTTAGATAATTTAACGTACACTTCAGATAGTCATTTAAAACATGAAACATGAAAATAACTTCATATAATGCAACTCGATGATCACCATTGTATTCTAAAATGATGATACATTTGTGTAACTGCCGTGTTAAAAGTAAACTATTCCTTATTCTATATTTATAAAATCTACATGAAGCATTTTAATATCTTACTCTTGGGATAATTAAACAATATATTCCATTAATTTTACATTTATGTATAAGATTAATATAGCTTAGTTTACCTGTTCCTGAGTGCAACGTATGAAGTAGTAGAAACTGCAGAAACCCAGCAAACATAACAGCAGCATAGGAGTGGTTAAATAAATGCTACTGGCATCAAATCACTAAATTCTAGCTAGCAAAAGCAGCAAATCCACAACACAATAAAAAATCCACAAAAAATGCAAAAGACATTTTAAATAAAATTCCCTATGGTCCTTGCATTCTAAATCAAAACCAAAAAAATCCTGCAGTGTCCAACATTATACAACGGTGACACTAAACAAGGCCATAAGTGCTGCTGTCATCAAAACAGATCTCTGCAGTGTACAGATTCTCATTGATTACCGCATTAATCTATAGTGTTCTCTGCTATACGAAAGAGGTTTCCACTGTAGCAAACACCAAAGCTCTGGTAGGTCCATAATTAACCATTTCCTGAAACAATGCACAGAAGATGTTACCTTCCTGTAGGCAGAGACACGAAATGAAACAAAATGCTGTGGTCCCTTAAAACTAGCACAGGAGAAAAGACTCGGGCATATGCTTGAAGAGCTCCTCCTATTATCCCCCCAGTGACATTGCACTGAGATATTCATGGACTAAGATAACAAAGTCAAGTCTTGCTGGCTTGTGGGCCACAGAAAACTCACCTGAAATGATCTGGTCCCATTATCAATCACTGGCAATGGTTCTGCCACGCTCTGTGTAACAGATCATTTCCCCTGCAGTTTCCCTGAGAGATCTTACTCAGTCCAATGACAACAACTGGCACCAGGAGGCATAAACCAGGAGTACAGGAGTGATTATTGAGAACACAGACAAAAGTGTTCCTGTATATCCAGCCTAGAGCTAATAGTGGCTCAACTCCAGGGGGCAAAAGACAACTCCAAATAGGCTTTGTC
>NW_024412394.1:33842476-33842729 GCF_014898765.1 Herpailurus yagouaroundi | reverse complement strand
GGGGCTCATATTATATTGAACGCTTTAAAAGATGTAGGTTTTTGATCCCTGTAGATTCACAACTCATAGTCTTTGTCACAACTTACAGATATTTCTCACTGAGACAGAATCATTATCCTCTGTTAGGTCACTACACTCACTTTATCATCCCCATATCATGTATTACAGAACTGAAAACTAGAGGCAGACTGCTTCTAGTTTGTTTTAAAAATTAAATGATCAGGGGCGCCTGGGTGGCGCAGTCGGTTAAGCG
>NW_024412394.1:33675952-33842076 GCF_014898765.1 Herpailurus yagouaroundi | reverse complement strand
AAAAATTAAATGATCAGGGGCGCCTGGGTGGCGCAGTCGGTTAAGCGTCCGACTTCAGCCAGGTCACGATCTCGCGCTCCGTGAGTTCGAGCCCCGCGTCAGGCTCTGGGCTGATGGCTCAGAGCCTGGAGCCTGTTTCCGATTCTGTGTCTCCCTCTCTCTCTGCCCCTCCCCTGTTCATGCTCTGTCTCTCTCTGTCCCAAAAATAAATAAACGTTGAAAAAAAAATTTTTTTTTTAAAAATTAAATGATCAAACGATAATAGAAGAATTAAGAACCATCTTTCATTTATTTAAAGTAAACTCACTGTGTTAAATGAAAATATATATATTTGTCAAAAATAATTGATAAAAAAAAGTTAACACTGAACCATGGATCATCTCACTATCACCAAATCAACCTGCCAAATATCAGTCTCACACAAATCAGCAAATGCGAATGTTTTCTTCCCCTGAAGAGAACATGACTTTAGCCTCTATTTAGAATCTTTGGTTTTTCTTTATCTCAAACTTGCAAATGGCTTAAGTTAAAGACTGGCCAAATTGTTGCTGAGAAAAGAGAAAGGGAAATAAATATTATTTGAATGATTGTTACGTGCCAAATATTGTGCTGTGTTAATTTTACTTACTACATGGAATTCTCGTAGGTATATGGCAAAATCAATATTACTTACCCTTTATTGCTGATGAAGCTCAGAAAAGCTAATTAACTTGCCCAAGGTCACATGGTTTTTAAGGAGGAAAGTTGGAATTTGGACTTGACTTTGTCTGACTTGAAAGTCCATGCAAAAGCTTTTCAATACAACATGGTATATATGAGCCACTGTAATTTTTGACAGATTACCTCAAAGTTAAAAGTGCCAGTGACTTGGTGTGGAAAACCACAGTGATGCAGGAGGGGCCTACAATCATCTACCTCTATTTTCTACATCTGGAGTCAGACAGATCTGCTGGCCCAGCAAGCACACTGAAGAGAACATATGGAAGGAGAGTCAAACTTTCAACAACCAATTTACCAATCTCCTCTAGGTATAAGTGGTACTATATAATTCTATTTCACTGAAATGTAAAAATCTATGATCTTATAGACCTATGTACGCTAAGTCAACTGAATTAAAAATTTTAATTCACTGCATGTGAATTTCTTTGTTGTACTTTCTTTGAGGTATTTCTTTGTTGTATTTTCTCCTATTTCTTTTTTTTTTCTGAGTTATTAACTGGTAAAAATGTACTTCAAATTATAAAGTTGTTTTGAATGCTACTGGTCTAATATTTTTCTCTTATTCCATGTCATGAATTGATACTAATTTGGTATAATTATCTTTGATTCCCTAAAGTGCCTCCATAAGAAGAAATTTATCAAATGGTAACAAATTGTATTTCTAACAAAAGATACTTGGAAAACCAAATAAGGTCTCCGAAATGATGTACATAGCTTTCATAATTACAGAGTTAAAATACAGAATCAATGTGAGAAGGGGCTGATGACTTTATTTTAAAATACCCTTCCACTTATTTCTGAGTACCACATACTTGGATATTCTATGATAGACACAAGTGTCAGTCACTGAGGACACTGTCCACAAATAAGTAGAAAAAAATCCTTCCATTTTCATCTTGTCAATTCAGAAATTTACATTAACAATATTTACTTATTTAAAGCATTTCTGTCACTCTGTCCATTTTGAACCACCATATCCCACCTTGGGGTTATATATTTCATACCCTCCCACTCGGCTGTGATTCCACAGCCTTTCAAAGACCAGCAGACTGATTTCCCTAGAGAGAGAACACATAAAACCTAACATCAATTGTAATTTTGAGCCAGCTTCACATACACCATTTGACCTTGTGATACCATGGCCCATGTCAAGGCTTGTGTGTTTGTGGAAGGGTTTCAGCTCTTTTCAAAAACCCAGGATCCATTGTTTTGAAAAAGTGACTCAAACTTCCTATATTTGCATTGAACTATCCACTAATGGTGAATTTAATTTGTTAAACACTCTCTGTATTAGCATGAGGTAGCAAAGCATGGAATACACTGACCACCAAACAAAACTCACGCACAATTAAACAGCTTGCTATTCCTCTTCCTTATTTTCAGAGAATACTGACATTCTCATCTTTACATCTTTTTGGGGTTGGCTATTACACCAAAAAATAAATCACAAATGTGATTCATCATCTTACAATCTTTAGGGCTATGTTGCAAATATAATCATCGCTTTTCAGAGAAAAATAATGAAGATAAAGTTGGTATCTAGAAACTTTGCTTTGTTGAGAAAATGGAACAAAATCACTCTACACCTGACACACACAGAATGGGAATATTTATACTGAAAATATAGATACAGAGGGTGTGTTAAATATGTTTGTGTCCAATTCTTAAATATAATGAATTCCCATGCCCCAAACTCATTGTTGCTTACCAGCACCTGTTCCTCCGGCCTTGACTGTTCCCTCTTCGGAATCAACAGACCTCACTTCTTCCCACCCTTCTGAAGAGATGGGTATCCCAGGTGCACACATGACAGCAACTTGTAAAGAAATTCAGCCTGGGGATTTTCAGCTGTGCTTTTAAACAAATTCAAGATATTATCTAAGAAGAGCATAAAGTGCCTCCACCACTCTGCTTACATCATTGAACATCAGCAACAACCCATGGGTCAGGAGCAGCAGAAAATGGAAACTGAAAGAAAATATTGGTGTAAGAAAATCGCTTTGTATGACTGACGTAGGTCATTGCAGGCACTGTGCAGCTATGCAAAGGACTGCTTGGATAAAATACTGTACCCAAGCCTCAGTGGGCCTGGTGGTGTGGAGACTGGTAGCATTTACTGAGGAGAAGCATATTGGCATCTCTGTTGGGTTTTAACCAGATCCACAGGATTCAGGAAATAAGCTCTCTGCCAGATGACACTATGCTCCTAGCCATTCCTTCTGTTTACTTATCTTCCAAATTGCTCTAACTAGTGGCCTTTCTCCTGCTGGGAGCTTATTTGTGGAGAGGGCTAAATAAAGGATTTTTATGACAACAAAATGGCCATTGGCCCATAGGATGATTTCTTAAAACATAACTCTTCTGCTTTTGTTTAGTACTATTCAAATCAATTAAATGTGAGTTTCTTATTATTATATCTTTGATTTCTGAAGAAAAAATTTTGTTTCTTCTGAAGAAATATTTGAAATTAGGCTATCTTTGCACGTATGCACATTTTCTTTATATAGTATTTTCCTCCCATTTACATAAACTATTAAAGGTAGATTCTCAAACACTTTTAAATATAATATATGTATGTATGTGTATATATATATACACATACATACATACACACACACACACACACACACACACACACACACACACACACACATGGGTTTATATGGGGTTTTTTATATGGGTTTTTTTTCCCTACTATATGGGACCTGGTACATTTCCAGACTATGAAGAACTATATCTTCTTTTAGATGGAATGCATACTCCTACTTTATGGGGGAGCAGGGGAAGGAACTGTATTTTTCCTCTATCATAACACAGTCTTTTCATTAACACAAACAGGTCTATGTATTTTACTTTTAGCATATTACTCTTCAAGTAATCATTACTTTTTTAAATTTTAACACAGAGAATGCTGTAAATAGTAAACATAAGGTATATACATGTATTTCACATTTCCTAAAGCATATTCATGTACTTCAAAACAAATCTGAGAAGTGACCATAACACTCCAAGAGAATCAACCATCTATAGAAACAGGCATGGAAGTATATACCAAGACTGACTTGTCTAGAAACTAAATTCCTAAATCACAATGTAAGGCTTCTACTTCACCAAATTTTTTTATTTCCAAGTTAAATTTCAGTACTAATAGAAAAGCCAGAAAGTACAGATTACAATCAAGTGACAATACTATTAACGTTGAAATAGGAATCACATAAAATATCCTGGAAAATATGGGTTTTTCTTTTCCTCTACAGTCCTAGTAACTGATGAAAAAAAAATCTGATTTCAAACCACAAATCTCTTACAAGTGCACTTTGAAGTAATAATCAATACTGTATTGAAGATCTAAGTTCTATATAATACATGTTAAGGAGAGTGGAACTGAAATACAATACGGTAAATACATATTATTTCCTAACTCTCCTCAAATACTTACAAACATTGAAAAACATCTGTACTCAACTATAGCTGACTGTATGTAATTCCTCAGCTGGTCACAATCATACCTTATAAAAAACAAGATAGATCTCCACATAGACAAATATATCAAGTAATTTTAAAAATGAGAATATCTAGATCATAAACTCTTCATGGGATATTCATAAAGCATCTGATTTTCTGTAGGACTACAGACTTAAGACTGTCCAGGTAAAAATAACATGTTGTTACCATATTGAACAGCTTTATCTGTTTTGTGTGCCACACTGCATTATATTAATATTTTGGCATTTAAGATCAACGGCAGGACAAACTCTGGGCAGAAGAGGGTAAATACATTATCTTTCAGTCTATACATGTGTAAACTCTATGTGCTTTAAGTAAAATGAAGGTTCTTAATCTTTGCAACCAGTAGCAGAATACAGTATTTGTGAAAAGTTATGGCATAAACACAAGTTCAGGCTCAATGAACCTCTTCTGAGACATTTTCATAGACTAAAAAATCCACGTGGATATCTTCATTGTTTTTCACAATGGACCCTTCAGGTCCAAACAGGAATGTTCCATATTGGACTTAATTTTATTATTTCTCAAAGTTTTGTTGATACACACACACACACACACACACACACACACACTCATAATTTGTTTCACCTAGCAAAAATTCTGAACACTGCATATACTAATTATTAAAGAGAAAAAAGAAACAGACGAGGTCTCTTCCTTGAAGGTTTATTATCCCCATATTACAGAAGAAGAATCTGAGCTTAGATATGATAAGTGACATACCTAATCAGTGGCACAGTAAGACTTTTAATTTAAAAATAACAGTAATATAGGCGCCTGGGTGGTTCAGTTGGTTAAGCATCTGACTCTTGATCTTGGCTCAGGTGATGATCTCATATTTCATGAGCTCAGAGCCCCACGTCAGTCTCTGTGCTGACAGTGTGGAACCTGCTTAAGATCCTCTCTCTCCCTTTCTCTCTGCCCCTCCCCTGCTCATGCTCTCTCTCTCTCTCTCAAAATGATAATAATAATAATAATAATAATAATAACAATAATAAAAATAACAGTAATAATCAAAGCTAATCTTGCTTTAGTTCACAACATCCTTAAGTCTGGGAACTAACTTTTACCTAACATCTAGTACAAGACTATTCTTGGTGGTTCATGATTGAGGCAAATAAATCGACACCGAGTAAAATGCACAGGATGCTATAGGCTGAGGTCTATAGAGTCTTCATGACACTAGCAGGGCTCTGCCATGCCTTGACCTCAGAACACCAGTTTATAGAGATGTTAATGGATGGTTCAGGATGAAAGGTACCCTAATCAAATGTATTTAGGACACACTTTGTATTGTATTATTTTCTAGAACAATCACAATGCACATTACCTATAAAGGTGGTGAGAAGTCCTTAGAGAAATTCTGGCCAAAGTTAGCATTGGCCCAATTTATTTGAACACAAAAACTTATGTTTGGCAGCACACTTATTAAAACTATTATTGCTTTGCAAAAATACTAGATGGGAGTGCAATGCTGCATAAGTGATACTATTTCTTTTTATTTGTTAAGATACTGTAAGGAAAAAGGGAAGTACTGAATTCTATTTTATAGATTCAGAGTTGATTTTCAGGACCATGTTCTTTGTTTGGGTAGTTTCTGTAATAATAAGCACTGTTCCATGTCCTGCTTTGTCACTGGGATATCTGTGATTCTGCTGTCACAAAGCACCAACTCAGCTATCTCCTTCCTGACCCACATGGATATGCTTCTGGATCAAGGTCTTCAATTTATTCAATTCTATTTAATCACCCTGAAGCAACTATTCTGAAGGATTCTAAGCTAAAATAAAACAAACAACATTAAACAAAACACAAAGTCCAAATGACATATTCTGGGAAATCCTAATAGTATATATATAGACACAGAATAAACCAATATTCAAAATACAACTAGGAGACTTTATGGAGTAACAAAAAAGGTAAGCTCTAAAGACATGAGAATGAATAAAATACAGATGGTCCCTGACTTACAATGGCTCAACTTACAGTTTTTCAACTTTATGATGGTACGAAAACAATATGCATTCAATAGAAACTACAGCTCGAATTTTGAATTTTGATCTTTCTCTGGGCTAGCAATATGAGGTATAATATCATCTTATGATGCCGGGCAGCAGTAAGCCACAGATTATAGTCAGCCATGTGATCACAAGTGTAAACAACTGATAGACTTATAACCATCTGTACCCAAGCATTTTTTTTTACTTAAGTACAACATTAAATTGAGATATTTAACACTTTATTATAAAATAGGCTTTGTGTTAGATGATTTTTCCCAACTGTATGGTAATGTAAGTGTTCTGAGCATGCGTAACATTGACTAAGCTAAGCTATGATGTTCAGTAGGTTAGGTATTATGTGCATTTTCAACTTAATATTTTTAACTTATGATGGGTTCATTGGGACATAACCCGATCCTAAGTAAAGGAAAAACTGTATTAGGATTTGGGAAATTAATATATTTAATTAAGTTTTTTTTTTCCCCAGGATGGAGAGCTACTTTCATACTTGCAACTTCCTGAGTCATAAGGCTACAACCTATCCTGTATCAGGATTTATAGGTTTCTTACAATGGTGTGTTGGATACTAGAAGAAACTCTGGATATAAAGTGCCTAGTCTGAGAAAATCTGGAAGGTTAAAAATACTCAAAGAATTAGCTGCTATCAAGGGGCCCTGAATTCCAAAGCACTCTGAAATTCAATTATTCTGAAATTCTGAAATACAGGTGTGGGAATTACTGCTTTCAAATTGTGGTAATGAAACCATTTACAATATAAATGAATATAAGCATCCTATGAACGTTGCCATTCTTTGTCTCACAGTATGATAGAGGACAAGCATGTATGTAAAGGATCTTTCAAGGAGAATTGACCGGTACAACCTGCCTTGATCTGTGTTGTCTTCTAAGCTAGAGAGACCTAGGTCTCCCAGACCCTGACCAACTACATGAAGAAACAGAGTTGATGCTGGGTATGGAATAAAGGGGATCAGAATAGCACATATGTCAAAATATCAGAGAGTGGCAGGATATAGGGCACAGTGAGGTAGGGAACACTTCAGAGAAGATCTTTTTAAGGAGATGAGGGGAAAAGATGAGTGAGTGATGAAAGAGAGATTAAAGAGAGAAATAGAAAGTAAAGGTAGGTCAGTATTAAGGATAATGATTACTTTGTAAACCTGATACACCTACCACAGAATGTTTCTCCAATGTAAACCCTCTGACTGATCCTACACATTTTCTATAGGAGACCTGAAAAAATAGGACAACAGGAAATTGAGTGCTTCTCATGGTGCTGAGATATTTAAAGAATAACCAAAAGTTGTCCATTTCAGCCTAAAGTCTGTACAAATGCTTTAGCCATTACTGCATTTCTCTGTAAAAAGATAGAAAACATGCTAAAAGAAAAGAGAAAGAAACCCAATGGACAAAGCCAGAATATTGGCTCTCTGAGACCCATTTCTTAGCACTTGTCTGTCCTTTGTAACTCAAGTTATTGATTATAGCAAAATGGGAAGGCTTTTGAGCTTGAAGCTGCATAGTAAAGGTATTACAGAATGAGGTATCTTTGACCAAGGACCAAATTTAATGTTAATTTCTTGTCCTGGGATTAAGTCATAATACAGACAATATAAATTCAGTCTACAAAATCCACCTAAGAACACAATGAAACTTCAATTCCTTACAAGAGATTTATTGATTTTCACCCAGGGTTCGGACAGAAAAAGGTTCCTCATTTATCTGAGTTGTGTGAAATTTAATATTAATCCTTTCTTTGTAGGGTAAGCACTCTAAGGGTGATGGTCTTATGCACAGATGTCAGTTCCAATTACCTGCTTCTTACAAGGGCAAAACTGCCTCTGGTGGCCCTGCGTTGTTTAAAAACCCAAACCCTCACACATTGTAAGTCTTGATTCCATCAGAGTTGTTGCTGAAGTATCACACCCACATACTTAGGGTTCAGTTTTCTCCTTTCATTTCTGACCCTTAGAGATTTCTCGTAACACAAATTCAGCTACACCTTTTTAAATAAACATTCTTTTTCACCATTATAGGTTTTATGCAGTGGAGATTAGTTTTGTTTTAAATTTCTTTAGCTTAGGCAGCTATATAACTGTAAACAGGAAGTAGTTTCAAATGGTGTGTTGGGTAACTTTTTTCTTTTGATATGCTGGCAGTTTAAAATCTCATTTATATGTTCAGGGACACCTGTAGGCTCACTAAGTTAAGCATCTGACTTTGACCCAGCTCATGATCTCACGGTTCATGGGTTTGAACCCTGTGTTGGGCTCTGTGCCAACAGCTCAGAGCCTGGAGCCTGCTTCAGATTCTGTGTCTCCCTCTCTCTCTGCCCGTCCCCTGCTTGTGTTTTCTCTTTCTCTTTCTCTCTCTCTCTCTCTCAGAAATAATAAATGAATAAACTTTAAAAAATCTCATTTAAAGTTCAAAACCATTAAAGTATATATATTTATTAAGGATAAAATCCAAATATGTGGTCCAAATACCTAGCTTCCTACAGTCATGGATACGAACTATGTCTTCACTAAGAAAACAACCAATAAGAAGGCTTAAGTAGAAACATTAGGCCATGTATTACAAGACTTCAAACAGCAAGGTATTAAAGAGGGCACAAAGCCAAGAAGAGAGGGAAGATCATTTACATGATGTACCAGCTAATTAATTAAATGCTATAGAAACTTTCTATACCCCATTTCTATACTTCATTTTCCTTTCCTATTTATTTCTATCCATGTGTTGTCTCTTTTTTTGCGGTAGTGGTTGTTAGACTTTAAAACCGTTCAGGAATTAAAAAAAACAAATCAGAACCTGTGATTTCCCAGAAAAAGAGACTCCCTAAGTTCTACCTCAGTTAAATTTCCAACCAAGTCACATAAAAGGTCAGTAGTTTCTCTGGTTTCTACTATTACTAAAGGACCACAGTACTACTGTGGTAGTTTTTTCATTCTTAATTTTTTCATTCTTCCCTTAGTTAATTTTTTTTTTCAACGTTTATTTTATTTTTGGGACAGAGAGAGACAGAGCATGAACGGGCGAGGGGCAGAGAGAGAGGGAGACACAGAATCGGAAACAGGCTCCAGGCTCTGAGCCATCAGCCCAGAGCCCGACGCGGGGCTCGAACTCACGGACCGCGAGATCGTGACCTGGCTGAAGTCGGGCGCTTAACCGACTGCGCCACCCAGGCGCCCCATCTTCCCTTAGTTAATTTTTTAAAAACGTCTTCTTAAAAATGGTATGTATGTTCCAGGTCAGGGTAAAGCACACATAAAATCTCCCTCTACTCAAACACAATACCACTATTCAAACCATGGCAGTGAGTGGTTGAACCTGTCTGTCCCGCTGATAGGGAGACCAGCTCTGGGTTGAGGTGGCTATTGCTGCAATGCCATGTACTGCTGGGAGAGAAGGCTAAACCCTACTTCAAGCTCTCCCAGTTAACAGGGCTCAAAGTAACTCCAGTAAGCCTCCCAGGACTGCTTTCTGAATGGTGCGGATCCCCATGTGATTTACAAAGCACAGGAAGCTATGGAGGAGAAAAAGCCTATGCTGTACATTCAACTGAAATATCATTCAAGAAATGACAAACGAATGGCATTTTACTACTCCCAGACTCTCACTAAAAGAATTAATAAAATATATGCTCTAACAAAGAGAAAAATGAAGGCAAGAAAAAAGAGATCTAGAAAATAATTATGAAAAATGAAATCAGTAAATCATATTAAATACGTTGGTAAATCTAAATATTAGCTATAAAAATAGTATTAACATTTATTTATATAAATGTTCTACAACAAGCTGGACCTATTCTAGATAACAGTAATATTAATGCTAAAGTCCTGTTTCACAGAGATAATAATTTTAGATTTTGCTAATAAAACAATTATAAAAGTAAGTATTACACTGAAAAGTTAGGTTTGCACTGAAGGATAGGAAAAAAAGTATAATATCCTAAGCTCTAAAATAAATGAATAGGCTCAGAAAGTAACTCAATCAATCTAATAGTAGACACAAAATGAAAAAAAGCAAAGCAAAGAAATAAAGGAATACCCAAATTAAGTTAATACAAAGGAATATGTTTACGGTAGGAGTTTCAAAATATAAAAACAAAAAAATGAAGAATGCATCACCATCCAGATGTAAGTATGATCAACATTTTGATGTACATTCTTTCAGTTCCTTCTCTATATACAAATGTAAGTATTTTTTCAAAAACATACCATATAGTGTATATATACAATTAGCAACACCTTTCTCTCAACTATCACAAAAATATTTTTATGCCATAAAGAATATATAATAGATGTTTTATGGCTATATAGTATTCCTTTAAACACTGCCCTTTAATCAGAAAATAGAGCTAGCTTCCAATTTATATATTTTATAATAATAAATATTCACCGATACCCATGATAAAATGCTTTTTGAGATGCAATCATATTTTATAAACTAAACACAAAGAGGTCAGTTAGAGGTGAGGGTTCTATTAAATAAATTTGACAATTTCCTCATTAATTGGGCTACAAACAATTTCTTGCATAATTTTGATTCCAACCATCCAGACTGAGTTTGAGTAATTTCAATCACTATCCCAAGTGCCCTCCTCATTGAAAAATACAAGGCCTTGGATGATGATGCTTAATGTACCTCATGGTTTCCCAAAGGTTCTTAATCTCTAACCTGATTCATGGCTTCCCAAAGAAACTATTCCCTCTGAAACCTCCTAAACCTAATTTAAAATGTTGGGGGATTATGCCAGTTAAATTTTCAGCTCTTTCCTTTCTGACCACTCAGCTATAAGTCAGTTCTCTGTGAACTGGTTTTATTTTACACAATTATTGCTGGTGTTATTGATGTTGTTTTATTTATTTCTTAAAATCTAATAGCAATTCTTTACTGTAATTCACAATATAATTTCTTCTGTGTATAACTGAAATTTTTTTCATTAAAATATGTATTAAATTAATGCCTAGTAATAGCAATACTGTGGTTTCCTTTTTATAGCTTGAAGAATTAATGTCCAAATTACTAAAAAAAATTAAAGAAACAGAATTCTGAGAACAGAGAAGTAAACTGTAATCACACAAGAAACAAAGTAAATAATTCTGTGCCATCTAGTGATCAGGTACCTATTGACTGAAATACTTTTTCCACATGCACAATCATTAAATCAATAAACTAAAGGGATAGACCAAGAATTGGAAGACAGGAAGTTACTCTTTTTCAGACTCAATTATCCTTAACTGTAGTTTTGGGTACATCTTTTCTCTCTACTGAAACATGTAAGTTATTAGTTTCTTACTTTTGTAATTAGCTTCACACATTTAAAAAATAGAGAAACATCGAGCAGTGTACAACTTAATCCAACAACTACATTTCTACGTATGTTAAATATAAACTATCACTCTAAGTATAAACCAGTATATAAACGCATAATCTGATGTCTTCACTTAAAATTACAATCGATTTCCTTCAGGAAAAGACACAAACATACAAATGTCAAAAATAAAATTAGATACTTCAAGAGAATACAGGAGGAAGTGAAATTTAGTTTTAGTTTTAAATCATGCCTAGAGATACAAGGGCATTTAAAAGAGTGGAAAATCAAGTGTCAAACAGCAGACATGGAAATGTGTATGATATGCATAAAGTACAGTGTTGGGGCACCTGGGTGGCTCAGCTGGTTAGGCATCCAACTCTTGGTTTTGGCTCAAGTCACGATCTCACCTTTTTTTTTAATTTTTTTTTCAACGTTTTTTATTTATTTTTGGGACAGAGAGAGACAGAGCATGAACGGGGGAGGGGCAGAGAGAGAGGGAGACACAGAATCGGAAACAGGCTCCAGGCTCTGAGCCATCAGCCCAGAGCCTGACGCGGGGCTCAAACTCACGGACCGCGAGATCGTGACCTGGCTGAAGTCGGAGGCTTAACCGACTGCGCCACCCAGGCGCCCCTCGATCTCACCGTTTTTTAATTTGAACCCCACACTGGGCTCCTCCATGCTGATAGCACAGAGCACGCCAGGGATTCCCTCTCTCAGCCTCCTGCTTGTGTTCTCTCTCTCTCAAAATAAATAAATAAATAAACTTAAAAAAAAAAAAAGGAGCACAGTGTTAGAGGAGGTGAGTCTGTGAGGATAAAATGGTGCTAAACTATGAGGACTGATGATCTTGGCTTAGGTTTTGGATTTTATTCTCTATGAGAAGACCCAATTTGTAAGAGTTTACCATTAACCCAACTGGGACAACCAACTGTTAGGACAGTAATAATTGCTCACATTTGTAGAATACTCCAGACTCTTGAGAATTCTTTCCTATTAGCTCTATACAGGCATGACTTCTGGTTTCTGTTTTAGACATTTCCAAGGTCACTCCTCCAAGGTCACTCCCTCTCTCATTTGTGGGCTCCTAAGCACTACAGTCAGCCAGGCAGAATTCACACCTGTTAGTCTGTCAGAAAATTAATTTAAAGTATCTGGGTACCAGGGTCGGAGTTCTAAAATCTATCTGGATACATACAATTCTTTATTCTGTCTTCAAAACATCAGTTGAGTCATTTTGTACTTATTCCTGCCAAATACATCCCCATATAAATATGAAACTTTTTAAAATGGGGTTCGCATATGATACAAAATTAAAATTCTCTTGGAAGAACCAGCACTTCATAATTTATAAAGGGTCAGGACTGAGATTTGGAAAAGTCCCTGAATGAAGACTGTCAAACTGCCATTCATAACCCCGACTACACACTGGAATTAGCATAAGTGATCCTTAAAAAAAAAAAAAAAAACAATAATGCTTGGGCCACAACCCAGAACAATTAAATCAGAATTTCTGTGCTTGGGAGCTTGAACACTGATATCATTTGTAGGAAGCTTCTCAAGTGATTATATTGTGCACTGAACTAGTCCTATAGTTCTCAATTTAGTTGCACATGTTAAAATAAATTGGGGCATGGTTCCACAATGACTAAATCAGAATCTCTTTTGGTGCTGCTCTGACAATTTTTAAAGAGGATTCTAAGGTATGCCCAAGGATGAGGATCACTAATATAATCCACCCCTCTCATTCTGTAGCCCAAGGTAATTCAGTTCTTGAAAGATATGGGATTAAAATTATTCCCTTGATCAGTAACCTCTAGGCTCTCTTTCCTCCACAAGTCTCTAAGCTTACAGTTCCCAGAACAGTGTGTATGCTCAGCATCTCTCATTGTTCATGCCAGGCTCTCTGACTAGAATACCACATTGAATATTCCTGCCCAAATTCTACCCCAGTTCCACGATGAAACCTTAGGATTCTGGCTTTCCTCTGAGTTTCTGTAGCATGAATTATCTATACATCCTATTTGGTATCATAGAAATAAAAGTAATTATTGAGCACTTGCTGTTTGTCAGGTACTAGGTACACGGAAGCCATACCAGATTATCTAATTTAATCTTCACAACTACTGCATGGGATATGAACAGTTATTCCCATTGGCAGAACTTGAGGCTTACAGAGGTTAAGAAACATACCCAATGTGTTCCGTCTCTGGCTGTGCCTAAAACTCTCTCTTCGTTATCTTGCATATCAATTGTCTTCATAAAGTACTCAATAAGATTCTTGATGATATTATGTTTTTTTATGGATGAAAAACAAAGGAGACAAATGCAAAACTTTTGTATTTATCATGTACATACACAAGTATGGAGAAGCCTTAATCTCGTTCCTCCTATGAATGTTATTGCTATGAACCTAATTGTGCCCCTCACTCATACGTTAAAGTCCTCACCCCCAAGTGAGAATATAATCATATTTGGAGACATGGATTTTACAGAGATAATTAAATTAAAATGAAGTCATTAGGATGGCCCATAATCCAATATGACTGGTATCCTTATAAGGAAAGAAAATTCAGACACACATAGAGGAAAGGCAGTGTGAAGGCTCAGGAAGGAGATGATCATCTACAAGGCACAAGAAAGGCTTATTTGTTTTGAGAGAGAGTATGCACGCACACAAGCTAGGGAGAGGCTGAGAGAAAGAGGGAGAGAGGGAGAGAGGGAGAGAGACAGAGAGAGAGAGAGAGAGAGAGAGAGAGAGAAAGAGAGAGAGAGAATCCCAAGCAGGCTCCATACTCAGCGTGGAGCCCAATATGGGGCTCGATCTCACAACTGAGAGATCATGACCTGAGCCAATATCAAGAGTTGGATGCTCAACCAAGTCACCCAGGTGCCCTGGAAAAGTATACACTATTATCTCAGACTCAGAAGAGTTTACTGGGGATTAAAGTTAGATATGCCCTTGGGCATGGGACAGGTGCTTAGAAAACAAAAACAAAAACAAAAAAACCTAACCACAGAAGTTCAGCTCAGTAATTAGTACAAAACACTCAAAGAAGATGGTTACAGGCAATAACTATTAAATCCAGAACAGCCATAAGAACCAGAGATACCCCACAATGTATGAAGAAGAATGATGTACAAGGTAATATCTGGACTTCCAATATGGCAGTTGGCATCAAGAAAGTCAGTATCCAGAGGTCCAGCTTCTAATTTCTGGCCAGGAAATGGTGAGGGCAAGGCAATGTTTTAGTTCTAGAGGGACTTGGGTAGCAGAACTGGATCCATGAACAAAACCAAAACATGGCAAAAATCTGGTGCCTGGTCTCAGGAATAGGTTAGAAGCCAGGCTGCTGGGGCTGGGTCTAGACTGCAAACAGAACAAGTAGTTAAATTGTGAATGCTAATCCTCAGAGGGTCTGGCTGGAGCTGGGGACAAATTGAGTTCCAAGCTCTTCCAACTACAAAGAGAAAATGGCTTCGGGGACAGGAAATCAGGCAGGCCTCAACACCCATAATGTCTCCTTCCCTGTTCAATAGCTTCTGAATTCTCTCCCAGGTCTAAGATTCTGTTATTTTGTTAAATTGAACCAAAAGTAAGGACAACCTTCTCATTCACTGGATAAAATGGGTCAAAAACACTGCAGTATGATTCTGCATTTTAAAAGGATACTAAAGAACAACTTACTGAGATAAAATAGTGGCACTAAAATCTTCAATATCAAATCTTTTTCTAAATGTATTTTGAAGCATAAATGTTTCCCCTTAAAATGACCTTTACTCATGAATCTTTTAAAACATTCTATGTTAAAATTGTAAGCACATATTACACATAAAATTTGTATGATTATTTTTGAAAATGTGGCCCAGATTTTAATTTAGTTTCTCCTGATTCAAGAATAGGAATATCTTTAAGATGTAACTAAATGACTAATATTTCCAGCTATGGATTAATTTAGGAGAAATATTATTGGGTATAATCATGTTAGATTTACAGGCTTAATTTCTTTCCTTTTTATAGGATTTCCTTTTAATCACAACTCTTGTTTTAGAATCAAGGAGATTTTTTAGTAGTTATATATTAGGCGGAAATTGTAGCTCTGAAAAAGCCAGCTTTTCACCATGACAATTTCCAAAATTTGCTTAACACATATTCTTAGAATTAGCTCAGACCACACACATACATATACGCACACACACAGGGAGTTATTTGTGTCCTCTCAATCTCTTCCTAAGATTTAAATTGCACAGATGATTAAAACTGCTAATGTCCATTCCATATTCACTGTAAGAAGAAATTAGTTCTCAGAATCCCTCTAAGGCATTTAAACGGTAGCATCTAACACCCTAAATCATGCCTCTCTCAGTAGTTGAAAGGGAGAAAGAAACTTATCTTTCCCTCACCAATACCAGACAGTAGTCTCCCTTCTCTTTTGTGTATATTCTCATCTCTGTCCTTCATAATATTAACAAAAACCAGGCCAGGTAAAACTGTTGGGCTTTGGTGCTAAATGTCAACCTGTCCAACTGCTGGTCCTACAGTATTCTCTCTTGTCTGTATAGATCAAGAGGGTAAATTAAATAAAAAGCTAGAGAAAGTACTTGGTTGAAAGTTAAGAAGTGCAGGCAGAGGTCTATAAAAGTGTGTTCATCAGCCTCTGTGTGAATGGGCTAAGCAGAAGTACATAAAATGAAACACGACAAAAGAAATGAGGTGGGCTCTTCTGAGAGAGTCACTATGGGCAGGGGTTATATTCTAATCATATATTCCAAAGCCTGGTAAGTGCCTGTCATACACTAGGAACTCAATGAAATACTATGTAGAAAAGGTAAAAGAGAAGCCAATGCTGTTATAATTCTACATGGATCCATTGCTGTTTTGAGGTTTTGGTGGCAAAAATGCCAGTTATAAAAGACCCAGAAGATACCAAAACTGGTTATTTACAACTTAATGAAGGGGACACTAGATACCAGTTTTTTCATGCATGTGATGGAAATTAAAACAAATACGGGCCTGATATGTAGTTACAATAATTCATTTCCCCTCACATCCTGTCTGTTCACACTATTATTCCACTTTTCAAACTTATTTTTAAATATTTATTTTCTTAGTTCTTCTAATGGAAAGTACTCTAATTTTTAAAAAATAAATTGCCTCTATATTGACAGCCTTATCGAAGATAATATCCACTGGTTTCTAATTTTAAGATAATACTTATGGTTAAAACTGATTAGAGATGTTATGGGGCGCCTGGGTGGCTCAGCTGGTTGAGCATCTGACTTCAGCTCAGGTCATGATCTTGCTGTCCGTGAGTTCAAGGCCCGAGTCGGGCTCTGTGCTGACAGCTCGAAGGCTAGAGCCTGTTTCAGATTCTGTGTCTCCCTCTCTTTCTGCCCCTCCCCCACTCATGTTCTGTCTCTCATTCTCTGTCAAAAATAAATAAACATTAAAAAAATTTAAAAAACTGATTAGAGACGTTAGCTCACTTTTTTACATCCTTTGCTTTCACAAACCAATTTCTCCTATTATACTTCCATATTTAAATATACAAAATCTGGGGTGCCTGGGTGGCTTAGTCAGTTAAGCATCTGACTCTTGATCTTGACTCAGGTCATGATCTCATGGTTCATGGGATTGAGCCCCACATCGGGCTCTGCACTGACAGTGTGGAGCCTGCTTAGGATTCTCTCTCCCTCACTCTCTGCCCCTCCC
The DNA here is from genome assembly GCF_014898765.1 of Herpailurus yagouaroundi. Taxonomy (NCBI): domain Eukaryota; kingdom Metazoa; phylum Chordata; class Mammalia; order Carnivora; family Felidae; genus Herpailurus; species Herpailurus yagouaroundi. The sequence continues at coordinate 33,824,801 of NW_024412394.1, read as the reverse complement.
CTGGTCACTTGCTCTCTCTCTCTCAAAATAAATAAATAAACACTTAAAAAATATATATGTACACATAATCCTGTATTTCTTGTCCTAAAATTTCAACAAGCTATTTTAACTTTTGACCATTTTAGATGAGAATATTCATGTGCTTACCTGCACTTCTTCCCTGCCCAAATCCTCTCACCCCCATATTGGCCAGTTTTACCTTTATTTTGACATGGACAAAATATTTATATTCAATTATGTAAACATACATAAGTATTAAATGAGCAAGGGAGTTCATTCTAAAACTTGAAAAACAGTAAGTGGCACTTACAATATTATTACATATAAATATTCCAGAACCAAGCAAAAATGATATGCAAAAATTAAATTTCCTTTTCTAGGGATGAACTGCCAGGCTTCCTGTTCACTCAGAGGAAAATGTGCCTAGGCTAATAGTTGAATGGGCTATTTCAATTAATAAAATAATGTCACACTTTTGCTTGCCTCATATTTGAAACTTGATTTTCCTTAATAGTGGTTGTTTTTGTTTTCTCAGTGTTCCTCTTTATTGTTGAAAAAAAAGAGACAGCCTTTCCTTATTCAGTCAATAATGCCATGTAATTCATTAGTCATTGGATATTTCTTAGAATCCATGACATTCTTCTTAACAAAGATTTTCTTCTTGGAACTTCCTGGAAATGATTTCCAGTTTTAATTTGTACATACTGCTTTCTGCACATAATGTCATTCAGGGATTTCTTTGCACTGGATTCTTGATTCAGTTTTTCTTGTTTCCCATTTGTCCCACTTTCTTCTTATTATTTTTTTGAGTGATACATCTTTAAATAATTTTCTCGGAAGGAGACTGCAAAGTAGGCTTCCTGAGAACCTGGAGTTGATTGAGGGTTTAGATGTACACAGAATTGTATTTCAAAATGGTTTTGTTCTTCCATACTTGAGAAACAGTGAACAACTCTAGTCTGGAATCCACTGCTAATAGGAAGTGTAAGGGCAGTCTAACTCTTCTTGTTGTGTATATGAGCTGGTTTATTTTAACTTCCAAAAGCTTACAGATACTTTCCCTTTTTCCTTCATATCTTTAATGTTGTTGAACTTCCTCCTATGTTTCAAATTATGATCTCTGGGCTCATCCTCTGGGCTCCAATATATTTCTCCTCATGGGTCAGTTTCACATTTACCTCTTTTGGACCAAAAAGAGTTTATAGCCTTTACAATAGCTTTTATTTTAATGTATCAGATAAGATTATTTTACTTCCTGGTTAGGATAATTAACTCATACCTGAGGCAAGTTTGTGATCCTGAGTCCAGTCATATAGTCTTATATTTTGTCAAGTATTTGTGCCCAAGTGCTTCAGTGTTATGGGTTTTGGTAGCCACAGCTTTCTTTTTAAGCTTGGTTAATAACTTTAACTTCTCAAAAAAATTTTTACACAGAGTATCTGTGTATTTGGGTGGGGAAGTTGCCCTGGGGATGGGGCTTACACAGTTCAGAATGTATCAAAGGTAACCAGGAATGTAGCATTTTGTACTATGTTTTTTGCTCTTGAATTACTTCTTACTTCTAAGGTCTACTTGTTTATCTTGATCTTTTCTAGTGCCTCTTGCTGGCGTTCTTCATAGTTTGTAGCCTTTGTTGTTCATTCATACTTAAGACTGAGTACTGGCTGTACCACTAGGTATTTACCCAAAGGATACAAAAATACTGATTCAAAGGGATATATGCACCTTGATGTTTATAGCAGCATTATCAACAACAGCCAAATTATGGAAAGAGCCCAAATGTCAATCGAATGATGAATGAAGAAGTTGTGGTGTATATATACAATGGAATATTACTCAGCCCCCCAAAAGAAGAAATCTTAACATTTACAATGACATGGATGGTCCTCAAGAGTATTATGCTACGAGAAGTCAGTCAGAGAAAGACAAATACCATATATGATTTCACTTATATGTGGAATTTAAGAAATATAACAGGCGAACATGGGGGGAAAGAGAGGCAAAGCATAAAACAGACTCTTAACTACAGAGAACGAACTGAGGGTTTCTGGAGGGGAGGTGGGCAGGGGGATCGGTTAAATGATGGGTATTAAGGAGGGCACTTGTGATGACATTGGATGTTGTATGTAAGTGAGAAATCACTCAATTCTATACCTGAAACTAATTTTACACTATGTTAACTAAATAGAATTTAAATAAAAACTTGTAGGGGTGCCTGGGTATCTCAGTTAGTTAAGAGTTTGACTCTGGATTTCAGCTCAGGTCATGATTTCAGTTTGTGAGATTGAGTCCATGTAGGGCTCTGTGCTGACAGTGCAGAGCCTGCTTAAGTTTCTCTCTCTCTCTCTCTCTCTCTCTCTCTCTCTCAAAACAAATAAATAAACATGAAAAAAAAGAATTCAAATAAAAACTCGAAAAAGAAAAAAAAATTGAGTACTGGCTGGATTTCTGTGTGTAGCTGGTATGAATTTCCATGTAGTCTTCTTATCAATGCCATTCAAATGGACACTAACAGTGTCTCTAACATCTGTGAATGAATGGTGTTCGAGAGCTAATAACCTTCACTTTAGGGTAAACAATGTGTGCAACTCAGCATTAAGCTATAAAGGTGGGGGTGCAACAACCCCAATATCTGAGTTTTGCTCAGGCAGTCCACTGGATTTTTTTCTTGATTTCTATCTAGGGATTAAACGTGGGGTAGCTTTTGTTGTATACAAAGAAGTAAAGAGGAGAAGGGAACAGTAAGGAGAATAAATGGCTACTCTGTCAACATATGTTGAATGAATCTGCCAGTCTAAAGCTTTCCTTCTCACTTCCTGCTCTAAGGAACCTAGTATCTGAGCCGTAAGTCTCTGTAAGGCACTTCACAGCAAACAGTCTTCTCCACCACCACATCCTCTTGTTCACCTGGAAACCTCTTATGCCCACAAGTAGGCTACTTTCTTCTTTCCATCTTCTCAAGAACATCTCATGTGCTCATAGCTCACTTCCTTTTTCTTCACTTTTGTGGGATCTCATGGGATAAGAAAAATAAATGCTTAAGTTTGGGCAGCCATTTGAAGAGGAACCTCTTTTAAAGTTGCATTTGTTTTAAAGTTATAATTTTTTTTAAATGTAGCCAAATTCTTACCACAGAACCTGATTTTATCTTGGTGTATCCTATCTCTGTATAAACTTTCCAGTCAGAGTCTTCTGAATAGCCAATAAAAAATGTCATGAGGGCAGAAATGATGGCTATGTATATGTGCGTATTTATTTATTTAGTCACTGTACCTCTAGAACCTAGCACAGTATGCCTGGAATGCAGTAGGTTCTTATAGATACTTTGTTTAGTATCATGAGTATCATCCAATATTCATGTAATACTACATATAAATTAATACATAAATAAATCTGACCAAGTATTTATTTTTTTTTTAATTTTTTTTTCAACGTTTTTTATTTATTTTTGGGACAGAGAGAGACAGAGCATGAACGGGGGAGGGGCAGAGAGAGAGGGAGACACAGAATCGGAAACAGGCTCCAGGCTCCGAGCCATCAGCCCAGAGCCCGACGCGGGGCTCGAACTCACGGACCGCCAGATCGTGACCTGGCTGAAGTCGGACGCTTAACCGACTGCGCCACCCAGGCGCCCCCTGACCAAGTATTTAATTGCAAGCCCTCTTAAGACTATCAAAAGGATATAAAATGTATTCTTCGCTGTCAAAAAAACATAAGTAAATCAATAACTTCTGGCCAGAATTAAAAGTTCTGTGAGCAGTAGGCACTGTATTGCTGGAGGTAAAAGAGGATACTCCCAATATTTTTAGTTTAATGATTAAAGAATAACAAAGAGAACTACATTTTCATTTACAGAATTTAGTACCTGATTTTTGCAAAGGTTCCAATTCTTTTTCCTTATTCTTCAATGATTAAATTGCTATGTACCTAAACTTAATAGTCAATAATTCATAACACCTAAAACCTATGCTCTGGTCCCTGGAAACTGTCTTTGTCTTTAGGTGGAAAATTCATACCTGTAATTAAAGATACATAGTCTTATTTGATACCATTGCAGGTATCATTTCTTAGAATAAACCAGATATCACATACCCCTAAAAGGACTGATAAATACTACCTAGTAGTAATAGCTACAAACAAACCAATAAGCCCTTATTATACAAATTGACCTCAGAAGTCATTCATGGAGTACTTTCAAAGTTCACAGGCACAATCAATTTGTGTTGTATTTTCTGAGTTTATTCAAAGTCAGTAAGCAGAAGGGGATAAAAAAGGGAAATCCTGTTATCCAATGCCAGGCTCTTCTTCTAACTAGTTCTGTCTGAGGATTTATTCTTTAAATTCCTTGTAAGTGTAAGTAGCTTACTCTCCTGATCAAGGCAGCAATACTTCTTTGTTTCTTCTCAGAACTGGTGCCATTTCTCTCCTCCACATTGGTACCATCTTTGTCTCTTTATTTCTCAAGCCTCTCTACTGAGTTCCTTGAGGAACAAAAAAAAATTTTTTTTTTAATGTTTATTTATTTTTGAGAGAGAGGGAGGGAGGGAGTAGGGGAGGGGCAGAGAGAGAGGGAGACACAGAATCCGAAGCAGGCTCTAGGCTCTGAGCTGTCAGCACAGAGCCCAATGGGGGGTTTGAACTCACAAACTGCAAGATGAATTTGCAGAACTTCATGAACCAGAGAAGAAGTTGAACACTTAACCGACTGAGCCACCCAGGTGCCCAAGATCTTGAACCCAAGATTTTTGAACAGAGGATCTGCAAATAGTATTTAAAGTAAACAGTACTGGGGTGTCTGGGTGGCTCAGTTGGTTGGGTGTCCGACTTCAGCTCAGGTCATGATTTCACAGTTTGTGGGTTCGAGCCCTGCATCAGGCTCTGTGCTGACAGCTCAGAGCCTGCAGCCTGCTTCGGATTCTGTGTCTCCCTCTCTGTTCCTCCCCTGCTCACACTCTGTCTCTGTCTCTCTCTCTCTCCCAAAAATAAATAAACAGTAAATTTTTTTTAAAGTAAACAGTATTAAAATGAGGGGAATGCTAGACCCAAGTGCATATATTTTTGTGACTAAATGTAAATGTGCAATCTTAAATACTGCTTTGTATTAAGAGTTTTGGACCTTCATAAGAGAGGTTCAGAGTCTATGCATAGACAACAGACAACCCAGACCCCAGGGAGGTCCAGAGATAAAAAGCTGGTGGTCCTTGGGCTAGATGCAGCCAGTAAATGTGTCTGGCTGGCCCACAGCATGTTTGTAAACAATGTGAACCAATTCAAGAATCCAATTTCACATCAAAATGAAAGATGTGGAAATACAAAAACTTCATTCTTACTTTCATTTAGAACAGCTATCCCTTTAAAATGTATGAAAGCTTTCCAGTTTTCCTCCATTTGATATTTATTTATTTATTTATTTATTTATTTATTTATTTATTTAAGAGGGAGGGAGAGAGAGGAAAAGAGAGGGAGAGAGAGAATGAGTGGGGTAGGGGCATAGAGTGAGGGAGACAGAGAAACCCAAGCAGGTTATAAACCTAGCATAAAGCCTGATGCAGGGCTTGATCTGACAGTTCTTGGGATTGAGCCCCACATCAGGCTCTGGGCTAACAGTGCAGTGAGATCATGGCCTGAGCTGAAATCAAGAGTCAGATGTTCAATTGACTGAGCCACCCAGGTGCCCCTCTAGCAAAAAGTTTCTAAAATCTTTGGAATTTCCAAAGTGATGAAAGCCATAAAGGTATCTATCTTTTGTTAGGTTAAAGACGTGACTTTTGGACCACACCTAAGGATGGGTGCTGGTTGCTTGGAGAATCAATCATGTGATTAGCGGATTGAAACTTTAGGTTCTAGCCCCCTGACTTCCTGACAGAGGAGTACTAGAAGTTGAACCAATTACCAATGGCCAATGATTTAATCAACCCTGCCTATGTAATAAAGCCTCCATAAAAATCCAAAAGTACTAGGTTGAGAGAGCTTCTAGGTAGGGAACATACGGAGGTGCTGGGAGAGTGGCATGCCTGGAGAGGGCGTAGGGGCTCTGCACCCTTTCCCCAGAACTTGCTTTATTCATCTCTTGCGTCTGGTTGTTCCTGAGTTATATCATTTTATAATAAATCAATTATCTAGTATGTAAATGGGTTTCCTAAGTTCTGTGGGCTGTTCTAACAAATTAATCAAACCCATTAGCAGGTTGTGGGAACCTGTGATCTACAGCCAGTTGGTCAGAAGCATTGGCAACAGCCCGGGCTTATGACTGGCCTCTGAAGTGAAGGGCAGTCTTTTGGGAATAAGATACTAACCTGTGGGATCTGATGCTATCTCTGGGTAGGTAATATCAGAATTGAATTAAGCTGAATTCTCAGACGTCCTGCTGGCATACGAGAATTGCTTGTTGGTGTGGAAACTCACTCCGCTGCACACACACATATTGGAACTGAGACCAGAACCCAAAATAATGGGCTATAATTAAAATGCAATTTTAATTTCTGTCTCCCCCTGCCCTTTAAATTTTATTCCATGGGGATAATCTTCCCTTGACCCTGAAACTCACAACATGGCAGCCACTCTCCTAAGAAATCTCTTCCCAAATCATTCTTCTCACCCCATTAGATCCTATAAGACATAAATATAATTCTCACACCTTTTCTTTGCAGTTATGTAAATGAATGATGCTCTCACACTCACTGTGACATTAAATATCTATGGTATAGGTAGCACGAGCAAAACCAAGACAGGAAGAATACTAATTTAGTATCCTATTTTATATGCACCATCTCATCAAACCACTCAATAATAATACCACACAGATACTCTTAGCTCCATTGTGCCCATAAGAAAACTAGGACATATGAAAGTTAAGTAACTTGTGCAGAGTCACAGGATACTGCAGATTATCAGGGCCAGTTCCCTAGATCGTGCTTAGTAGACAATAGTGGGGTTTGGTAACAAAGGCATTAATAGCACAGAGAGCAGAATTTCTAATTCACTTTGAAATAGGAAAATTTCTATGCTACATTGATTCTAAAAAAATGTATGCTCTTTATAGTTATTGTTTCATTTGGCAAACACTTAGTTGGGATTGGTTAAACTATTAGAATAAGACAACTACTTTCATTGGAGTGTATTTTCAAGACATTTATTGAAAACAGATTAATTATCAGAGAAAACAGAGTTGTCTGAATCAGATAAATACACATGTGATGCCCCTGTGTTCCCAGAAGAAGATATTTTACCTCAACTTCAGAAGTGTATATAGTCAACTAATGTCCCCAGAATGATAATTCCTAAGGAAGGAAGGCAGTATGCAGAGGCAATAAGTTCCTCACATTTCACCAATTCCATCCTTGCAATTACCCATGCCACTTGTCATTTTTTTCTTTCATAATCTGTTGGTATTGTGAGATTCAATTCTGACTGATTCTATGCCCATTGTGATTTAAAACACATATTCAGAAAAAGCTGATGTAGAGTTCTTTAAGAAATGGGAAAATATACATATACATATACATATACATATACATATACATATACATATATATCCATTAAGAGCTATCTGCATACCAAATAAGCACATCCAGTTACAGTTTCATTTAACAGTTCATTATTTCAGGGAAATAAAATATGTGCTCACAAAACAATATTAGGTCACAGAGGCAGCAAGAGTACACTCACCATGGGACTTTTAAAAGACCATAGACAGTATGCGTAAGTGTATGCATGTTGACTTCTAAGTCAAACATAAGTCATCAGAAAGTGTGCTAAAAAGCCAAATGATCCCATATGCATAGAATATTTTAATTTCTGTCTCCCATTGCCCTTTAAATTTTATTTCATGGGGACAGTCTTCCCTTGACCCTGAAACTTAAAACATGGCATCCACATTCTGCTACATAATCTCTTCCAAAATCACTGTCCAAAAGACAGCTATTTTAACTCGAGATGCAATAATTATAATGCCAGAGTAAACTTTCTTAATTGTTCCCAAATACATATATCCTTTCATCCATCCATCCACTCACCTATTTATCTAGACACACAGATAAATAGATGGATACATGTGTTTATATATGTATATCTACATCTATACTTGTATCTATCTACCTACCTACCTACCTATCGACAGAGAGAGAAAGGAGACAGAGGACATAGAAGGGGAGAGGACACAGCCATGCAGTTTGAAGATAGAGAAGATGAGGAGGTAAAGTTACTTTTTTATAAATTTATAATATTTAGCACATAATTTAGCAACTATAAAACAAGCCAAAAAACTGTAAAAATAGTCACCTCAAAATATAACTAAGAAGCACTACAAGGATGATTACCACCACCATCAAATTTAGGACTGTAGCCAATTTAAATCTCAGTGAACAGCAGCAGAATGATGTGAATCTTCAATACAAATACATAATTTCAACATTAAACTGAAATATTTTCTAGACCAGCATTATGTTATCCAAAGGAACTTTCTGTGATGATTGCTCCTGAGCGCTTGAAATGTGGCTTAGTGCGACTGGGGAACTGAATTTTTAAGTTTATTTAATTGTAATTAATTTAAATAGCTACATGTGGCTATGGTATAGTACACAGTGCAGGACAAGACAGAAAAAAAAAAAGTCAGCGTATCACACAACACTGTAAAATGTTTTGTAGGGGCTCCTGGGTGGTTCAGTCAATTAAGCAACTGACTCTTGATTTTGGCTCAGGTCATGATGTCACCAGTTGGTGAGTTTGAGCCTTGCATCAGGCTCTATGTTGACAACACAGAACCTACTTGGGATTCTGGATCTTGTGCTCTCTCTCTGCCTCTCTCTCAAAATAAATAAGAATTAAAAAAATAGAGGTACATTTGGGGCACCTGGGTGGCTCAGTCGGTTAAGCATCCGATTTTGGCTCAGGTTATGATCTCACAGTTGGTGGGTTTGAGCCCCGCGTCAGGCTCTGTGCTGACAGCTGGGAGCCTGGAGCCTGCTTCAGATTCTGTGTCTCCCTCTCTCTCTACCCCTCCCCTGCTCACGCTGTCTCTGTCTCTCAAAAATAAATAAATATTAAATAAATAAATATAAATAAATAAATAAATAAATAAGTAAGTAAGTAAGTAAGTAAGTAAAGAGGTACATTCCCCTTTATCAGGAATAGTTATGATTTTCTAGAAAAGAAGCTTTTCCCCCCAGACAAATCACCCAGAAATGATAAATTAAAAACACAAGACTGCACACTGAATTTCCCAGAATGACAAGAACACAAGTCATTAAGAACTCTTGTAACCCAAATTTGAAGCCTGTGATTATGTTTCAAAATCCTACCAAAAAGAAACAAAGGAGGCGAGCAAGCTAAAACCTTCTATTCTATTCCCTGTGAAGCTATGTCTGTGAGCACTCCAAGTCGCACTTTCCCCTCCACTTCTATGAAAATACGGAGCTATAACTGACATACAACTCCGTATTAAGTTTAAGGTACACCGCATGATTTCACATACATAATGCCAAACGATTACCAAAATAAGTATAGTTAGCATCTATCTACTCATCTAGCTAGAATTTTTGTTTTCCCTCCTGATGAGTTTGGAATCTAGTCTCAGCAACTTTCTAACATACCATACAGCAGTGTTAACTACAGGCATTACCGTGCAGGTTTCAAGGCACTTGAAACTTTTTACCCCTGCACACGCGCGCCTCTGAGCCCCAAACACTTCCGTGCTCGTGGTCCACGCGGCCAGCCCTTACCTTTCTCGCTGACGCTCTCGCTCTCCAGCTCCACGTCCTCGCAGCTGGTGTACTCCGGCGTGGATACGCCCTCCTCCTCGGAGCTGCTCACGGACATCTGCCGCTTCTTGCCGCCTCTCTTGGACCGGTGTGGCTTCGGCGGGGAAGGCCGCACGGACTCCGACTGATCAGAACTCAAAGAGTCGTTCCGCAGCATAGTCTCCACCTTCTCGCGCTTGGACTTCCTGATGAGGACGGCCGAGCTGGGGTCCAGGCGGCTCTGCTTCCTGAGGGGCTCCTGGGCTTTGGGCTCCAGGGCTTCTGCGGGGACTGGCCCATGCCTGGGTGCCGGCGGGCTGTGGTTCGCCAGCTGCTTGGCACCCGGCGTCCTGACTTCCGCAGTCCTCTCGGCAGAGTAGGCCCGCGGCGACTCCGGCGGCGAAGCCCTGGCGGGGGGCGGTGCGCGCTTGCCGGCCTTGGCGTCGGGCGGCGCAGCTCCGGCCTCAGTGCGCGGGAGCGCCACGTCGCTGTGGCGCCGCTCGTGCCTCGCGCGAGACACCCGGGCGTGCATGCGCATCTGCTGCTCCTCCGGCGGCGGTTTCACCGGGTACCGCGCTAGGTTCGGATCGCTGCGGTACCGGGTCTGGTACTCCTCCTCTTTCCTTTGCTTCTCATCGTCCACCGCTTTGCGATCCTCTCGTTTTTCCGGCACATCTGGGTAGTCCTGTGACCGTCCTTTCTCAAGCCGTCGACTTTCCCGCCTTTCTTTCCGCTCGCGCTCTTCCGCGGCCCCCTCTCCCGGCTGCACTGAGGACTTGGGCACGCGTTTCCTCTCACTCTTCTGGGCTCCTTTGCCATTCTGCTCAGAGAGCCCTGGAGTCTTCTTCCTGTGATACACAAAGGAACGTCAAGAAGAAAAGCAATGTGTAAAGCTAAAAGTAAAGCTAAAAATGAAGACCAGATTTTTCGTTATAATCCGATGTCTAATTAAACGATTTGATAAAGAACTACATTAAACCTGTGTATCTGATTAGCTTTCTAAGTAAAGCTCCTTTATATTACAGCAGCCTAAGGAACTTTAAAAGTTGTTTTCACATGTAAAATTCCCTATAAATTAACTAGATTAATTAAAACCACCAATAAATTAATAAATGAACACGTTTTATGCTAACTTCTGCTTGTGAATGAAAGACTTAAAAATGTTTTAGATGAAACTAAAATATGTAAAATATAGTAGAACAAGAATACACATATCAGTTCAATTCTAAATATATATATACTTGATATACATCTAGACAATACATTATCTGCAATCTTTTATTATAATAGAAACTTTTAAAGAAATGTAAATACAAGTATGCTCATTTCAAAAATCAAACCTAGTAGCACTTCTTTAATAGTAGAAAAAGGTAATTTTAACAAGCTTATGTGCACCCAAACACTTAAGGGAGATGGTTAGGAAAGAAAATGACCGAACTTTAGCCTTCATTTTACCTTCCTTGGGCAATAGAAATATTGAAATGTTTCAAATTATTATTCAGTTTTCCTCCTTCTCTTCTCCTCTTCCTTTCCATCTCCCTCATTTTAGAACATAGTCCAAAAAACAAAAAACAAAAAAACAAAACACCACAATAAAACAAAAATGGTTTTGTTTCTACTCTTCTCTCCATCCCATTTAAGGTACTGCAAAGATAAAAGGAAAGGAGTTTGGCGACCTTTGAATCTTGTAGCTATATCATTCAGTTGCCCTTTCAGTCCTTTCTTGTACACTGGAGTGCACCTAATTTGGGAAAGTTCCAGCAACTATACCAGAATTTATCAAAAGTAAGGGCCTTGTCTAAGCACCCTGACACTATACAATATACCATGCAATTAAAGTGGGAACAACCTAAGCCTTATTTTATTTTATTTTTTTGAAACCCTGAGGCCCATAGACGGCTTTCCAGAGGAAACATTTTTTTATTTCAAGTCCAAAAGCAGACCTCATGCATAAAAATAAAAAAATAAAAAAACCAAGATGAGAAAAAGGGCAATTTCTATTGTGGGTCACCAAAGTAGTAGTTACTACGATATGCTGTGGGGTCAGTTTGAGGAGGGGCTAGTAGTAGTAGTAGCAGTAGTAGTAGTAGTAGTAGTAGTAGTAGAAAGAGTAAAGGGGTTCAAATGGCATAGGTAAGCAAGATAGCATGGCAAATTCTGCTGAAGACGTTTAGTGCACATTGTTCTTTTGAAGCGAAAGAGATTGTCGTAAGAGGGTGGAATTGCAAGGGTGCCACTGCAGGTTTACAATGTAAGGAGTCTAATAGGAACATATATTAATTATCAAATACAGTTTTCATACAAGTGTGATGATTGTACTACAGATATTTAGTAGCTCATTAAGGCATCACTGATCTTGTTAGAAGTTTACATTGAATAAATTTTTCCTTGAAATGCTGATAAATAATGCTTACCTTGCAAAGTTCACATGAGCATTAAAGGAGAGGCCATCTGTGAAAGTGCTTTACGGAGAGTGCTTTATATGGAGTGTCATAAAAACGAAAGATGTTCTGCAGTCTCTCTGATCTTTGCTTCCCCGAGTATGCGTTTCCCCACCTCTACCTCTAATTATTCCATTTCCACTAACTCCTGATGAAGAATTCTTCAGTAACTTTAAAGAGACTGCCTGCCATTCTTTTGGTCTCACTTATCTCCCTGAAGTTGCCACCCATCTCTTCTTTTCCTTCCATACCCTCAACATCCTCACTCTTTTCTTATGTAGTCACATCATCACAAGTAATTTATATAATCAGCAGTAGCATTTGTCTCTATAAATCTTCAAATTTAATTTAAAAGTTTAAAACAAAAAGTTGGTTCTCAGTTCTTATTCTTGAATTCTTTATAGTTTTTTGTTTGTTGTTTTTTGGGTTTTTTTTTTTTTTTTTACCATATGTCAAAAACAGGATTCATATTTTCCCTTTAGAAACTTTAGAGCTCCAAATTCTCTTATTTACAGGTATCATTTTCTGACCAATCCCAAATTGCACCTCCAATATTTTTGTCTCTTCTTAACCCACAATAGTTTGTCACCAAAAGCTATCCATTATACCTTCACTGAAGTATCTCTAGTGTCCTTTGTGTGTTCTCTCTGTATAGCTCAGGTGCATCCATTCTCTCTTTCTGAAATGTCCTCTCCTTCCTGTCTGCCTACCCTACAACTCCTGGGTATCCTGGAAGGCTTAATTCAGAAGGCACCTTCTCTTTCCTGTGACTCCCAAAGTACTATGTATCTTCTAGATCCCAATGTATCTTCTAGCTTTGATCAAATCAACTTTCTGGTACAGTTAATTGCTCAGGTGTCTGTCTCCTCTAGGATAGTCTGTGGTAATTTCCCTGGGATCTGTCAGAAAAGGGACCATGTCCTAATCATCTTTATACTCTGGTTCCTAGCATAGTGTTTGCTTATAGTATACACATGGCTACTGGATTGATTAATAACTACATTCAATGAATGTGAAATGCTCCAAACTACCAATCTCATGATGAACAGGGCTATGTCCTCGTTAACATGGTCTCCCAGTGCGTAGCATCCTGTCTCATCTTAAATGCATTGTTTGAATGAAGGAATGAATCAATTAAAGTAAGTTATCTGATCATGTTAGCCCATGCTTAAAACCCTCAATAGCTTTCCATTATTCCTAGGGTAAAATGTAACTTGGCCAATAGGCCCAGTATGACTTGGTCCCTGATACCTAACCAGCCACCTCTCCCCAACTCTACCATGCCCTCCCCTTCTGCTACTCACATTCCTGGCAGTGGGCATCCTTTAGGTTCTCTCATGAGAACTTGTTTCTTCAGGCCACATGCCTGTGCATATACCTGGAGTACTCATTCCATTCTTTACCTGGTTAATTCCTAGTCACTTGTCAGAGCTCAGCATAAAAGAAATGTCCTCCAAAAAGACTTTGCTAATATACCTGTGCATCGTCCACTGTGTCAGGTCATAGTTTCTCAGAGCACACTTTCAAATTAAAGTGCTAGTTCTATAAGTAAATAAATGATCTAAGAACTTTTCTGAATTCAAGGTTGGAAGTTAGTGACTTGTTTACATCCGTGCATGTTAGGAAAGAAAAGCTTTTCAATAAAGGTCTCCTAAGGAATGACACATTCTAGAGGTAAACAAAGCACCTCAGGGCTATTGTTGCCTTCCAAGTGGGGCCTGAGAAGTACTACCTCCACATATTCCTCTTAATAGCAGTTAAATTCCTGAAAATAGGTTTTCTCTCAATATAAAATCTTGTCTTTTGTTTACAGGGTTAAGGAACTATTTATTACCTCTCTCTTGGAGGTTCACTTCTAGACCTCGATGAAACCTGCTTCTGTTCAGGCCCCAGGGCTTGCTGTGAGGACTCCGCCCCTTTGCTCCTGTCTGGCTGTGCGCTGGGAGGCGCTGTGTCCTGGGAGGAGGCAGCTGCTGTGCTCAGGGGTGTCTGAGACCGTGATCTTTCTTGGAGCCGTGCTTTCTTTTCTCTCGGTACCTCAGAACCAGCACCTGTAGCTGTATCACTTAGGGTTCCATCCTGACTTGGCTGCTGAGCGCCACTTCCAAAGAACCATGCCCCAGATTTGGTTAAGATTTCTTGTTGCTTTCGACATAAATTGCATACCCACATAACCTATTTGAAGAAGAGAGAACAATATAAATTTTCTATGCCATTTGGAAATGATGTATGTTTATCACATTAAAATATCTTTATTTTTATTTTTATTTTTTTTTTAATTTTTTTTTCAACGTTTATTTATTTTTGGGACAGAGAGAGACAGAGCATGAATAAAATATCTTTTAAGGAAAAGAATGGTTGTAATCTTTATACTTATCCTTGCAAATTTCTTGTGAAAATGATCCTTGCACAAGTTAAGTACATGAATGCCTAGAGTGGCACCCACCTGAAACTAAAGCACCTCTAGGTTGCCAGAGTAGGGTTTTTTTCTTGGTGTTCTTAACCACGTGATTCTGACTTTCCTTTTACCACGTATCCCTCACGTTTTATAGGACTGACTCTGAAACTTCATTTAAAATATCTGTTAGTAAAAATGTTCTAAGCAGGGTAGTTGATTGATTAGAAAAATGCAAGGAGCTATAGAATTAATATTTATGTACATGAACCTCAATGTCTTGAAGGAGTTAGAAAATAGGTCTTCTCAAACTTTATGCATTATTAGAGCCAATATTAAAAGATATTCATAAGGAACAAACAATAAAAGGTAGACACAAAAGGAAAGGTCAAGCGGTATATCTTCTCTAGTTTATTAGTAATAAACTACCCTCAGGTTGATATTATGCTATAAAAGTTTCCACACACATATTTACTAAAGCAATAAATTTGGAGCTAGGTTTACTCATTTGTGACTACTCCGATATAGTTTCCACTAGAGGAGCTATTTTGGAACAGTCATCTAGCAACATATCCACTGATAAATTATAAGATGTATTACCACCTAAAATAAATCTACATATCAGCTCTCCTCTTGGTGACATTTAAAATTGAATGTAACAACGAGGACAACGATGGTAACAGAAGTAATGAATAACAATAGCAGCAAAACATAGTAGACACAGAGCCAAGATAGGTGCCTATGGTCCCATGAGCCTTCTTTTCAAATATCACCAGTACCTCTGCTTTGTGGTATAATTCCACCTCCCTGCCTCAGTTGCTTTCTTCTGAACACACTTCAGTTTTCCTTCGTACTTGAGAAACAGCACCCACAGGAAAGACTGTTCACCAAACTTCAGGCCCTTGTTTTCACAAATACTGATTCAGTCAACAATTACTCAAAAATATCACATAAGGTGTGAATAAATTCCAGATACAGTAATTGAGAAACAGTTAACTGTTAACAGTCACCTATTAACAGGTAACTGTTAACAGTTAACTAACAGTTAACTATTAAGATAGTAAAAGACAAAGCCTTATTTAGTTGGCAAAAAGAAAATGTACCACTGAAAACATTTGAATGAATAGGAGAAAAACAACTGTAGTTATAAAATAAGATAAAATACAAGCTAAAGTGAGAAGAAAAAAAGGGAGAGAAGTTATATATTTTTAACAAGGAAGAGTGTATAGATGAACTGTTAAGAACTGCTGCTTTCCAAGAAAGAAAACTCAAATGAATTAATAATATAGGAAAAACTAAGACTTAGAGATGTTTACTCTAAAAAGCTTAAGATTGACAAAGCTTAATTCATTCCTCTACCCTTCCGCAGGTCATGAAATGAAAGAAACTAGATTCACAAAAGCAGTTAGTTGAATTCCCATATGCTAAGATGTTAAACAAGATACATAGTGCATTTCATAGGCCTTTAACAAAATAAAGGAAATATGGAACATATCTGTAATTTACAATGCTTCCCAAATAATACTATATTGTGCACAGTGTATCACAATATCTTTATGTCATGATAAGGTCCTTCAGAAGTTCTGATCAGTTGAACACAGTCTTATCAAGGATAACATTATAAGGGGCAATACCCCGAGGCCAGGACTCCATGCACAGTGACACTGATTCTCCTCTATCCAGACCCTGGAGGGGGACAGGTGATGCACTTCCTCGTGAATTGCCTCTTCAGCTGACAAAATAGTAATGAGAAGGTCTGAAATTACGCAGTTCAAAGAGACTGGTAAGAATCTCAGACTATTTTGTATCACCTAAGTAGACAATAAATTTGTATTTACTACAGTGTAAGCAAGTATTATTCATCATCAAAAGTAAGGTTTTTTAAAAAAATATTAAAGTATATTTAGGATAAATATAAATTTCCTCTAAAACCATACAGAAAACACAATAAAACATATAATTAAAATAAAAATTCCAAAATGAAGTTAAGTTAAAAAAAAAAAAAAAAAAGAGGCAAGGGGCGCCTGGGTGGCGCAGTCGGTTAAGCGTCCGATTTCAGCCAGGTCACGATCTCGCGGTCCGTGAGTTCGAGCCCCGCGTCGGGCTCTGGGCTGATGGCTCGGAGCCTGGAGCCTGTTTCCGATTCTGTGTCTCCCTCTCTCTCTGCCCCTCCCCTGTTCATGCTCTGTCTCTCTCTGTCCCAAAAATAAATAAAAACGTTGAAAAAAAAAATAAAAGTAATCGCTAGATTTGGACAGGTTCCAAATCTTGAATATGTGCAGAATTGCCACAGGAGTAATAAAAGCAGACAAATTATGGTTGTTGCCAAATTATTATTATTAATATTAAATATTAAAAGTCATTTAATTTCATTTCATATTGATTCAAAAGGTTACAGCTAGTAAGTAGAAGCAACTACTTTAATATTTTCAAAACACTACTTATTCACTTAAGTCTGGATATTTCATTAATTTTGTCTATTTTTAAGAGGAAAAATAGCGTTTAAGTCCAAATTTTTCCTATGTTTTATTTCCTTGTGTACACGTTTTAAAATGTGTATTTCAAAATTAATTTTAAGTGTGGTCAATCTATCCTCCAATCTGAAAGCAAAACTAACTATAAAAAAACAAAATATTTTTTATTAAAATACTATCTCCCAATCTCTACCATTATATAAATTACTCTTGCCACAAAGCTCACTAATAAAAAAGAAACTGTTTATACAAGTTGTAAAGAAAATAGATGACAACCCAGTGGAACATTTGTTATTGTACCTTCAACACAGTTCATGTCAAACATTTCGGTATGTTTAAAAATGAGCCAAACCATTGCTAAGAAGCAACACAGCTATGTATGTTTACAAAGTCTCTTTTTGAATTTAGCATCAAGTATTATGTTTGCCTTCAACTATAGATAATACAAAAAAATGGGATAATAATCCAAAAGTGGGATGGGGAGCCTTTCTTGGTTTTTGTTTGTTTGTTTGTTTGTTTGTTTTTTAAGGACAAGATACAAATATTTCTACCAAAAAAAAAACCAACCAAACAAACAACCCAATTTATTTAAAATACACACACACACACACACACACACACACACACACACACACACGTTTTTAAATTTAAAGACTGCACCATGCAGGATTATACCCTGATTAGGTACCCTGGGATGTGTTCCAAACTAATCTAAAGTCTGTGTAATACCTTATCTTAACAATTTACAGATGTTAAGCAACCAAACACAAACTTGAATGAAAGATTATTGTGATAGAATATGGCTTCTGAAACTCCATGCCATACATCAGAATTATGAAGAACATGGGAACAATTTTTATTTTTAAAATTTTTCCTAAGTGTTTATTTTTGAGAAAGAGAGCACGAGTGGAGGAGGGGCATAATGAGAGACAGACACACACACAGAATCCAAACAGGCTCCCAGGCTCTGAGCTGTCAGCACAGAGCCCCATGCAGGGCTCAAACTCATGAACTGGGGGATCATGACTTGAGCCGAAGTCAGATGCTTAACCGACTGAGCCAACCAGACACCCTTGGAAAATTTTATTCAGAACTTTTGCACTAATAGCATTTTGAATTCTATCTAGAGAATCCTTAAGAAATACAATAGACCATTTTATGGCATAAAAATCATATTCAGATGTAAGAAATACTTTATACATGAAATATTACAGATCCAGACATACAGAGAAGAAGAAATGTGCCTTAGATTTATTTACTCTCAATGATATTACTAAGGTGATTAGTGGTGACAGTGAGGTACAGAATTCCTATGTTAACACAATTGTCTTGTTTATAAAAATCTGGGGCACCTGAGTGGCTCAGTCAGTTAAGCCTCTGACTCTTGGTTTCAGCTCAGGTCATGATCTCAGAGTCCGTGATTTCTGGTCCCACATTCGGCTCTGCACTGATGGCAGAGCCTGCTTAGGATTCTCTGTCTCCCTGTCTTTCTGCCTCTCCCCTGCTCAATTTTTATCTCTCTCTTTCTCTCTATAACATGAAGAATAAATATAAGCATGAAGACTTTTTACAAAGATAAAATGTGAAATACTGAATTGTATTTAATACAGCATTCAAAAATAGTTATACTAACATTTTGAAAAACATGAAAAAGAAAACAGGAGATATTCAGCTTTATTATAGATGCTGCATTTTCTGAATATTTTTACTCATTTTCCTTACTTTCTCTATTCATTGAAGGTACGCTAGCAGAAACTGGGGACAAAATTATTAAGGTGATATTTTAACTTTTTTGACAATAGTAGATGAGACAGTAGAAAATAATTGATTACTAAGCAGACGACAATGAGAGAGTTCTCTTTGGTACTTGTTTCAGAGTGCGTGTGCATTTCTCCCAGTCTTTTGTTATTGCTGTTGCTATTTCATTAGTTTATTTTTTTCCTTTTGGAAGTTTTATAAAATACATGAGCAGAGAAGTGAACTGATATATCTCAGGTTTTATAATAAGGCCCCTCTGGTTGCTGTGTTAAGTTGAGCATAAAATGTAGGGAATCCATTGTGGAATTTTTATTAACTGAATTCTAATACCGGTATTTTTATTCTCTTTTGGTTCCTCTTTAGCAGATACATTTCCCTATCCCTTTAGGTTATCTATTTGTGTAATTTTGTTGGATATGCATTTCTTTTTATATGTAGCAAAAGCCTTAACTATTTTTTTTAATTCAGCCCAAGAATCTTTGTGTTTTAGTAGCATCCAAACACACACCAATCCTTACTTTATATTTCCTGACTGACATGATAATATAAGATGTTCCTCTCTTCATGGAAAGTAAATGCTCACACCTGCACTCTGGATACCACCCCTCTTGCCCAGTGAGGATTTCACTCCATCACTGACCCCTTCATTTTCCTGCGTCTTCAACCTTGCCTTCTCTATTTCTCCTTTCCTCTTGGCATATAACTATTAAAGAATTTAGAATAATCAAAACTTTTTTGTCTTTAACCTGTTCTCTCTCTAGCCACTGATTTTTCTCTAAAAATCTTTAAAATCAAGCTACCTGTTAATGTAACCTAAATTAATACTCTCTCCACTTTGTTACATCCCTTTTATTTCTCAATAATCTGACTCCAGTCTCTAAAGCTGTATTTAATTATCTTTCACAGATATTAGTGATTTCTTCCATGGTGCTAATTTCACATATAGACACTTTCTCATCTTTTTCCTATAGAGTGTATGTCATTTAAGACTACCTATCTTTTTTTGGTTTCTGGATATTAATGATAATTTTCTGTTCTCGTCTACATCCTACTTGCATCACCTCTTCTTGTATTCCTTGCTAAAAATCTTCCTTCTTCACTCTTATTAAATGTTAAGGTCACACAGAGCTCCATTTCTGCTCTTCTGCATTTCTTATTCCAATAGATTCCATGTGAGACGGAAACAGGACTTCTATTTTTTTTTTAATTTTTTTTTCAACGTTTATTTATTTCTTGGGACAGAGAGAGACAGAGCATGAACGGGCGAGGGGCAGAGAGAGAGGGAGACACAGAATCGGAAACAGGCTCCAGGCTCCGAGCCATCAGCCCAGAGCCTGACGCGGGGCTCGAACTCACGGACCACGAGATCGTGACCTGGCTGAAGTCGGACACTCAACCGACTGCGCCACCCAGGCACCCCAGGACTTCTATTTTTTTAATCACAACCCTTTCTGAAAAATATTTTTCAGAAAGTTTATACGATAAATTAGTATTTGTTTAATAAATTAAATTGGTGATTACTATACTGTATGACCACCCACACAGCAAATCAAGCAATTAATGTGAGTGATCCTAACCTACCCTCTCCCTAATGCTTCTTCCAATAATAACTCTGATTCCTGAATATGATGACTCAAATTTGCTTCCTCTTACCTATTCCCACTGTACTGACTAATCTGAGGTCATGATCTCTTTCTATCAAGATTTCTATAACTGATAGCCTAATAGATTTTCTTCTTCCTTTTATTGGCCCTGCAATAAATCCTCCATACCTTTTCAGATCTTCCAAAATTTAAATTTGACAAAATCACTCCCTGTATTAAAGATATCATCATGACTCTTTTTTAGCATACTATGGTTCTTTCTTATGTTTTCAACCTCATCAACAGCTGTTTCCCACATACACTCCATTCTCCAGTTTTCTGAACATTGTGCAGTTCCTAGAATTTGTTCCAGATGTTTATAGCTATATGACCTCATTTAAAGGTTCACCCCATATCCAAATGGATTTATACATTTTATAACATCTTCTTTCACATGTATTTATTGATAAGGTAAAATTTTCATATGTATCTTATCTCCCAGAGTTATGCATTATGAAGAAAACTAATAAGATTATTGTGTGTTCAACATAGTATTCCTAAAACTTGATATCTTATTTTTCTACTTTTAATGGCATAAACTCCTAATTTCAATAATGAAATAGGGACCCCCTGGGTGGCTCAGTCAGTGAAGCATCTGACTTTGGCTCAGGTCATAATCCCATGGCTTGTGGGTTCAAGCCTATGTCAGGCTCCTTGCACTCACAGTGCGGAGCCTGCTTGGGATTCTCTCTCCCTCTCTCTGTCTCTGTCTCTGTCTCTCTCTCAAAATAAATAAATAAACACTAAAAAATAATGAAAACACAAAGTGTTATTTGTTCTTATTCTGTTATGCTGGGATACCAAACACTATAATATACTACACAACTGCAGAATTTAGACTGATAAAGATCATTACTGTATAATACCTACAGTGTATTTATATCTATCCCTGAAGTGAATTATTACAGAAAGAGCATAACAAATGTTTTTATGTTGAATTGTTCTAAAACTACATGGTCTAAAATAGTGAATAAGCCAATATACTTAAAAACCATAAGAGACTCTTGACTATAGAGAACTTAGGGTTGCTGGTGGAGAGGTGGGTGGGGGATGGGCTAAGTGGGTGATAGATATAAAGGAGGACACTTGTGGTAAGCACTGGGTGTTATGTGTAAGTAATGAATCACTAAATTCTACTCCTGAAACTAATATTACACTATATGTTAACTAACTAGAATTTAAATAAAAATTTGAAATAAACAAAAAAGATTTAAAAAACACATGTATAGCCTTTATGGTTTAAAAACATTTTATTCTGGCTTGTAAGTTTTGGGTAGTACCACAGTAGTAGCCCAGAAATAGGTATAGATAGATCTTTGAGTCTTTATCCAGATTCTAAACTGCTCTTGTTTAAGGTAAGACTCTAGAATGCCTGACAGTGAATCGCTATTGGGACCATTAAGCTGAAGAAATAATTCAAATACATTTTCTTTTCAAGTCAAATGGAATAACCACCAGGATAGATCACAGGCAGCCCATTAAAAAAAAATCTCAATACATTTAGAGAACTGTTATCACACAGCATATATTCTCTGATAAGTATTTAATAAAATTATGAGGCAGTTGGGTGGCTCAATCAGTTAAGTGTCCACCTTTTGATTTTGGCTCAGGTCATGATCCCATGGTTCATGAGACTGAGCCCCACACTGGGGATTCTCTCTCTCCCCCTCTTTCCTACCCTCCCCCAGTGACACACTCTCTCTCTCTCTCTCTCTCTCTCAAAATAAATAAATAAAACTTTTAAAAAGTTAGCATTTAAAAACTTAATAAAATTAGACAATAACTCAAAATTCTGGAAATAGCATAATTTTGGAAATAAAGCAACACATATCTAAATGTGACAAGGCCAAAAATATCACAAGAGACATTAAAATAAGTATGCATCTGAATAATACTAAAAATATAACCTATCAAAACTTGTAAGATGCACCAAAAACACGTCTTAGAGAGAAAACTTAGCATTAAATACTCTATTGCAAAAGAAACAATTATAAAATCAATGATCTAAGTTCCTACCTTAAGAATAAAAATGAATGAATTAATTAACACAAATAAATATGGGGTAAAGAAGAAAATAATAAAGATGAAAGTGGAAACCAATAAAGTATAAAATTTCAAAATCAATAACCTAAAGAAAATCAGTAAAATAAAAACATATGGCTCTTGCAAGGGACTAATAAAATTGATGAACATCCCCTTGACTGATCAAGAAAAACCATAGAGAATAAAACTACCAAAAGGGAGGGCATCATTAAAGACCCGGGATTAATTAAAAAGATAAACACTGGAATATTATTAACAATTTTATGCCAATAAATTAATTAACATGAATCAAATAAATTCCATAAAAATGTCAAATTAGCAAAATGGACACAAAAAGAAATAGAAAACCTGAATATTCCTGTAACTAGTATAGAAGTTGAATTCATAATTAAAAGACAACTTACAATTAAAATGCCAGAACTATCTTCACTAGAAAATTATTTTTAACATATTTGAAGAGTAAATTATATCAATCTTACAAAAGCATTTTTTTTAATTAAAAAAGGAAAATAACTCACTCCCACTTCTAAACCCATTTTATAAGGTCAACTTAGTCCTAATACTAAACTCCTGATACAGGAAACCCTGCTATTAGAAATTACAATAAAAATCCAACATTCCTCTTATGAAAAATTATATGTTAACAAGTTGTACAACATAAAATAAGCGAATAAATTCTTATAAAAATGCAACTTTCCAAGACTGAATCATGAAAAAATAGAAAATCTGAACAAATGGATTACTAGTAAGATTGAATCAATAATCAAAAACTTCCCAACAGACAAAAGTGCAGGACCATATGGATTCACTAGTGAATTACACCATTCGAAGAATTAATAGCAATCCTTTTCAAACTTTTCCAAACAGAAAAGAAAGGAACACTTTTATACTCATTTTACAAGGCCAGCATTACTCTGATGCCAAAACTAGACAAGTACACCACAAAAAAATAAAATCAGACTAATATACCTGATGGGCATAGATGTGAAAATCTTCAACAGAATATTAATAAACCAAATTGAACAATACACTAAAAGGATCATACACCATGACCAAGTGGGACTTATTCCAGGCGTGCAAGAATGGTTCAATATCCACAAACCAGTCAATGTGATATATCACATTAGTGAAATTAAAAGTAAAAATAATACAATATCCCAATAAGTGCAGAAAAAGCCTCTGACAAAATTCAACATCCATTTATAATAAAAATTATCAACAAAGTTGATATAGAGGGAGCTTACCTCAACATAGTGAAGGCCATATATGACAAGTCCACAGCTAACATCATACTTAGTGAAAAAAAAACTCAAAAACTTCCTCCAAGATCAGGAACAAGACAAGGATGCCCACTATCCCCACTTTAATTTAATGATTATTGGAACTCCTAGCCATAGCAATTAGGCAAGAAAAAGGATTAAAGGCATCCAAATTTCAAATGGCAAATTTGCAGATGGCATGATGTTATATTTAGAAAACCTAAAGGCTCCACCAAAAAAATTGTTAGAATTGATAAATGAATTCAGAAAAGTTGCAAGACTTAAAAAAATCAACATACAAAAATAGTGTTTCTATTCAGTAATAATGAACTATCAGAAAGAAAAATAAAGAAAATAATCCCATATACAATTGCATCAAAAAGAATAAAATATCCAGGAATAAATTTAACCAAGGAAGTGAAAGACATGTACACTGAAAACTATAAGACATTAATAGAAGAAATTAAAGAAGACACAAGTTGAAAGATATTCTGTGCTCATGGATTAGAAGAACTGACATTGTTAAAATGTCCATACTATCCAAAACAATCTACAGATTCAATGCAATCCCTATCAAAATTCCACTGGCATTTTTCACAGAAATAGAACAAACAATACTAAAGTTTGTGTGGAACCAAAAAAGGCCCCCCAATCAACCAAAACAATCTTCAGAAAGAAGAACAAACTGGAGGTATCAGGCTCCCTGATTTAAAATTATATTTCAAAGCTATAATAATCAAAACAGTATGGCATTGGTATAAAAACAGACACATAGATCAATGGAACAGAATAGAGAGCCCAGAAATAAACCCGTGTTTATATGATCACTTAATTTATGACAAATGAGCCATGAATATACAGTGGGGAAAGAAAAATCTCTTCAATAAATGGTGTTGGGGAAATTGGGTGACATATGCAAAAGAATGAAACTGGATCTCTACCTTGCAAGATACACAAAATCAACTTGAAACGATTAAAGATTTTAACATAGGCTGTATGTTATGTTATGTTATGTTATGTTATGTTATGTTATGTTATGTTATGCTTACCTTATGTTAAAGATTTTAACATAAGATTTGGAACCATAAAAATCTTAGAAAAAAGTATAGGTCATAAGCTCCTTGACATCAGTCTTGGCATCAGTTTTTTGATCCGACACCAAAAGCAAAGGCAACAGAAACAAAAATAAATAAGTGGTATTACATCAAAATAAAAACCTTCTGCACAGCAAATGCAATCATCAACAGCACAACAAGGCAACCTACTGAATAGAAGAAAATATGTGCAAATCATGTATCTGATAAGGGTTTAATATCCAACATATATAAATAACTTATACCACTCAACAGCAAATAAATAAATAAATATTTTTTTAAAAAATGGGCAGAAGATCTGAATAGACATTTTTCCAAAGAAGATATACATATGCCAATAGACACATGAAACATACGTTAAACATTACTAACCACCAGGTAAATGCAAATCAAACCACAATGAGATATTACCTTACACCTGTTAGAATGGGTATTATAAAAAAGACAAGAAACAGCAAGTGTTGGAAAGGATGTGGAGTAAAAGGAACACTTTGTGTACTGTTGGTATGGTTACTATGAAAACAATATAGAGATTCCTCAAAAAATTAGTAAAACCACCATATGATCCAGCAATTCCGCTTCTGGGTACTTATTTGAGAAAAGGAAAACACTAACTTGTAAAGACATATGCACTGAAGGGGGTCAAAAGGTACAAACTTTCAGTTATAAAACAATTTACGGGGATATACTGTACAGCACAGTTACTAGAGTTAATAATAATGTATCACATATTTGAAAGTTGCTAAGAGAGTAAATCTCAAAAGTTCTCATCACAAGAAAAAATTTTCTTGCCAAGTATGCAAAGATAATGTTAACTAGAGTTATTGTGTCAATTATACCTCAATTAAAAAAAAAAAAACAAATATCTTAGAAACATAGAAGCAAAAATCTTTCGAAAAATAATTAGAAAATCTACAGAAAACCTACCACTAACAATACACTTGATGAAAGCACAAAGCTTTCTACCTAAGATCAGGAACAAGGCAAGGATGTCTGCTCTCAATACCACTATTAACCATTGTTGTAGAGGTCAAAACAAATATAATAAGGCAATAACAAGAAACAAAACATAAGTTTTGAAAAGGAAAAAGTAGATCTATCCTTATTTTCAGAAGCCATGATAGTATATATAGGAACTCTTAAAGAATCTACAAAACACTACTGGAACTAATAAGCAAGCTTAGCATGTTATAGGATGCTAAAGTCAATAGCAGAATATAAAGTCAATATACAAATATCAATTTTATTTCCATATACTAGCAGTAAAAAACTTGAGAGTTATTTTTTAAATGCCATTTATAAAAACATACAAAACTGATACCTAAGGGTAGGTAGATTTAACAAAATATGTGCAAAATATCTGCATTAAAATTTATACAACATTCCTTAAAAAAATTTATGACGATTGCTATGGACTGGACTGCATTCCCTTCAAAGTTCTTATGTTGAAAAACTAACCACAAATGTGACTGTATTTGGAAATAGGGCCTACAAGGAGATAATTAAGATTAAATGAGGTCAAAAGAGTAGGGCCCTGACCTGACAGGATTAGGATTAGTGTGCTGCTAAGAGAGAAGAGAGCACTGTTGCCACCTAGCCCCCTCTCTGCCCTGCCTTTACAAGCACAGAGAAAAGGCCAGATTTGGACACAGCCAGAAAAAAAAGAGAGCTCTCCTCTCTTTTATTTTTTAGCCTTATTTCAATTTGATTCTTTTATATAGTTTCTGGTTCTTTGTTTAAATTCTGTCTTGTCCACCTAACAACAGACCAAGGTTGCTGGCATTTTAACTTTAGACTTCTCAGTCTCCAGAATTGTAAGAAATTTCAGTTGTTTAAACCACACCGTCTATGGTATTTTCTTTATGGCAGCTCAAGCAGACTAATACAAAAAAATAAAATAAAGTAAGTGGAGGTATACATAATATTTATTGATTGGAAAAGTCAGCATTGTTTTGATGCCATTTCTCCCAAAAGTGAGGTACTGCCAGAAGACTACAGGTCAGGAGAGAGAAGTTTGGTCGTGTTTTCTCTATGTGTTACTGGTAGGTAGTTCAGACAAGACTTTATCCTGTATAGTTCCCCTTGGGTGCAGTTCTCATTAGAGTGTTCTCCTAGGGCCTCAGTAGTACCATTTCTTCCCCTTATTCCTATCTACTAGATAGTTCATGGCTTCCCAGCTTTAAACCAACTCAATCCATGATTGGATTAAAGCAATCTGCTTCTATCCTTTGTGCCTGGAAAAAGCAAAGTACACTATTTTTGAGGCATAATAACATTACAAGAGCCTCAAATTATAGCCATGATTTTTCATAAAAAATATAAGACATCCATACAAAAATTACTACAATACCAAGAGGCAATACCACTTGAAAAGACAAAGACAGAGATAGAGAGAGGTGGATAAAGAAAGACAAAAACAGATGAAGAGAGAGTGGGAGAAGAATAAAGAGAGAGGGAGAGATAGACACACTTAATGGAAATAGATTCACAGGAGATCCAGATATCACAGTCATAAGATATGTATTTCAATACATTGTTCAATATGTTCAATAAGTTAGGTGGACAAGACAGAGAATTTAAACAGAGAACCAGAAACCATACAAAAGAATCAAACTTAAATTCTACGGCTGAAAAATAAATATAGCAAAATAATTAAGAACACAGTAGATTGGTATACTTTCAAATTAGACAAAACAAGATAAAATTAGTAAATTCAAATTAGGTTTAAATGTGCAGGCTGAAGTAGAGAAAGGAAAAAGTATTGAAATACAAAATAGGGATAATCATAAGAGATATGTAAAACATGGTGAAAAGGTTTATCATATGGGTAATTGGAGTCCTAGAAGGAGAGAATAAAACGTATGGAGCAGAGGCAACACCTGAGGCCATGATTTTCCAAAACCAACTGCTATGGGCAGAATGCTTCTGTCTCCCCTATATTCATAAGTTGAATCCCTAATTCCCAATATGACAGTATTGGGGGCCTTTGGGAGGTAAAGGGATTTAGAAGTGGTGATGAGGGTGGGGCCCTATAATAGGATTAATGCCTTTATAAGAAGAAGAAATCAGAGCTCTCTCTCCCCCATCATGTGAGGAAACAGGAGAAGGTTGCTGTCAGAAAGATGGCTCTTATCAAGAATCAAAGCAGCCTGCACCTTGATATTGAACTTCCTAGCCTCCAGAACTGTGAGAAATAAATGTCTCATATTTAAGCCACCCAGATTATAGTATTTCGTTATAATAGCCAAAGGTGACTAAAACACCAACGAAAACCATCATGCCAAGATTCAAGAATTGCTGTAAACCCTAAACAGAATAAACACAAAAACAAAAAATTAACTAAAACAATACATAGGCATGCCATAATGAAACTACCAAAAACCAAAACCAAAACTTTTAAAATAGCCA
This sequence comes from Herpailurus yagouaroundi, assembly GCF_014898765.1. Taxonomy (NCBI): domain Eukaryota; kingdom Metazoa; phylum Chordata; class Mammalia; order Carnivora; family Felidae; genus Herpailurus; species Herpailurus yagouaroundi. The sequence goes on along the minus strand of NW_024412394.1, from coordinate 33,796,549 downwards.
CAGGGAAAAGATACATTATTTTCAAAGGAGTAATCATAAAATTAACAACTGACCTCTCAACAGAAGTTAGAAAACATATAATTATATTTTTGGTGATAAAGACAAATAAATGCCAAATACAATTCTATAGTAGTGAAAAATATCTTTTAAAATAAAGGCATTTTGATTCTAAAAAAAAGTGATTGTGTTACCTGCAACCACAGTAAAAAAAAATATTAAGGAGAGTTTTTAACAGAAGGAAAATGATGCTAGGTGGAAACAAAGATATGGCAAATGTTGGAAAGCAAAAACTGGTAAATCTAAATGGAGATTGATGACAAACAAGAATAACTTATAATATTAATCTTATAAACTAAAACATAATAACAGCATTAAATGTTGGAAGGGAAAAACTATATTAATCTAGTATAAGGTTCTTGTATATTCCAAGAAGTGATAAATATATTAATATACATTAAGCATTTATAAGATTTTGTGGATAACAAATAAAATAATGTATCACTAACAAGCTAGTGGAAGGATAAAATGCTTAATATAATTAATTCAAAAGTAAGTAAGAAGATAGGAGATAGAAAATATAAAGTAAAATGGTAAATTTAAACCTAAATATAATGTCACTTTATGGAATGTTTACACAATAAATGTTTCAACTAAAAGGAATAAATCATCAAACTGAATTTTGTAAGCCACATAAGTGAACTATTTGCTAATTAGAAGAGATTCCCCTTGAATATGAGGATACAAGGGGATTAAAGAAGAAAAAGCAAAGAAATATCACACAAACACTAACCAGAAGAAAGCTGGTAGAGTTACAATAATATCAGAACAAGTAGAGTTTATGTAAGAAACCTTACTAAAGATAAAAAAAGTGAATTTTATTGTGATATAAGATTAATCCATCCAAAAGACACTATATTCTAATTTATATGCATTAACAACATAATGTCAACATATATAAAGGAGAACTTGACAAAAATAGGCAAATCACAAGTATAATGTGAGATACAAACACATCTCTAAGTGACTGACGGAACATGCACAGTAAAAATCAGTAAGCATATAGAAGAATTGAGTAAAATTTGGCTTCATTGATACGTATAGGTAGAACTATGCTCATTAGTTGCAAAATAACAAATGTGCAAATGTGCTCTCTATATATTAATGCAATCCTCCACTAACATCTACAAAAAAATCCCACCCTCCAAGTCTTTCTGGAAATGTATAAGGTCACTCTAAAATTGTTGTGGGAATGCTAAAGGCCAAGAAGAACCAAGATAACCTTGAAAAAATAATTTCAGAGACCTACATTGTTTTTATTCCATTATCCCTATGTTCCATTAGGCATAATCCTTTTTTAAAGCATCAGTTACTAGGCCAATTGGACAGTTACCACTCTTTTATTTAAGACAGATGATTCTTATCTATTCTAAAAAATATACAACCATATAACTGTAGTGTAAGATCTGAGAGTTGTTCCTTTTCTTTTTTTAATTGAAGTATAATTAACATACAGTGTTTTATATTATTTTCAGGTGTAGAGCAAAATGATTCAACAATTCTATACATCACTCAGTGCTCATCACAATAAGTGTAGTAATCATCTGTCACCAAACAACACTTTTATAGTCTTATTGACAATATTCCCTATGCTGTGCTTTTTCCTCTCCATAACTTATTTATTTTGTGACCGGAAGCTTGTACCTTTTAATACCTTTGACCTCTTTTCCCCATGCACCACCCCCACCTCCCCTTTGGCAACCATCTGTTTGTTCTTTCTACTTAAGAGTCTGGGATTGGGGCGCCTGGGTGGCTCAGTCGGTTGGGCGTCCGACTTCAGCTCAGGTCATGATCTCACAGTCTGTGAGCTCGAGCCCTGCGTGGGGCTCTGTGCTGACAGCTCAGAGCCTGGAGCCTGCTTCCCAGTCTGTGTCTCCCTCTATCTCTGCTCCTCCCCTGCTCACGCTCTGTCTCTCTCTGTCTCAAAAATAAATAAAAACATTAAAAAAAAAGAGTCTGGGATTATTTTATCTCTGTTTTCCTTTGTTTCTTGTTTTGTTTCTTAAATTCCACATATGGGTGAGATTATATGGTATCTGTCTTAGCATTATATCATCTAGATCAATTCATGTTGTTGTATATGGCAAGATCTCATTCTTTTTTAGTGCCAAGTAATATTCCATTGCATATAAATACCAAACCTTCTTTATTCATTCATTTAACAATGGACACTTGGCTTGTTTCCATATCTTAGCTATTGTAAATAATGCTGCAATAAACATAGGACTGCATGTATCTTTCTAAATTATTGTTTTCATTTCCTTTGGATAAATACCAAGTGGAATGACTGGATCATATGGTATTTCTATTTTTAATTTTTTTGAGGAAATTCTGTACTGTTTTTACACAATGACTGTAACAATTTGCATTACCACCAACAGAGCACAAGGGTTCCTTCTTCTTACATCCTCACCAACATGTTATTTCTTGTCTTTTTGATTCAGGCCATTCTCACAGGTATAAGATAATACTGTGATTTTGATTTGTATTCAGCTGATGATGAGTCACGTTGAGCATCTTTTAACGTGTCTGTTGGCCATCTGTAGGTTTTCCTGCAAATTTACTGAATTAATTTATCAGTTCTAGGAGCTTTTTTGTGGAGACTTTAGGGTTTTCTTTATTTAGTATCAGGTCATCTGAGAATAGTGAGTTTAACTTCTTCCTTACCACTTTCGATGTCTTTTATTTCTTTTTCTTGTCTGATTGCTAGGGCTTGGACTTCCAATACTATGCTGAATAAAAATGATGCGAATGGACATTGTTGTCTTTTTCCTGATACTAAAGTAAAAATACAGTTTTTCACCACCGAGTATGATGTTAGCTGTGAGGTTTTCATATATGACCTTTATTATGTTGAGGTATGTTCCCTATAAATCTACTTATTGAGAGTTTTCACCATGAGTGGATGATGTACTTTGTCAAACACTTTTTGGCATTTATTGAGAGTATCATATGGTTTTTATCCTTTCTTTTGATAATGTGATGTATCACATTAATTGATTTGTGAATGTTGATCCACCCATTTAATCCGTGAAATAAATGCCACTTGATCTTGGTGAATGATTTTTAAATATATTTTTGATTTCGGTTTGCAATATTTTGTTGGGGATTTTTCCATCTATGTTCATCAGGGATATTGGCCTGCAGTTTTCTTTTTTGTAGTGTCTATCTGGTTTGGGTATCAGGGTAATGCTGAATGAATTTGGAAGCTATTCTTTCTCTTCTATTTTTGGAGTTTGAGAAGGCATTAACTTCTTTAAATGCTTGTTAGAATTCACCTGTGATGCCTTTTGGTAATGGACTTTTGTTTGTGGGGGGTTTTTTTTTTTTTTTTTTTACTGATCCAAATTCATTACTAGCAAGCAGTCTAGTCAAATTTTCTATTTCTTTCTGATTCAGTCTTGAGAGATTTTATGTTTCTAAGCATTTATCCATTTCTTCTAGGCTCCCCAATTTGTTGGCATATAATTTTTCATAATATTTTCTTATAATCCTTTGTATTTCTGTCATATTGATTGTTACTTGTCCTCTTTAATTTCTGGTATTATTTATTTGAATCCTCTCTGTTTTTCTCATGATGAGTCAGGCTTAAGGTTTATCAATTTTGTTTACCTTCTCAAAGAACGAGCTCCTGGTTTCATTGATCTTTTCACTTTTGTTTTGTTTTGTTTTATTTTGTTTTGTTTGTTTTTGGTTTAGTCCCTATTTCATTTATTTCTGTTCTAATCTTTTTATTTCTTTCCTACTACTGGCTTTGGGCTTTGTCTGTTCCTTTTCTGGCTCTTTTAGGTGTAAGGTTAGGTTGTTTATTAGAGATTTTTCTTATTTCCTGAAGTAGGCCTGTATTGCTATAAAATTCCATTTTAGATCTGCTCTCCTTTTGCTGCATCCCAAAGATTTTGGACCATTGTCTTTTCCTTTCTTTTGTTCCCATGTATTTCATGTATTTTTAATTTCCTCTTCCATTACTTGGTTAATCCATTCATTATTTAGCCTCCAAATATTTGTGTTCTTTCCAGATTTTTTTCCTGTAATTGATTTTAGGTTTCATACAGTTGGGGGTCAGAAAAGATGCATGGCATGATGTCAGTCTTCTTGAATTTACAGAGACTTGTTTTGTGGCTTAACGTGGTCATCCTGAAGAATGTTCCACGTGCTCTTGTAAAGAATGTGTATTCCACTGTTTTATTTATTTTTTTTAATTTTTTTTCAACGTTTTTTATTTATTTTTGGGACAGAGAGAGACAGAGCATGAACGGGGGAGGGGCAGAGAGAGAGGGAGACACAGAATCGGAAACAGGCTCCAGGCTCCGAGCCATCAGCCCAGAGCCTGATGCGGGGATCGAACTCCCGGACCGCGAGATCGTGACCTGGCTGAAGTCGGACGCTTAACTGACTGCGCCACCCAGGCGCCCCTGTATTCCACTGTTTTAGATGGAATGTTCTTTATATGTTTGTTAGGTCTATCTGGTCTAACCTGTAATTCAAAGCCATTGTTTCCTTGTTGGTTATCTGTTTGGGCAATCTATCCATTGATGTAAGTGAGGTGGTAAAGTCCCCTACTATTATTTTATTTCCGTTCATTTCTCCTTTTAAGTCAGTTAAGAGGCACTGTCATATTGGGTGCATAGATATTTATGATTGTTATATCCTCTTGTTAGATTGATTTCTTTATCTTTATGTACTGTCCTTCTTTGTCTCTTGATACAGTCTTTCTTTTAAAGTCTATTTTGTCTGATATAAGTATTGTTTCCACAGCTTTCAATTCCATTTGCATAGTAAATATTTTTTCATCCCTTCACTTTCAATCTGTATGTGTCTTTAGGTCTGAAGTAAGTGTCTTGTAGGTAGCAAATAGATGGGCCATGCTTTTTTATCCATTTAGTTGCCCTATGTCTTTTAATTGGAGTATTAAGTCCATTTACATTTAAAGTAATTACTGATCAGTATGTACTAATTGCCATTTTGTTACTTGCTTTCTGATTGTCCTTGTAGTTCTACTCTGTTTCTTCTTTCTTGCTCTTTTCTCTTTTGGCTTGATTGTTTTCTTTATTATTATGCTTGGATTCCTTTCTCTTTGTGTGCGTATCTATTATAGGTTTTTGACTCGTGGTTACCATTAATTTCATACATAACATTTTATGTGTATTGTAGTCTATATTAAGTTGATGGTAGGTTAAATTTGACTCCATTCCAAAAGTACTAAATTTTTTACTTCTCTCTCCATATTTATGTGGACAGTGTCATATTTTATATCCTTTTATTTTGTGAATGCCTTGACTGATTTTTGTAGATCTAATTGATTTTACTGCTTTTGTGTTTTAACTTGCATACTGGTTTTATAACCTACTACCTTTATCATATGTTTGCATTTAACTGTGAATTTTTTTCCTTTCCTAATTTTCTTACCTCTACTTATGGACTTTTCTTTATACTCAAAGTCTTCCCTTTAATGTTACTTATAGGGCTGGTTTGGTGGTGATGAACTCCTTAAATTTTATTTGCTTATGAAACTCTATCTCTCTTTCCATTCTGAATGATAATCTTGCCAGGAAGAGTATTCTTGGTTGCAGGGTTTTTTTTTTTCTTTAAATATTTTGAATATATCATGCCAGTCTCTTCTGGTCTGCAAAATTTCTGTGAAAAGTAATTTGATAGCTTTTATGGGATTTCCCTTGTATGTAACTATTTTTGTTTCTCTTGCTGCTTTTAAAATTCTCTCTTTATCACTACTTTTTGCCATTTTAATTATCATGTGTGTGGGCATGGACCTCTTTCGGTTAATTTTGTTAGGGGCTCTCTGCACTTTCAGGATCTGGATATCTGTTTCCTTCCCCAGATTTGGGAAGTTTTCAGCTATTATTTCTTCAAATAAATTTTCTGCCTTCTTCTCTCTCTCTTCTTTTTCTGTGAAATGTGAAATTATTATAATGTGAAGATTATTACCCTCATTGAGGTCACTGAGTTCCCTTAACCTATTCTCATTTTTTTTTATGATTCCTTTTTCTCTTTGCGGTTCAGCTTGCTTGCTTCCCATTACTCCATCTTCTAGATGGCTGATCTGTTCTGCATTCTCTAATCTGCTGATTCCCTCACGTGTATTTTTTATTTCAGTTATTGAGTTCTTCATCTCTGTTCTCTCTCTCTCTCTCTTTGTTGAAGGTCTGAGATCCTCCACTCTTTTCGCATGCTAAGTGAGTACTTGTGACCATTACTTTGAATTCTTTACCAGGTATATTGCTGTCTCCGTCTCATTTAGATCTTTTGCTATGAATTTGTCTTGTTCTTTCATTTGCGATATATTCCTGTCTCATCACTTTCTCTAAGTCTTTGTGTTTGTTTCTATGCATTAGGAAGGTCAAGTACATCTCTTGATCTTGAATGTAGTGGCCGTATAAAGAAGAGGTCTTGTGGTGCCCTGAGCACAATGCACCCTGGTCATTAGGACCATGTACTCTTAAGGGTGTATGTGGGTGCAAATGGCCTACTGTTGTGGCTGAATCATATTTGCGTTCAGTGTAGCTGGATGCATCAGGCAAAGTTTGGTCCTGTGCTGTTGAGGGCCTGTCTGAGGTCACCTCAGGCTTTTAGCTGGATGGTGTCAGCAGTCAGGGTACCTGTTGGCACTCAGACTTTCTGCTGTAGTTGCATGTACATGGAGCTACATGGCACTCTCCCTCACTGCTCCCTGAGAGGCTTTCATTGGTGGGCCAACCCGAAAGTGAAACCAGATGTCTGCCCTTAGTTCTTCTGCTGGGGCTGTAGTTGCTCCAAACTGCAGGACACCCTCCTTAATGCTGTCAGCTAAAAGCCTCTGGCATGCTGGTATGTGTAGTTATCCCCTCCCTACTACCCCAACGCCAAGGCAACAGTCACTTTGGAGTGGTGCCAGTCCCTGTCAGGGCTGCTTGCAGGTTATGTCTGGGCAAGAGCTGCTTTGGAGGAATGCCTTCTGAGTGGGGCAGATCTGCATGGGATGTGAGGGCAGGGCATACGGTCCTAGCAAGGTATGTGGAGAGTGTTTGTGCTGGTTCCATGTATCCAGCTATCTAGGTTAGGGGAGGGGAAGAGAAATGGTGTCCACCATCACCTTTTTTCTTAGAGAAGTCTCCTAAAGATCTCTGCCCCTCCAGTGCACATTCTGAGATTATTAAATAAATCTCCTTCATAAATACCCCTGGCACTTTTCAAACTGCTACTTTCATTCTGTGTGTTGGCCAGGTTATTTGTTAGGCTAGCTCTTTAAGGGCAAGGTATGTGGAGAGTGTTTGTGCTGGTTCCATGTATACAGCTATCCAGGTTAGGGGAGGGGAAGAGAAATGGTGTCCACCAGCACCTTTTATCTTAGAGAGGCTAGCTCTTTAAGGGCAAGGACTCAGTCTCCTATTGCCCTCCAGCGCTCTTGGAGCTCAGTCCACTGATTTTTAAGGTACTCAGAGGTAAGCCCCACTGATTTAAAAATCTTGTAAAGTTAAGCTCCACTGGTTTTCAAAGCCAAATGTTATAGGGTCTGGTCTTTCCAGTGGGAATTCCCTATGTCCGAGGTGCCTGGTATGGGGTCTGACCCTCTGTCTTCTCCATGCTTGTGGTATCCCTCCCTTTGTGGTTAGTCTCACCAGGGGTTTGGTTCAAGCACATCTCTGCCCCTCCTATCCTATTCGATGTGGCCTCCTCTCTACATTTAACTATAAGTCTGCTCTGCCAGTCATCTGGTCACTTTCAGTTTTACATGTATAGCCACTATCTGGGTGTGTTGGTGGAAGGAAGTGAGCTCAGGATCCTCGAGTCTGCCAGCTTCCTCTATCTCCCGTCCTTTTCTTTAAGGCCCAGAATATTTGCCTTACAGGGATCCCATCTGAACATAAACTCACATTCAGAGCATGATTATGTCCAAAAAGCTGTGCATAGAGAGCTACAGGGTTTTAGTAGCCAAGGTGCTGACATGGGAATTTTCAGAGGGTTGAGATAACCTGGAGGAGTGGACCCTGTAGCTATAAACTTACAAGAAGATTTGAATAGTAATTTTGATAAATTGTGAGGGGCTGATTGTAGAGTAGCATGAGAAATTCCTGGGGGCCACATTCTTAGCCCCCCACCTTCACTTTTGTGGGCTTTACATCTAGGAAATCCACCATATTCTCACAGAGAACAGCCAAGAAAAAAATCCTCATGTTTCTCAGAAGAAAAGCTGAACAAACTGAAAACCAACTCTTCTTAGATCCATCAGAGGATGTTTTTTCTTTGTTTGCAATGCAAGTGCCTTGCTGAAGGTTTGATTGCTGAGGCATCCATCCACTTCAAAGAAACATCCACTTCACAGATGGGTATCTAATAAACACAGTGCCAGCCACAGACTAAAGAAGAAGCCCACCTCCTTACCTTAAGGCTCCTTTGTTTACGAGGTTTTGGTTAATTTCCACAACTGACCATTTGGACTGCCTATTTTTTTCTCTCCCCTTGCTTTAAAGTCCTGCTATTATGTTTGAAATTCACCAATAAAGCGTGAGCCCCAGAACTCTAGGCCCTCATCCTACACTCCAGTAAAAGCAAAACCCCAGGCCTGCATGCTCTCACTCTTGCTCTTGCCCTCAACCTCTCTGTCTGTCTCTTTCTCTGTCCTCAGTGTGTGGCCTCAGGTGTGCCCCGTAATTTCCAGGACTTGTAAGTAATAATTTTTGTTCAGTTTCCTGATGCTAAGGGTGCCTTGCAATCATAAGAACCACAAAAACTGTGCCAGCCACAACACTGGTCATAGACACGCTGAGACTGGCACACAACAATACCTGTAAAAGATTCACAATGACTATATATCTTGGATTTTCTGGTATTCTTACATTGATAGAATTTAATTATTTCAATAAATGTAGATTAATAACATGTTAATTATATGTAGATTAATGATTATGCTTTTGTAAGAATTTTCACATTAGCCAATTAACCAGTTTATTTTTCCTTTAACTTCTCACAACATGTTTTTGATACATTTTTTATTTTCATATTAATCTCTAGCTTTTTGTTGCAGTTATCCTCCCTACGACTGCAGCTCCTTGAAAGGTGAGTCTTTTTTATTTTCTTTTAATCTTATAGACCAACCATCCTATGCTCTAGACATAATTGATGCTCAATAAATTTCTGTTGAATTGTTCATTTGCTATGCATTTTAGAGTTGTACAATGATTACATTCATCCATTGGTTAGTTGTCAGAAAGCATAGCAATATACTGCTCCTTAGTAGGAGCCAAAAACCTCAACCAAAAGAAAAGGGAAAAGGTTCTGCTTTTTGTATAATGTGTAGCTCTTTCCACATGGAATTATATTCCCAGCTTGCAGAATTATAGCTGTTTCATATAGATGTATATATATTATTTTCTTTCCAGGAATCGAGCAGTCTGCCAAGCAGAGACAATTCATCTCACAAAACAGCAAAGATATGATGAAATAGCATAATTGCTTGCATATTCAAGTTTATAATTAATTTTATACCTTCATTAGGTGAGAGTTATGTTCTCAATAGTGTCTCCCCTCGCATCTTTTTCTTTTCTCCTGCATCTTTTATACCTAATAAATAAATAAATTTATTTATACCAAATAAATTCTGCCCTTTTATGCCTTGTGTGTTTTAAATTTTGAACATTAAAAAAAGTTTCTGTAGCAATTACAACCACCTTATACAAGCAAACACATAACTGCAACTGTTAAACTCATTGGATTTTCCAGAATAATACATTTGAGGAGATAGCATTACAGACTGGCAGGTCCCATCTATGATCCTCAGTAAACTTGTATCAAAATAATTGTCATATCAAATTAAACAACTGTCAATCATATTAGGTTTGCTTCACCTGGACCCTCCTCAGAATCTTTCCTAAGTTTCCTCCAAAATGTTCTACCTTGGAAAGTATGTAAACCTGATTTTGTCTGACTACAGGTGTGTTGCTGCGGTGTTTATCTGATTGGTTATATAATGTAATAATGTAAGTTTTGATTTTATTACATAACTTATTATAGCAAATTTGTAAATTATTTCAGTATTTTTAGAACTAACAGAGATTAGAAAGTGGTCATGTAAAATTTCCAACTATCTTTGTACTATCTTTTGTTATGAGAATAATATCCTATTATAGTTCTTGAAAACTTAGGACTTTATTATAATTGTGGGGCATAGTTCTTTCAAATATCAAAGGTCAGCTCAATCCTAAGGAGAAATGTCTTTACTGGCTAACTTTAGAAATAAACATATGTCCTGGTCCAGGTCTAGAATTTAAAGATGAGAAAACTCCCTTTTTTTTACAAATGAGTAAATTGACTCAGAGAGGTCATGAACTGTCCAAGGTTTCACAATGCAGTCTCAGGAGTTTTTAATGGCAGGGCAGGGTAGGATGGGTGGGGAAATTTACATATTTCTTGCCTCCTAATTTATGGTTCCATTAGTGGCAGTATTTCTATGAATGCTGTCATAATAACAGAACACACAACCAGTAAGTAAGCACATGTCCACACATGTGCACACACACACATGCTAGATATGCACTGCACAAGAACCTTAGAAATATCGGTAGTATAAATCCAAAGTTGGGGATACAGTTGGGAACAGAACCACCTAAATACATTAAAGAAATCATAGAAAAGCATGCAGATTTAAAGTAGAAGGGTATAGCATAGTGGCTAAGAACTACCTCTGTTACTTGTCAGTAGTTATGATCCTAGGCAAGCTACCCAACTTCTCTGTGCCTCAGTTTCCTCGCTGTAAAATACGCACACTAATGGTACTACTTCCAACTTTTCTTGTGATGGTTAAAATAGTTAACATTTGCGAAGTACTTGAAATAATGCCTGACACATAGTAAGTGCTATAAAAATGTTTGGTAAGTAAATGAAATATGGGGTTTAAGAACAAGCATTTCCCATCCAGCTCATGCTATCCTTCCTACTTAAGTAGTAAGCCCTGTCTTATATACCATGTATATGGTATATTGTGAGAGAAAGACAGACAGAGAGAGAGAGAGAGAGAGAGAGAGAGAGAGAGAGATTGCTCTTCTTTGTTACAGTAGAAGAGAGTATTAGAGACAACAAGCCCATATTGCAGTGGTAAGATTTAGCCTCTGATTTAAGGAAGAATTTATTGACAGTAAGAGCCAAATACAGTTCAGATAACAGGATGGCATGTTTTTCTTCCCTGTAAAGAGTATTTTTGAAGACTAATCTGAGCAGGTTGTGGCGAAGATACTCATAGAGAATCAGAAAATCTCTCAAGACCTCTTCTTTGTAATTTTTAAACTCTGATATGTGATATCACATGTTTCAACTTTTATCCTGATGCAGCTGGTCACTTTTTCCATTCAAATAGAATATATGCCCTTCCAACTTTAAGCACTTACAGAAATTCTAGACTAAAATTATTTTCAGCTGCATTTATAATTGCAATGTGGTCCACCTGAACCAAATGTGACAATAATTCTGGCTGTCATTATTAGGGTCCTAATGATTAAAAAGTAGCAAAGGGCTTCCAATGGCTAAACTGTACCCTGTGGCCCTTCACCTAGGAGAGGATGCTTAATTTGAAGACAATATCAAGAATGAGAACCTGAGAAGTAGGATGGAAAGGAAAGCAAAAAATAAGACAGGAAAATCAGACCTGTGAATACTGATAAGCAAACAAAAAGAACAGAAATTACTGCGTATTTTTGTTTACTTCAATTCCTGCAAAACTAGGTTGAGACATTAGATTACCTATAAGGCAAACAATTCTAGCTATTCTAGCTTGAGAGATTTCTATACAATAAAATATACTTATTAATGAAGATGTGGAGGTCAAATATGCTTTAACATTTTTACTCATAAACAGAAAAAGTCCTCATGCCTCAGATTCCAATGTCTTAATTATTTCACGTCCTGACATTTCAAGAGGACATAAGGCATATCCTCTAGAGTCACCATGTCAAATTCCTACTCTACACAGGAAACCGTTAGTAGACTTACACCTCTCCTTCTTTATTCCCTGATAAAGTGCATTTTAACTATTTTCTGAAATTTAGGACCATTATACATTGAAGAGAAGTCATTCTGAGTTACAAACCTTTGTCAAAACATATATGGCTTTAAATTAGACTATCTTATTAATGGCCAACAGCTTGAATAACACTTATTAGACATAGAATGAGTAGTTGTCAGTTTTTGTTGTTGCTGTGTCTTAAACAGGCTTGGATATGATTTTCTGCTTCAGTAACATCTGACTGCATCGCCTGCTACAGAGAAAGAAATCAGGCAATCATGAATTTGTGCCCAGAAAACTGTGGCCCAGGACACATTTACTTTTAGTTATATTTGACTTTTTCTCTCCTCATTTTTCCCCATCCTTTTCTCACCATTTTTAGGATCCTTCTGTTATCCCTTTAATTGCCAAAAGCTATGATGGATCAGAATTTTCATTCAAGTAATAGGGTCTTATCCAGTAATGTGTTATTTGTTGTTGAGTGTAATGCTTCTAGCAGAAAATATGTACAAATATGATAATTAAGAAGAAACATTTAGTACCAAGGGAAATTAGTTATGTCCCCTCTGTCACAGACTAGAGTAATTCTATTCTCTTCTCAAACTGGGGTTTGATCTTCATAGGCAGCACTAAATGTCAACTGAACATCTAGACAGCATGATGGGAGGAAGGGGAAACCCTGTGTTCATCACCAAGGTTTTAACTTAATGTCTTTCTTTCCCTGCCCTCGAAGTCATAATCGTAAGACCACAGAAAAAGGTGAGGTTCCGTACACATTTCTTTCCGTCATTGGCAGCCTCTTGACCATCCCTCCACCAAGATTTTCTACTATCCAAAACTTGTCACTCTTCTCAAATACCACGGTTTTTTGGTTGAGACTTTGTTAACTCAATATTTTCCTTTGGATGCCAGTTCCCATGAAACAATGAATATGGGTTATCTTTCCCCAATACCATGAACTTCAAGAATTTCCTACTTTGATATGTCTTATTAATTGAAACAGAAACAAGACCAATTCCACATTCTGGTTTTCTAAAATGTCTTTCTTCCTCCAAGAAACCACTGCCAACATATACCTAAAATGAAATTATACATCTTGCTGCTTCTAGTCTTGAGATAAACATCATATCCAAAAGCATCTTATGACTAGCCTATACATTAGAAAGAAATTGAAATAGCTTTCAATTAAAAAAAAAAGGAAACAGACACACATACATCAATCACCATTAACACTGTATCCTACACATGCAAATAAGTTTATCCACTCCATACCAAAATATCACAACTAATATAACCATGGTTATTAAAGAACTTAAAAGGATAACTTACTTAATAAAACTTTACCATGGAGAAGTCTGTTTGAATAAATTCTCCTCTTTCTAATAAATTCACATTGGCAAATTTTCCCTTGTACTTCACATACTAAATAAGTTTTGACTCCCTCCCTAATTCCGTATGTATTATTGCTAGTGGTGATGTTTACAAAAATGTCATCCATTTTTTAAGATTTTATACAGTTTTTGTAAAGTGTTCTCCTCTTGTTTATTTCACACCTGTTAACCTAACTCTTTCTTTATGATGCTCTGTTTTGTTACCTTGGAAATAATATCATAACATAGCAGAAACACCTGCCATTGCAAGATGATTCCTGCTTAATATTAATCTGGAGTTAACCTCATTTCTATATACATAATGGAAAAGTGCTTTTTGACACAGATTTTACAGCGAGAAAACTCTGAAACCATGCATAAAATCCTACCTTTTCTTTATTATCACATATGATCTGGGGGTAAGTTCTAATAGATTTCAGAAATAAATATGAATGGCTATATACTTTTTTTCAGGAAATGAAACATATTATAGACAAGAAATTTACTCTTAACCTATTAAAATACATACTGAATGTTTTTAATGTTCTGCAACTTTCTGTTAGAATATCACTTTAAGGGGGCACCTGGGTGGCGCATTCGGTTAAGCGTCCGACTTCAGCCAGGTCACGATCTCGCGGTCCGTGGGTTCGAGCCCCACGTCGGGCTCTGGGCTGATGGCTCAGAGCCTGGAGCCTGTTTCCGATTCTGTGTCTCCCTCTCTCTGCCCGTCCCCCGTTCATGCTCTGTCTCTCTCTGTCCCCAAAATAAATAAACGTTAAAAAAAAAATAAAAAAACTTGTTAAAAAAAAAAAGAATATCACTTTAAATAAAGTAATATAAAATAATAACAAAATATCTCATATTTTGTTCCAAGGGATAAAGAACATATTTTCATTTAAAATGATACAGTGTGGAAGAAGAGAATAGTTTTTAGAGCTGGGCATACCTGATTTACCGATTTTTGAAATACAGTGTTTCCTCCTCTGTAAATTAAGGACAATAATAGCTAACTTGATACATATAAATATATACTACAATATATATTATATATGGCTAAAAGAGATAATTTATGTAAAGTAGGTAGCATGTGCTGGATATTTAATGGGAGGCTGAATTAAATTCCCTCCCACATACCCAGCTTACAAATTTTAAATAGTGATCTCTTAGAAGACATACAGAACTTTAAAAGACTCACTAAACTAAGGCAAATGCAGAATTTAATTTTTAATAATTGTTTAAAAAGCATGATGTAAAATATTTTTTCAAAAGTATGTGAATTACTAATATTTTTACTACTAGAGTGTTAGAACCAGAATGAAGTTTATAGTGCACCTAATTCAATGCTCATCACTTTCCAGGAAAAGACACTATTTAGATAAAAGAAATTTAGATTATCCCAGTGACACATTTAATTTACAGTTCAACTGAGATGAGAACAAACCATTTTAATCTAAGACTAGTGACTTACTTTTCTTATCACCAGTCTCCTCTATGACAACATTACTCTGAGCACATTAAATTCTGAAAAACATATATTTGAGATATAATACCAAGATATTTTTCACTATCTTTAAATGCCCATTTAAAAATGTAAAATGTCAGCATTTACTCTTCCATGGGTTATTTAAATTGTGTAGTAAAGTTCAGGTAGCTTTATAAAATGTCAAGTTTAGGACTCTTTCCATTCCCTTTGTTTGAAAGAAATTTCTGTTCTTTCCAATACTAAGCATACTGGCCACCACTCAACACTATCATCCTCTGGGAAAATACAACTTTTTAATGATACATTTGCCTCAAAATGTAGCATCTAATTTATCAAATGTGACAGTAATGGATTCCTTTTTTTTTTTTTTAACGTTTATTTATTTTTGAGACAGAGAGAGACAGAGAATGAATGGGGGAGGGTCAGAGAGAGGGAGGAACAGAATCCGAAACAGGCTCCAGGCTCTGAGCTGTCAGCACAGAGCCCGACGCGGGGCTCGAACTCACAAACCGCGAGATCATGACCTGAGCCGAAGTCGGCCGCTTAACTCACTGAGCCACCCAGGTGCCCCGACAATAATGGATCCTAAGATGCACTAGTAAACTGATTTAAATAGTCATAACTTGGAAGTATATTTAAGCTTTTTGGGGGGTAGGGGAATTGAGAAAATTAATAGCATAGAAAGCCCCTCTGGAGCTATTCTCTACTAACAGCACGCTGGTGACCACCATACACAGTTCACCTGCCCTATATCACTGGCAGAGGAGAAGGTTAGCATTTTACTTATATAATTTCTGGCATACATCTCTTGACCATATCACTTCTCAATGAATCTTTTTCCAAAGTCTGTAATTGTGTTATTCAATGGCTAAACTTTATAACTGTTTCAAATAGTTTGTTAAACTCTCCAATAACAAAAACATTTGTGAGAAATTATCTATTCCTACAAGACGTGCAGAATGGTCTATCAAAATATTGTTGGCAATATTGGAATTCATACCCACCCCAAAATACAAGATATATATAACCTATTTCTCATCAAATGGTGAATCAGTAAATTATCAATTTTTTTTCTGCTATTCTTAGGAAGGAGATGAAACATCACCACCCTAAAGAATGATTCCTCTCTCCTAGGCTTGTCCCCAACTTTCTTCTCACACCACAAAACTCTGGTTAAGGACTATTCACTTTTACTGAAAAGTACATCTTTTCATCTATTTGGCAAAAGGAAAATAGTTATACTTTATATACTATATAATGTTGGTATCTCTTAAGGACAGAGATACAAATATGAACTAAGATGGCCCCTTACTCTTTGATAACCTGACATTGGGAAACCTACCTCCAGGTGCCTTAATTCCTGATCTGAACATCTCTCAGCTCTGAGAAGTCTGATAGCAGTGCCACACATAGCATGGGTCTGCCTTCTTGTTTGAGAAATGAGGGCACATTTTCTCACAAACTCAAACAAAATTCAAATAGCCATTATAAGGAGCTTAAGGCATTACGCATTAAGTATAATAATCACACCAGACGGTAGTAGTAAACCATAATGTATTATACTATGCAATGGGGATATTGCTTCTCTCTAATGCTTTGTAACTTCTGCCAGGCAACATAATAAACCATTCTTTAAAAATTCTAAATGTGCTGAAATACCCTAAACCGATTAGTTATGTAGATATCTTCACACAGACTGTTCTGTCACTGTTTAACTGTCGATGTTACTCACATAATTTCTAATATCATTCTATTACTAGTAGACATACAGGATTACATATAAACTAGAGCAATAGTGCTTCTTGTTGGTAATAATATATTTAAAAACAGTGGTGTAAAATGAAGTAAATAACCTTTTTTATGGAAAAAGTGGATAGTCAATGATTTTTTTTAAATCAAAATGTCACAGTAAAGTAAGTCTTTACTGTTTATTATAGATCACTGATTAGAACAGTTTGCTAAACCAGTATAGCTCTACTTAGTCACAAATCAGTTGTTCATAAGAATGAGAAACATTTTTCTTCTAACATAGCATTAAAGGAAGTTGTCCCAGTTTGTTTGTACTCATCCCACAAAAGTAAACACAAATAAATTAGCTTCTTTCCTTCATTACTATTTATGTAATACCTTAAATCAATCTTCAAACTTCTTACCTTATATAAAATGAAGGACTTTATTTTAAGCTTAGATTGGTTTAAGTAATTTGAAGAATGTAACTAAAAACATGCTTTATGGATTAATTTGGAAAGGTAGACCATTTGTATTTTATCTGTGATTTTTTAAATAACTTATTAAAACAGCAATGCTCACATGAGGGAAATATATTCTTTTGAAAAAACACAATAAAAATAAAGAATTAAAAATAAAGTTAAAACTGAAATCTGCAATTTTCCTTTCATCCAACATCTGATAACTATTATAATCTAATTCATTCATTGAATATTCAACAAATATTATTCAGTGTCTATTAAGTGCCAGATATTAATCAGGCTTTAGGAAAACAAGTCCCCATTATCACGAAGCCTACATTCTAGTGGGAACAAGCAGACAAAAAAGATACATGGACAATATATACTCTGTTAGGTAGTGTTATAAGAAATATAAATTGGAATCAAGAGCCAGGGAGAGTCAGGGGTAGTAGGTGGGTGAGTTTTTTGGAAAGAGTTTTCAGGAAGGGCATCTCTAATGAGGTACCAATTGAACTAAGGCACAGCTGTATGTCAGACTAATGAAGGAAGAGCATTCTAGGAATAGGAAACTGCAAGTGTAAAGGCCTTGCTTGGTTTGCGAACAACAGAGGCCAGTGACTAGTGGGGAGGGACTATGTGAAGGGGCTTGTAAAGGAAATGAGATCAAGTTAGTAGAGGATGCTGGAGAGGAGGTCAGTTCTTGCAAGGCCTCGTAGGTCCTGATAAAAGCCAGTCTCCTCTCATATATATCCTTCCAACACTATATACTCTACGTGTGCGTATATGTGTGTATAGTGTGTGTGTGTTAGTTATACATACCTACGTATGTATAGAAAGATTTTACTTTTTTAATGTTTATTATTTTGAGAGAGAGCATGAGCATGAGCACGAGTCAGGGAGGGGCAGAGAGAGATGGAGAGACAGAATCCCAAGCAGGCTCCACATTGTCAGCACAGCCCCATGCAAGGCTTGATCTCACCAACCATGGGATCATGACCTGAGCCAAAATCCAGAGTCAGATGCTTACCCCACTGAGCCATCCAGGTGCCCCTGCAGTTTTCCTAGGATTTAAAAATATAAATGTTGGGTTGTTCATGGTAAACATCATTTTAAGTGTTGGTAGATGCTAAAGAATTGCCCCTTAAAACAAGCTGGATTGATTTATTCTCTCACCAGCAAGGTATGAAAATGGCCATTTCTCAAAATCCCAGCAACACTGGATGTCATCGGTCTTCTGAATTTTTCTTGATCTGATGGCAAAATGATATTTTATTACACATTATAGTTGATTTTCCTTTATGTACTTCTATGTTGTTTGTAATATGCTTTAAGGGAATTTTCTGTTTATGCTTATTTTTTGTTGGATTACATTGTTGTTTTCAAGAGCGCTTACTTGGTTGTTTTTGTTTTGCCTCCCTTGCTCTCATTCCAATCCTCTGACTTTAACCAATGTCAACAGCCAGATGTGTATCCCTTCTCAGCCTCTTCCTTGTTCGATAAAAACATATGCAAGCCTATTTTCATATATATATACATATATATGTATATATATGTGTGTGTGTGTGTATATATATATATATATATATATATATGTATATATTTGGTTTTCATTTATTTGAATAGTCCAGAAAAGGTAATGCATGGAGGCAAAAAGTAGATCAGTGGTTGCCTGGAGTTGGGGTCAGGAATAGGGATTAATTGCAAATGGACATGAGGCATCTTATTGGAGGAATGAAAATGTTTTAAAACTGATTTATGATGATGGTGTACCACTCAGTAAAGTTACTAAGAATCACAGAATTCTACATTAAAACAGTGAGTTTTATATGTAATTATATCTCAAATTGGTTTAAAAAAGGAAATTTACACATTATTCAGCAACTTT
This sequence comes from Herpailurus yagouaroundi, assembly GCF_014898765.1. Taxonomy (NCBI): domain Eukaryota; kingdom Metazoa; phylum Chordata; class Mammalia; order Carnivora; family Felidae; genus Herpailurus; species Herpailurus yagouaroundi. The sequence continues at coordinate 33,777,573 of NW_024412394.1, read as the reverse complement.
TTTTTTTTCAAATAACAATATACCATTGATATCCCTGCAAGTTAGTAGATATAGTCTCAAAGTCTACCTTTCATACTCTTTATATACACATGCACAGGCTCACATATGATTTTTCATCACTTAGATCATATACACTTTAATTGGGGCACACATCTTTGCACCTTAATTTTACCACAGAAGAGCAATACAGAAGAGCTCTGAAAGCAAAACAAAACCAGTAAACAAAACATAGATTAAGAAAAAATATATATATTTGCAATGCATTTAACAAATAAGATGCTAATATATTTAATACATAGAGTGCTTACAAATTGACAAGAATAAGACAAACCAACAGAAAAATGAGTGAAAGAATGAATAAGCAATTCTCAGAAAATCAAACCCAGATACCCCAAAATAAGTGAAATAATACATAAGCTTAATGAAAATCAAAGTAATATATTAAATTAATAATAAAATGTTAACTTACATGAATTACGTTGACAGGAATAAAAAAGAACATTAGTATTTATTACTGGTGGATATATGGGGGAAATATACTATCAAACATTTCTGAATTATTAAAACGTTTCTGGAAAGCAGTTTAGAAAACTTATTTTTTGGAATTTATCCCTAAGATATAAACCATTAAAAAGTAAGGATATATGCACAAGGATAATCACTGTAGTGATGTTCTTAGCATGAAAAAATAAGAAATGATAAGAATATTGAATAATTTTTAAAAAAAATTTTTTTAAACATTTATTTATTTTTGAGACAGAGAGAGACAGAGCATGAATGGGGGAGGGTCGGAGAGAGAGGGAGACACAGAATCTGAAACAGGCTCCAGGCTCTGAGCTGTCTGCACAGAGCCTGACGCGGGGCTCCAACTCACAGACTGTGAGATCATGACCTGAGCTGAAGTCGCATGCTCAACCGACTGAGCCACCCAGGCGCCCCAGAATATTGAATAAATTATGGTACATACAAATTGTGTTTGCATATTTTTTTTTTATATTTAGCTGCCTTACTAAATTTTTCATTTTCATTTTGGTATACAATCCTATTTAGCAATATGATACCTCTTTTTTCTTTCAACATTTATGCAAGTTATTTTAGATAAAATATCTAAGGCTAAATTAAATAATAATAGTAATTATACTAAGTGGTAGTATTTATTGCTATGGTTTTAGTGTTTCATCTGTAAAAATAATAATTGTTGTTAGTTTTTGGTAAATATCTCTATTCATATTTCAGAGGCTTTATTGTATTCTAACTTTCTTGGAGTTTAATTAGAAATGGCTATCAATTTGATTATATACTTTTGAAGCATTTATTGATATGATTATATGATTTTCTCCTTTACTTGTTCAATACACTGAATTCTGTTGTTAGATTTCTCGATATTAAACCACGTTTACATTCATATACTGAATGTTACCCGGTTATTTTGTTGCACTAAATCTTGGAGAGATTATTTCAGAACAAGTTTGTAGAAGGTAAACTTCCTGAATATTTTTATGTCAAAAATGTGTTAAATTGGTAACCCTCATTAGTTATATAGAGAGTTCAAGATTCAGAAAGTTATTGTTTCAGAACAGTGAAGATACTGCTCGATTAACTTCAAACATTCTGTCAATGATAAAAGTCAGATAACAATCTGATTTTCATTTCTTTGTATGTAAACTTTCTCATTTTTTCCTGAATCCTTTCAGGATTTTAATCTTTATATTTAGAGTAATAAAATTTCACCAAGGGGGTGTCTTAGTGTAAATCTTTTTTCAATAATTTTTCTTACTACATGACACATATCCTTTTAATCTCAAGATTCAAGTCTTTCAACAATTTGAGAGTATTTTCTTCTAGTATTGTATTTATGTCTTCCATTTCCTTTTTTTCTCATTTTCTGTTATCTCCTATTAATTATAGTCAGAATTCTTTAAGTATCTATGACTAATTCTTCTAACATACTTTTTATTTACCTTTCACTCTTCACTCAGTGAAATCCTGTCTATTTAGCTTACAGATCATTAATTCAGGCCTCAGCTCTATCCACTCTATTCATCAGTTCAATTGACTTGTAAAAACAGTTTTTGCAAACACATTTTAATTCCTAACTCATCCTTATTCAAATACTCATAGCTTCTTTCCACAGCAAAGTGTTATTTAATGTATGAAAATCTGTCTTTGAGTTATATGAAATCTCACTTAATCATCTGTGTTTATGCTGGTGTAAATTTCTTCTGCCATTGTGTAGATCATGGGGCTAATTCCTAAAGATCCCCATCTTCCAAGCAGAAGAGGTCGCCGTGGGTTTAGTGGGTGAGTGCATCGATTGACTGGTTTTTTTTTTCCCTTCTTGAGCATATAACAGACCTGGAAAATAGCAATACCACTCACTTCTACCCAAACACAAAAACATTTCTCACCTTTCACTTATCAAAACAAACTTGACGGTTATCTGAGAGTGAAACACTTGTGAAATTCCCTTAGATGTAGACATTTTACTTCTCTTCTATCCACATCAACTTTGTATACCAAGTTACTTCAGGCTCCATTTGATTCCCTCTCAGACCCTGACACCTATACTAAGCACCTTCCTCTAATAAGTAAATTTTCTTTGAGTACAGTCTTCAAGTCCTCAAGTGTTACAGTGTTAGCCTAGAATTTAAGAGTCAGCTATGCCACTTCCTTGTTTTCTTAATTGTGCATGTATAGGGGCACCTGCATGGCTCAGTTGGTTGAATGTCCAACTTTGGCTCAAGTCATGATCTCGCGGTTTGTGGGTTCGAGCCCTGCTTTGGGCTCTGTGCTGACAGCTGGGAGCCTGAAGCCTGCTTTGGGTTCTGTGTCTCCTTCTCTCTCTGCCCCTCCCCCACTTGTGCTCTGTCCCCCAAAAATAAATGTAAAAAAAAAATTAATTGTACGTGTAGAGAAGTAGAGTTGGGAGGTGAGGTGAACTCAAATGTCCTTGACATTATAAGTGATGTTCTTAACTAATTGCACTGATAGTTTTCCCCTTTATATTTATATTGGCTATCACTAAACATAATAACATAATAATTAATTCTCTAGCTTTATCTTGGTAATGATTTTCTATTGCTTGTGTTTAGGGCTGGCATATTGTTTGCTTTTGTTAATTAAGTCCTTTGGATTTTCTGTCTTTCAAGAGTATCTAAAAAGTTATGGTCTGCTAATGAAACACCTTGCATTCTACCTCTGTTCTGAATTTGTTTGTATTTTAATTTTTCTCTTTTATGTAAAGGAATTTTAGGTAGCTAGAGATGTGTTCATATGTGTGTTTCTTCAGTATCTTGATCCAGTCTTCTGTATTATATATTCACTATAATTTTAATAATTTTTAGTTGAACTAAAAAACTCATAGTAAATGAGATCCCTGTGAAAGCCTGAAAGCCTTCCTTGATCTCCCCAAACTGAGTAGTTCCTTTCTTTCTTCTACTTTAACTTACTCAAAACATCTAGAGCATCCATCTATGACTCTTATTAGTATTCATTTATATACCCATTAGGTATGTTATCTTTGAGACTGGAGACAATGTGAGTAATTATTTTCTTCTTAGAACCAAATTATTGAAGTCTAAATGATTCATTTTTATTATTATCAATATAAAATGGGACAGTGGAATACAAAATATCTAGACAAGACAATCATTTATTAGGAATTTATAATGTGTATCATGTTAAGCATGTTATAAATGCTGGTAATCATCTCCAAAACACTGAGAGTAGGAAATTTTATCACACTTTATGAATGAGAAAGTGAGGCTCAATATAGTTAAGTGGATCATCTTAAGTCACAAAACCTATAAGCTCAGGCTCTTATCTATGTTTTTCTGTATTTTCCTGGATAATAATACCAATATTAAAGCATATTAAGATGTCAAAACCCCAACTCAAAATCAATTTACATAAGCTATGCTCTAAGAATAGTGACAAAGTATGTGAATTATTGAAAATGTGGGACAATTTAACATCCCTATATATACATATATACACATATACAGAAGGAAACATTCAAAATATTAAAGTATATATTTGTTTTCCTATGTGAAGGTAAGGTGTAAATATTAATGTATAAAGTGAAACTATAAACAACAAGAACCATAATGAATAAATTACATTAAATTACTAAAGATTTATCCTTTGGATCACATTTGTTTCTGTTTTTGTTAGTTTCATTGTCATTTTTGCCATGTAGGATACAAATCTTTCCAAAGTATCTAACACATCTGCAATATTGTCATAAAAGGAAAACACTGAGAGTGACAAATATAATCATTACAATTACTATTTATTGAAGGCCTAATATAAACAAAAGACTATATGTATATTATCAATAATTCTTATACTAACCCAGAAATAAAGATGCTAACTCCACTTTGTAAATGAGAAAATGGAAGCACTGAGAGTTAAAACAGCCTGCCTAAAATTTTCCAGTTAATGAGTATGCAGGCAGCATTTGAGTCCAGGTTTGATTGACTCCATATCCTACCCTCTCTAATGGATCTTTAAGGCCATTGGAAGATAGCAACAGAAAGACTTGGATTTCTACTACGCACTGGGTACCCTGCTAGGAAACTTGCCCATCTGCTTTATTTATTCCATTTAAGGAGGTGGTTGCTGTGATCGCCTCACCAATGAGAAAACTTAGTTGCAGAAAACTTAACGCCATCTGTTGCCAGTAGTGAAGGAGCTGGGATTTGAAATTACTCTGTCTGACTCCAAATTCCATATTCTTTTCTCGCTCTAGAGCTATCACTATAAGGAACAGGTATATTTGCACATGCTGCAATCACTGAGAACTGTAAATTCTCAAGTCCAATTTAGGTCAGCTGGATTGTGCATGTCATAGACCCAGACTGCTATATTTTTTTAATTCTTGTGTCTGTTCTTCTAGTTTTGACGATCTACTGAAGCTGCCAAATACTTTTTACCACGGTACCTGTTAGAATGGGCTCTCTTCTTTCTTCTAATTCAATTTTACAAATTTCACGACTAGCAATAAAATTCAGCTTTTTAAAGAGCTATGAATAACCTAAGGGCACACTAGGGTCTCTTATGAGTTAGTAGCATGGGTTTAATTGTTTGGATATGGTCAAAATATTTATGAAATTTCACTTATCTTTTGCCTAGTTCCTGGTTTTTATCTGTTTTTCAGAATGGTGAAGTTAATAGAAGGCTGAATTTGGATAAATGAGGTGTTCCTTTATTACTAAACCACATTTCTTGTTTAGGATATACTATGATAGTATACAACAATGTTTATTATTGTAGCCTGAATCAGTGCTACTCAAACTATGGTCTATGGATAGCCATCACCCGAGAAATTCTAGAAATGGAGATCTTTAGGCCACATTCCATACCTACTGAATCAAAACTTCTAGGGGTAGGGTCGAGAAATCTACATTCAAATCAGCCCTTCAAGTGATGTGTTTGCATTGGTCTGGATTTTAAAATGCTCACATTTTTCATAAAGTGAGACATGGAACAAGTCAAAATGACTAATTGCACCGTGACTCAGTTTCCTTATCTGTCACATGGAAGTCATAAGGTTGTTAAATAAAAATATATAGATGTATAATACACACACATATACACACACATGAGAACACTGCAACAACATTATGTACTTAATAAACATAACCGAAAAATGTCTGCCTCCAAAACTGGTTAGATATTTTCAAATGATATGTTAAGCAAATTAACTCTCATTATGATGTTGCTGTCATTAATACTAATTTGGTCACATTTAGGCCATCATACTCCTGTTATCTTTAGGGATGAACTGAGCCACTTTCCATTCTGCTCAGTATAGGAGGATTCTAAATCCCTTGATTTATAAGTAGGAAGATTGATGAACTTCTCATTGCAATTTACAATTTGTATTATCAACAGATGTAGGGGATAGGTCTCTCTCCACCAAAAGAAAGCAACAGAGTCAAAAAGATATATTAAGAACATCATAGGTAATTAATCAGTGCCTAAGAAACCAAATTAATCAATTCCTATTTCCCTCTTGGAACACCCTCTCACTTTTAACTTGTGCTTTCTGAACTGTCAAATTTCTTTGAAATAACAGTGTGGAAATTTTCATATTTTAGGGAGTCCCTCAAAGGTATTTTTTTAATATTTTGTGAATTTTCTTGTTTTTAAAATAAATGTCTGGTCAGGACCCTGGTATATTTTACTCAAGATATATCAAAATTTTATCCCTTTGACCTTTCATACAGCTTCCCAAATAACCTATGGGACAGAATTTTGCCACTATAAGACAGATGATATAAGATATGTGTTCCAAAATATGTTTCTAAAAATGTGTTATTTGTGGAAGAATAAATAATAAAATAATAGAAGCACTAAGATAAAAAAATGTATAGTAACAGAATCATGTTGATGCTGCTGTAAGAGAATTTGGTGGATCAAACTGCACAATATCCCCAAAACAGATGTCTCTAAGAAGATTATCCATCATTATGACCTAGTTCCATAATCAGGCTCTACCTTGATATTTTACTTAAAAAATGGATGTGGAATGTACACAATTTATGCTTAACTGCTGCAGTAACATTGATAAAATATTGACCTAAAAATAATCAAAACTCACAGCAAAGGAATGAATATATGAATAAAGTAAAATATGCTTTTCTCTGGAAAATAAAGCTAGAATACACAATAATAAATTCTGAAAAAAAGTAGCTGGGAATGGCTTATACCACATAAAAGTAAATGTCATTCAAGCACATTAAATAATAAAGTTTCTGAAATAATCACCTAGCCAGAGAGTTTGGGCTGACACAAATAATTGGTACATGCAGAGAAAAAAATAATTTTAAATTCAAAAGAGCTAGCAAGATAATAAAGAAAAATAAATAATTTTTTTCCAGAATAACTTAAACAACATCTCTAGAAATTCCTAATAACTAAACTCAGTGGTTGAAATAGTTTTTAATTCTTTCCAATTTTTTTGCAAGACTCAAAGTGGTCTCATCCTAAAGTTGCATGGATAGAAAACTTGTAAAGGAAGAATTATTTTTAAAAAGTCATATATTACAACATCTGAACAGGAATACTAAGCAACATATAGTTTTGTAACATGAACATCCAGACCATGTTTTGCTTATTATAATTCAAGGATGCTTCTTGAGATTACATGGGTAGGCAGCCATAAAATAATGGTTTGATGCAGTTACCATTTTATGACAGGTATCACAAGCAAACAGAGATGAACTGTCCATTTTTAGTAGTTTGCAAGGAGTTAAAGAAATAAAATCAGAAAAAAGAAATCAAATGGTGCCCAACTGCATTAAATGAGCAGTAATCATGAACGCTTACCTAGCTCTTTCTGTTCTACTTAACACCCAAAACTTAACAAAAAACATGAATAAAAAAGACTTCTACTTATATAGTTTCCAAGAGAAATTTCTTCCTCTTTTTAGCAATTCAATAGCTTTCAGCAGTAGGTGAGGTGAAATGATACTATTTTATAAATAGAAAATTAAGTCAAGAGAAGCTGTGATTTTTTTCCCCCTGGTCATAGGGCTACAAATAAGGGAAGATTATCTAATTCCCAGTGTCACTGTTACCAACACCCCAAACATGGCCATTTCTTATGAAATGTGAAAGGCTCTGCTCTATTACAAATTGAATTCATAGGCCATTTGTAAACACAGATTCACATGCTACTGAGGTAGTTATGGACTACTGTGATACTTCACAGATAATTTACAGAAAAGATGAATAGAATGGTTCTTTAACCACATGTGAACATGCCACCAGTAGGTTTAACTTAACAAAGATCACTTTAGGGCAAGAAGGGTAAAGGTTCCTAAGCCTCCTGGAGTCTAAGGGAGGTGAACAGAGAATAATGAAAACAATTCTGGAGAAATTTCAAACATGGAGGAAATACCTAAACTTTTTCAATGGCACTAATAAGATGGGAGCGATTATGCTATGGTACAGACTGTAATGAGTTAATTTAATGTCATAAATCAGGAATTATCACATGCAATATGGGAATATTAAAGAAAGAACATTATACTCAAAGGAAATTAAGACCTCAATAATGTATATGGTGCTAAGGCTACAGAAAAAAAAATATTTATACACACATACACAAATCTTGCAATTAAAATACAGTGATCAGTTCGGTTAACTTCAAAAACTACTTAAGGAGTAAAAATCATGATAGTAGTGCGTCAGAAAAGTAATTTATTAAGATAGTAAGCTGTGTTTTTTTGTCCCCAGATTTCAAAGCCATATTCAAATCAGGCTAACTATTCTCTATTTCCTTGTCTTAGGAATTTTTTTTTGTAAAATAAATTAGCACATTGTGGATTTTATGAGAGGAACCCTAAAATAATTCCCAGTCTGGAAGAGGCTGGAGGTTGGCAGTCCTGAAAATCGCAGAGACTCCTGTATGGCCTAGTAATGCCCTGGGCAAGCAGCAAAAACTCTGAGGATAGCTGTGTGTAGGTGCAAGGAGACTGTGTAAGGGCAAATACAAATTAAAAAAAAAATTGAAAGAGACCCCATTCTCTTTGTTCAAAATAAGGGAAGAGAGCATTTACGTTAGAAAATTTTTAAGTTCTTTCTCTGTCTCTTTGTATGTGTTTTATTTAATGTTTATTTATAATTTTGAAAGAGAGAAAGAGAGCATGCAGGAGCAGTAAAGGGGAAGAGAGGGGGAGACAGAAAGAATCCCAAGCAGGCTGTAAGCTGTCAGTGCAGATCCCCATGTGGGGCTAGATCTCAAGAACCCTGAAATCATGACCTGAGACAAAACCAAGAGTTGGACGCTTAACCGACTGAGCCACCCAGGTGCCCCTGAAATGTATGTGTTTTAAAAGCTAAATAAGCCTCTTGCCAGCCTTGAGACCCAGGAATGTCTTTTCCAAGGACCTGGAGCCATTTCTTTGAAATGTAATCATTAAGGAAGACAGTACCCCTCTCTGAGTTTCTGCAGGAAGGTAGGAGGCTAATTTCTTCTGATGCCTATCTCCAAGTTGCCATAAAAATATATGAGAAGTTTATTTTACCTTTGGATAAATCCAATTAGTTGATATAGGTGGTCACCTTATTTATCAGATAAATTTAGGATAAACTATGTGTGACCAATGATGCAATCACATCCTCTTTCTTGAGGAGTAGTTACTGTTTATCTTGAGGATGCATATGCAGTGGGTTCTATCTGCCTGTCTGTATAAAGGGGTGAGATTTCTGTCTTTGCAATCTCTTAGTGCATTGCCTGTGGTGTGCATCATATTCTAGTTTAATGCTTACTCAATAATAAAACTGTTTCATTTCCCTTTTACCTTTGTAGAGAGATTTTTCTGGATTGAAAGAAAACTTTTCTTTTAATTTTATTTCTCCAAAAGCTGGACCAGAGACACACAGCCTCTGCTTCATCAGGATTGCCATGTTCCAAGTATGGGATAGACTTGGAGACTAGAGGAGCCTTTACAATGCTTTGGTAACGTATACATAAGTCATACCTCTGGGGGGTGGGGTGGGAAGTACAGGGTTAGGAGAATTAAACTTCATTGATTATGGAAAGTGAATTTCCTGTTGGTCTCGCAGGATGAGATCTCACAAGCAGAATTAAATTAATGAAAGTAAATTAAGATGATCCAAGTGACTTTGTATACTTATTACACAGTTAATACTACTAAAATCTGGAAAGTAGAACACAGTTCAGCATGTGACACAGTATACACAAATTAAGAAGAAAGAAAGCCTTCACTGCACATACCCACATTAGCCTACAGCACGAAAGAATACAGGTCACAGTAGGGAAGTGATATTGGAGCTCATAAATCAAAAACAGCTTACATTTTTGTTGATGCTAACTAGAAACAAATATAAAGAATTAAGATCAATAAGCACCAAAATATATCAAGAAAGTATTTCTAGTAATGGGGCATTATACACTGGGATGGTGTTCCCTCTCTGACAGTAGGAAAGTAAGAAGACATCAGTACAGAGAAGCTTTGAAAAGGAATTTTGGGTCTTCATTCTCAAAATTATGCAAGCTGCAAAAGCAATACAGAATCATGTTTTTAACAGATAATCAGAATGCTAATTTTAGTAACATGCATATAAATGAAACTTGGTAGTCAAATAAGGAAATCTAAGTATTTATATACACTTTTAATATTTTTCCACTACTGAAAAGCAATTCTCTCACATTTAAAAGAGAAAAGGAAGAAGAAAATTTAGCATTTATAGTTTTATCATAGTCTGTTAACTATTAAAAGATAATTCTTTCTAAAGGCACCTGAGAACTTCTCATCTTTTTAAACTTGTAATATTGTCACAATTTATCAATTCTTTATGAAATTTTAATAACTTAAGGGCAGAAACCAAGGATATGCATAATAATAAGTTATTATCAAGGAAATATGTTTGTTTCATTTTATGATAAAATATAGATACCTTACTTATTATAATAAAAAGTTTATATATGTTTGAGTTGGATATTGAGAGCTATGATTTATCAAATGCTAATCATATATTTAGTTTTCAAATTTACACATCAAAGTTCTTATGATAATTTCTATTATTAATAAAAAGGGACTCCAGTTGGATGGCATATTCAAGAATCTATGATTTAATAAAAATAATCACAGATACAAATATGTACACATATATACATACATATAAGTTCTTTTGATAGTTAATATAATGCATGATATATTAGAAAATTACTTAGTTGTATATTAAATATCAATGTTGCATATTATTATATATGTATAATATATAGTTTATTAGTGTTTATTATATGCCAGATAGTTTACTAAAGCTTTGACATATAATCATCTTATTTAATGTTTATTAGCCAGTGAAAAATGTATTCTCTCTCTCTCACACACACATTTTTAGTAAGTAAGAGATACAGAAGATAAAGTTAATAATGCAATGAGACAAATTGCTCCTTTTGTTCCATGCAGGAGCCGGGAGCCTACAGCCTGAGGGCCAAACCCCTCCTGCCATCTCTTTTTGTATAGCTCAGGATCTAAAAACAATAATGATGATTATTAAAATAATAAGAGTAATAATAATAACAATAATAAGAGACCTTGAGGACCATAAAGTCAAAAATACTTGCTATCTGGTCCTTTACAGAAAAAGTTTGCTGATTCTATAGCATAGAGAAATTCTGAAAATTAAATAATTATCTATATATTTTTGCTTAGGGATTGCATAAATCTTTTTCTATTCCTACTTAACATTCTTGTGACATAGCTGAGGTGACCCTGGAGGCCGTCTAAACTAGATGTGGTACGTGCATCATTGAAGCTCAGGGTTAGTAGCAAAAGGGCCAAATGAAACAGCAGAGGTTGCACATGGTGGCCAGTGCTGGGTGACACATCATCTGTAGATCCTGTTGGCCCCTCCCGGCAGTGCTGTGAAGACTGAGGGAATCTGCCCACAGAGCACAGGTCCAGGGGTGCCTGGAGCCAGTGCGTAGTGACATTAGTGACCCATGCAGGCAGTGGGTAGGACAGTGGAGCAGCAGGGAGGGTGCAGACTCTGAGCCTAGACAGGAGTAGCACTAACCCTGGTTTGAGTCCCCCTCTCTGGGCCTCAGTGTCTTATCTGTAAGGGGGGGGGCAGTAAGACCAACATTGTAGGGCTGTGGGAGCACATCAGTGACAAACCAGCAAAGAACTGCAGCTCAGAGCACGTGCCCACGTGACCATTGCATGAGGGCCTGCTCTAGTTCAGACTGTCTCAGTGGTCACATCAGCAACACCACAAGAAATTATGTTAAGTAGGAATAGGAAAAGATTTGTACAATCCCTAGGCAAAAATATATAGAAATTATATATTTATATTTTCTCATTAAGGATTACTCCTGCTAGCCATATTCTCTAGTTCTAAAATATGTTTAAACATGACTTTTGTATTTGTTTCAAAATTTAGAATTAAATATTTCAAAGATACTATGTTTAAGGCTTTCTGTGAATGCAAATAAAAAATTGGGTTCAAAAGAAAGCATCTTAATACAAGCAACTAAGGATGTGAATGATCTTCCAGCTGCAGTAGAAAGAAGTTATTTGCACTGTATACTATAAATGACATTAATTCCATAGTTGAATACGGAATAGGAGATTAGATATTTGCTACAGTAAATAGAAGAATTAACCACACAGTTTTAGACTTCTGAAATAAAATTAAAAAGAAATAACATCTGCGAAAAGCATTAGAAAATCATAAAAACTGCAGTAATTTATTATGGAAGAATAGTGTATTATCCTGTAATATCCTGCTTATTAATTTTCTAATACATTAACCAAAAATCTAAGTGGGGAAAAACACTTTCCTACAGAGCACTGACAAGGCTAAATAAAGACAAGTCCAAATGTTTGCAACAAACACAATCACTTTGTAAATCTAACTTGATATTGTGTATTTTAACTGGCTTATAAAAAAGATGGCAAAAATACAATGTATTATGTATTTGGGTCACATATTTCCAAAAATAAGCTTTCTAATAAAAATGTGAATTAAAAGAACACATGAAATCAGTCTCTATTAATATCTTATTTGTCTATAATGTGTTATGTATTTTATATATGACTAGGAAATCTCAGTGTCTTACATATTTGACTTTCAGCCAAATTCATATGCCTACCAAAGATACAAACTGAAGTAAATTAATTCATTCCAGTCACTAATAAAGAACTAACCAAGAAGTGTATGATGAAGAAGCATTCATGAAATGGAAACTAGATTGTTTGCAAATCTTAAGTAAATGTTCCAAAACTCAAAAATCTGATTCCATCCTTCATGCATGCACCATTCACACCTGAGGTAGGTTCAGATTTGCATTTGGCCAAGTGGAAAAAGCTTGTAGGGAGCCTCCTATGATTCTTCCCAACTCAAGTGTTTCCAGAGCCTTGTGTAAGAAAGAACAGGACTAAATACCCTTTCATACTATTAATCTGAACAGAGTGGAGTAGGCAAAGCCAGAAGTCATTGTTTTAATAAGACAGCACCCTACAATAACTAAGTTCAGTTCTAATAATTTTGTTTTAGGAAAGAGATATGCTAAAATGCGAAATTATATTTTAGAGTTTTGAACTTTGGAATTTCAAAAAAACTCGATTGAGAAAGAAAAGGTAACAGAGAAGTGCCATTCATTCATTCATTCAACGTTCATAGTGTGCTCTTTGTAGCATTGTGGTGATTGCTCAGCAAAATACCAAGAAAATTAAAATGAGGTCTATATCATCCAGGCAATTAGAGCAAAGTGAAGGAATTAAAACATGTCCACAAATAAAATATGAGATTTAGTATTCTCTTTAAATTTTGTTATAAACAGTCGAGACTATTTATAACATGAGAATTTATCTTAGAAGAAATTAATCACATGATTTTATTTTAAACGTCACAAGCTCTGAGATAGGTACTCTGGATTTTCAACATCTTGTCGACATTTTGATGTACAGAAAATGGCTAAACCTCTCTGGCCACACTTTTAATCTCTACCTACAAAAATTCTGCCCATAATAATTAGCATAACTATCAGTGTGGATACAAGCCCATGAAATAATGCAATTTGGAAATTGTTTTGCAGAACATTTAAAAAGTGTTAAACTAAATGAAAATAATTTATAAGGGGTGCCTGGGTGGCTCAGTTAGTTAAGCGTGCGCCTTTGGCTCAGATCACGATCTCACAGTTCCCGAGTTTGGGCCCTGTGTCAGGCTCTGTGCTAACAGCTCAGAGCCTAGAGCCTGTTTGATTCTGTGTCTCCCTCTCTCTCTCTGTCCCTTCCCCACCCATGCTGTCTCTCCCTCTCAAAAATAAACATTAAAAAATAAAATAAATTATAAAAGTATATTTTTTGTTCATTTGCACTGACTGAATTGTGCCAAGTCAAATTCTAATTCCCTCATTTTCTCTGTCACAATACCTTATTTCACCAATGAAAGTTTTTCAGTTCAACAATGAGTTTACATAATCCAAGCATTTTTCTTTTCAAAATAATTTAGAGATGCATTAGAGAACAATTCCATTAATTGTTCATTTGATGTTCAATATAGTAACATGTCATAAAAGATTCCCATTATTAAAAAACATAATATAGATTACATTATATATTATATATATCACATAGAATACAATCACATAAACAGATTGATATATATTATATGCTATATATCTAGATATACATATATGATACATATATATATCATATATATAATACATATGATTATACTAGGATTCTCTAGAGAAATTAAACCAAGAAATAGATATCCATAGATATACTTTTATATATCTACAAACCTATAAATCATATTTTTTGAGTACCTATCTGTGCCAGTCATTGTTGTTGGCAATGGGAATACTGCAGAGAATAAAACAAAGCCCCCTCTTCAAAGAGCTCACAGTGAACAAATAAACAGATAGATACTTTTTTTTTTTTTGGCAGGGAAAAGTACTCTGGAGAAAAATTAAAGATAACAAATCGGAAAGGATATTCTGTGGTAGGGGAAAAGCCTACAATTTTTAATGGGGTGATTTGAGAAGATAATATTTGAGCAAAGACCAAAAGAGTTTAGGAGTGAAGGAGGGGAAGAGCATTTCAGGAGAAGAAACAGCTATTCTAGCAACTTTAGGCATATTTTTATTTAGTATGAACTAGGGACAGGAGGAAGGTACAAGCAGAAGACAGTGGGCAGGTGGGAGAATAATGGGAGTTGATGAGTGTGTATGTGGGGTATAAATCACAGAGTTTGGGTATCACTGCAAAGGTTTTGGCTTTTACTATGAATGAGATGAACAGTCTTTGTAAGTTTTTGAGCAGAGATGTGACATGATTTGTTTCACATCTTAAAATATTACTTTAGCTGAGCTTAGGCTTGGGGAGTGGAGTTTTGGAGAGCAGAAAAGAGAGGCCATTTGGGAAACCAATGCAATAATTCAGACTAGATATATGGTCTTGTAATAGGTCAGCAAAATTGGAGGTGGTGAAAAGAGGTTCATTCTAGATCAATTTTGAAGACAACAAGATTTTCTTATGGAGTGGACATAAGATATGACAAGAAAAAAACAGAAGTCAGGAGAATTCCAAGGTTTTTGGTTTGTGGTACTTGAATAATGATGTTGCCTTTTACTTCAATGAAGACTATAGAATAAGCTGGTTTCGAAGGTAAGACCAGGAGTTGGATTTTATACGTGTTAAATCTGAGTGCTTAATAAACATCTGCGAATACATTTGACTGCCAGGCTGAGGTCTCCCTGGCCTTCCTCTGCTCTAGGACAATTAGACTCTGACCTGTTACAGATACTTTAGAGCTCAGAGGCATCTGCAGTGGCTGGAGACACATATAATCAGTAGAATATGTGGAGGAAAAGAAATCTCAATCCCTGAATGATATTGAGGATATTGCCAAAGGAAAGGGGAACAGGAGTGCTAGAGTCAGCATGGTAGAAAGTGAGTGAGAAGAACCAAGGAACCTGTCCGGAATTCCTGGCTGCATGGCTTCCTTCCCATAGCATCATGCTTATCTTTCAGAAAGCTGACCGATTAGAATCACAGAAAATGAAAGCTTTCTTATTTGTCTCAAACTAAAATTGAAAAAAGGGATTAATCTTAAATTTGAAAGATGAACCAATGAATGAAAATTTCATTTGAAAACAGTGGGACTTTTCTGAGGAACCAAAGCAAGTGTTTCTCTTAAGAAACTGTCTTATTATATATAATATTACAAAAATTACACAAAGTTCACATGAAAAACCTCCACAATTCATACTCTTTTATAAAAAAAATTTAAACTTTTATTTATTTGTGGGGAATAAGTTTAAGAATTCTCTGAGCTTTCCTCAATGGGTTAACAAGTCTTAAGGCGGAAAGCTGCCACAGGGCGAAAATGCCCAGGATAGAACAAAGCATTGAGCAGAAAGCCTCTTCCACAGGATTAAAGCGTCTGAGAACAGGTAGAGGCAGAAAGTCTCTGTCTGCTGCAGGGTGAAAGAGCCCAGAGCTAATTATCGAGAAAAATGCCTTGTTAACCCTGAGGTAACATGCTCTATCTGTTTTAGCCCCTAGAAAAGTTAAGATAAAGGCGCCTGGTGCCTGCAGTAAATGGCAGTCTGCTTGATGCGCTAAAATTTTGATTTGTCTTGACCCTAAGCCCTAACACCGCATATCTTCAAAAACCCCTTTTCTCTCACACACGAGTTAAGGGTTACTGTTTTATTGTTTCTTTCTGCATGTCCATCATGTATGTAATGCCTTCTGATCCTAATACATACGGAGAAAGGACACTTACTCAGGGCTCTTGTCTCCTCCCAGACATTAGCCTCTCTCATATTTAATTCTGCATCCCCTCTCTTACTGGACAAGAGAGCACTCCAGACTCAAAGCTTACAACATTTATTTTTGAGAGGGTGCAAGTCAGGGAGGGGCAGAGAGAGGGGCACGAGGATCCAAAGTGGGCTCTGCAATGGCAGCAGCAAGCCTGATGTGTGGCTTGGACTCACGAACTATGAGATCATGACTTGAGCTGAAGTTGGACACTCAACCTACTAAGGTACTCAGGAACCTCACAAAATTAATATTATTAAGTAGTTTTGAGAAAACATTTCTTCCATGGAAACAGGACAATCTGATATCAGAAATTTTTGCTTTCAGATGAATGAAAATTCATAAGGAAGCATAATCAGGTAAGAATAGCTCTGGGATTTTGAAAAATATTAAGTATAATGAAGATGAAAAAAGATAGGAGAAGATAAGTATAGGAAATTCAGCATACCTATAATAGAAAAGAGGGCAAAACAGGAGAGAAATCATCAAAGAATGATCAAGTCAACTTAATTAGCTGAAGAAAAGCAGATACCTTAAGATTAAAAACACACACACACAACTAGGCAACATCGATAAAGACACTGACAGTTAAACATATCTGTATAATTTTTTCTTTTCTTTTGATGATATAGTAACTTTAAAGATATCCGAAACAGTCTCATCAAAATAGTTCCTCCTTTTAAAGATTAGTTTTGAGGTAGAAACACAAGATGTGCTCATTATAGGCCCACCTCAGAGATATTGCAGGTTTGGTTCCAGAGCACTCCAATGAAGCAAATCAAACGAAGTTTTTTGTTTGTTTCCTGGTGCATATAAAAGTTACGTTGACAGTATACTGTAGTCCATTAAGTGCACAATAGTGTAGATGTACATAAAAAAAGTAAGACCTTAATTTAAAAAAACACTTTATCACTAAAAAATGCTAATCATCATCTGAGTTTTCAGTGAGTTGTAATCACTGATCACAGATCACCATAACAAATATGACAATAATGAAAAAGTTTGAAACATTGCAAGGATTAGCATATGTGACACAGACACACAAAATTAGCAAATGTTGAAAAAAATGGTGCTGATAGACTTGCTTGACACAGAGTTGCCACAAACCTTCAATTTGTAAAAAATGCAATATCTGTGAAGTGCAGTAAAGTTATAGCACAATAAAATGAGGTATAGCATGCCTGCATACCTTCTTAACTTATTTTATATAATCACTATTATATTTTTTACACCATGTCCTGTAACTCATCTTGATATCCTAACTTTCACTATTGACAAAATTGAATGTAAAGCATTGATAGGGGAAAAAGAGAATCAGACATAGGGTAAAATGAGAGGCAGTAACTTGTAGTCAACCCACAATAAAAGCTTAATCTAGAGAGAAGAAAAGAAAGAAGAACCAAGAAAAGAGAGAGCTCAAAGGAAAAAAAAAAAAGAAGAAAACATATTATTCTGGTAGATAGAAATACAAAGTTTAGTTAAGTGACAGTGTTGATAATGTTTCCTGAAATAGTTCAGTGGTGACATATGGTCCAAGAAGGATGATTTAAAAACAATTGAACTGGACTGACACACAAAAAAATGCTAAGGATGTTGTGGAATCTCTGATATAAACTGCCCAGGATTAGGCCTTGTTACTAGTGTTTAAGAAACACATGCCTAATAAATATTAGTTGGTTTCTAGGAAGGATTTTCTGCAGCCACTAATATTAACATTTCATAGATATATAAAATGTCAGAGTTGGAAGTTATAATCTTATTTAATTCACATTTTTCCAACAAACATGAATTGGGTACCTAGTGTGTGTTAAGCAGCGTACTCATCGTTGATTATTCAAGGTAGTGTTTATTCTTTCCACAACTGCAAGAAAGTCACTAATCAATAGAATATATTATAATAAAGGTGTGTAAAAGGTGTAGAAAGCTAACTCTAACTCTGCTTGAGACACTCAGGGAGGGCTTCATGTGGGGGATGACATTTGAGTTGCTCTTGGCATTTGGAAAACTACTTTTCATCAGTTGATCAAGATTATTTTGAAAGATACTGAAAGAAACTAAGCAAGGGTATGAAAATATAAAAGATCGAGATATATGGAGGGAAGTTCATAGCATTGTTAATTTGTAAATTAATCCAAACTGCATTTGATGCATGAATATCCTCTACAAAACTCCCAACAAATGGTCCTCTGATATCTAAAAAGAATTTAGGCATATCTAGCAACTGTAAATTTTAAGCACCAAAATGTGTAGATTTGAGAAGAAATATTCTTATGACACACAAAACAAAATAATTGTAATGAGTAATAATTTTTTAACCATGTCTTACAGTAAAGAATAATAACAACAACAAACAAGGAAAACATCAAAGAATTTGAGTAAAGCAAGAAATATCTATGATCATCTAGTCCAATCACCAACCTGAGGCTTGACTTGCTGTCCTTCCTGAAAACCTTCTTTGATACTGTCCGTCAAGGGCACCTACTCTCTGTGATTGTCCTATCTGGTTTTACTTGTACCAAAAAACATACTTGCACACTCCGTTCAAAGACTAGCACTGTTGGTCTTCTGTGTTTTTATGTAGTTTAAAGACACAGACATTTTCCGATTCCCAGAAGTTACTGAAGAGTCCAAAGGTGTAACATTTTCCAAAGGTGAATCTTCTACTTTTACCCATATAATTTGCTGCAACAGCACTTTATCGGCCAATAACAACACCTGATTGATTTTTATGAAAATCAAATCTTTTACAACACAGGTGTTCACAAAGTAAATGCACAGTTATTTTTCTATCGTTTTAAAGCGATTCAAATGGAATTTTGAAAAAAATATTTGCTGTTGAAGTGTATGTGTGAAAAGAATCTATTGCATATACATATTATACAACAACAAAATAAACTAATTAATACATTTATTAAGTTTCATAATAAGGAAATATATGAAAAAAAGTATTTCTTAAAGGCTTAGGTGCCTAACTCCAAGTTATGACTACCAGATTTAGAACATATTAAATTTTATTAAGTACCTGCAAAACAACTCTACTAACTTTATTTTATTATATTTTTTGTTTTATTATTTTTTTTAAGTAGGCTCCACGCCCAACACTGAGCACAAGGTGGGGCTTGACTCACAATCCTGAGATGGCTACCAGAGCTGAGATCAAGAGTCAGATGTTCAACTGACTGAATCACTCAGGTGCCCCTGAATGTAATAACTTTAAGATATGTTTTACAAAGTTTTGAGGATATATTCAAATACTTCTAATACACAGAATATGAAAAAATGGTCATGGTCTTGTGGTTTGTAAGCAAATGGGTACATGATACTTTTGACACTAAAGGGTTTCAGTAGGGATGTTGACAGAATTACCAGATGGTTGAGGCAGGGGAAAAAAATTACCAGATGGTTGTCATCCTATATACAAGGAGGAAATTTTGAGGAATTGTACTTTATTTAATATAACATTAAATAAAAATTATTATGCAACAACATAAACACATAATTAATTTGAATATATAAATAATAAGCTCAGAGAAGTAACTTTTATATTAAATTAAACAGAAAGAATCCATTTTGGTATCTATCACTATAAAAGTGCATCTTTTTTAAATGATTGAGAGTTTGAAAAAAAAATATTACATTGGGGTACCTGGGTGGCTCAGTCAGTTAAGCATCTGACTTTGGCTCAGGTCATGATCTCGAGGTTTGTGAGTTTGAGCCCCACATCAGGCTCTGTGCTCACAGTTCAGAGCCTGGACCCTGCTTCAGATTCTGTTGTCTCCCTCTCTCTCTGACCTCCCCCAACTTGTGCTATGTCTTGCTCTCTTCAAAAATAAATAAACATTAAAAAAAAATTATATATAAGGTTACTCATGGGAGAAAATCTATGAATGAATAAGTGAATGGGAAAAATGAATAAATAAATTAGTGAATGGATGTGTTAAAACACAACTATCAAGGGGCGCCTGGGTGGCGCAGTCGGTTAAGCGTCCGACTTCAGCCAGGTCACGATCTCGCGGTCCGTGAGTTCGAGCCCCGCGTCGGGCTCTGGGCTGATGGCTCGCAGCCCGGAGCTGGCTTCTGATTCTGTGTCTCCCTCTCTCTCTGCCCCTCCCCCGTTCATGCTCTGTCTCTCTCTGTCCCCAAAATAAATAAACATTAAAAAACAAAAAACAAAAAACAAAAAAAAACAAAAAACACAACTATCAGAATCTATTTGAGGGGCACTTCTAAAATAGCAATGTAAGGAGCTCTGCAGGCTCCCTCTCTGGAAAAACAACTATAAATAGTGAAAATTACTTTAAGAAAACAGCCATTTGAAGTCCCTGGAAGTGGTCCAAAGGGCATATCGAAAATGGAGAAATGTTTATTTGAGGAAATCTATTAAATCTCCATAAGAACAGTGAGAGTCTGTGGCATTTGAGTCACAACTTATTCCCTTCCTTGTTCCCTTCTAGCTAAGCAAGATTGACATTTTATTCTGGGTGGATGTAGCCAAGAAAATTGTGTCCCCCATCTTGATGCACCCCCAGTTCCCAGTCAAGGGCCATAGTATCTACCGGAGAAGTTGCACACTGCAGGGGAAATATGTTTGACTGAAATAGTACAGCCAACTCACTAAACAAATAAAGACGCAAACAAGCAAACAAACAAAAAAAGTCCCAGGAGTGGGGACAGGGATCACACACAGATTTGCTACAATGTTTTATCTGAAATGACCAGTAATCAACTATAAATTTATGAGACATGCAAAAAATACAGTAAATGTGTGACTCACCAAAGGGGGGCGGGGAACAGGCAACAACCCTTCTTTGAGAAGTCCCAGATGTTGGGAATATCAGACAAAGACATTAAAGGAGCTATGATCAGTATGTTCAAAGAACTAAAGGAACCATGCTCAAAGAATAAAGGGAGTTATAATAATGTCTCATCCAATACAGAATATATGTTAAGATATACAAATTATTAAAAACTAAGATGATTCTTGAGGTGCCTGGGTGGCTGAGTTGGTTGTGTCCAAGTCTTGATTTCAGTTCAGGCTATGATCACGTGGTTTGTGAGACTGAGCCCCACATGCACTCTTTCTCTCTGCCCCTCCCTCTCCCTCTCCCTCCCTCTCTCTCTCTGAAGATAAATTAATAAAGTTAAACATTTTTTTTTAAATTTAAAAAATTTAAAAAGATGATTCTGGAATTTAAAAGTACAATAACTAAGATAAAAAAATTCATGACAGGGGCTCAACATTAGATTTAAGCTGGCAGGAAAAAGGATCAAAAATTCAAAGCAATAAGGGCTGAAAAACTTCCCAAATTTGATGGAAAACATTAAACTACATCTAAAAACTCAATGAACACAACTAGGAAGAACACAAAAAGGTCCAAAACCTGACACATAAACATGATAATAAATGTCAAAAGCTAGGAAAAATAAATTCTTGAAAATAGCAAGAGAAAATAGACTGGTCATATACAAAAGACTCTTAATAAAATTAACAACTGACTTCAAATAAAAACAATGGAGGTCTGAGGCAGTGGGATGACATATTTGAAGTGCTGAAAGAAATAAAAGAAGCTGTCAACCAAGAACCTTACATCTAGCAAAACTAACTTTAAAGAAATAAAAGTGAAGTAAAGGCATTCCTAAATAAACAAAAGCTGATAGAATTCATTGCTAGAAGACTCATTTTAAAGAAATACTAAAGGAAATTCTTAAGGCTGGAAGTGACACTAGACAATAATATGAACTCATGCGAAAAAACAAAAAAACTCTGGCAAAGTTAATTATATAGGTTATCATAAAAGTATTATCTCATTTTTCTTCTTTACCTTAAAGATTTTTAAAAAAGCATAAGGCAATATTAATATACTAGTATTGTTAAACCTGTAACATATGGAAGTCAAATATACTTGGCAATATCAGCACAAAGGAAGTGGGTGAAAGCAATGTTGCACTGGAGTAAGGAAAGGACACCAGATGGTAACTTGAATCCACAGGAAGAAATGAAGAAAATAAAAAAAAGTAAATAAGAATATTATATAACAAATCCTATAAATATACACTTGCTCTTATTTCTTCTCTCAGCTTTATTAAAATACATAAAATCATATAAAGTATTAATTATAAAAATGTTAAAAATTACATTTTTAACATATACAGAGATAAAATTTATTAAAATAATGGCACAAAAAGGGGCAAGAGGGAATAGATCTATATATAATTAATATTTATATCTTTTATTGTAATTAAGGTAATGTGAAAGTAGATTCCTGTAAGTTAAGATGCATATTGGAAACCCTAGAGACACAAAGAAAATAACTCAGAAAATGTAATGAAAAAAATCACTGAAATATTAAAACATGACTAGAAAATACTAAATTAATGCATAAGAAGGCAGTGAAGAAAGAATGGAGGAACAAAAAATGAGATATATAAAAAAGGAAAATAAAAGACAAATACAACCATATTGATAATATTAAACATGAATGAATTATAAATCCAATCACAACAGCAGAGATTAAGTTGTCTTTAAAATAAGCAAACAAACAAGACCTAAGTATGTGCTGTTAATATGAGACACACGTTAGATACAAAGACAAAAGTAGATATAATTAAAAGGATGTAAAAAGGATATGCCATGTAAAAAGCTACCATAAGAGAGCTAGAGTGACTTTAGTAATATAGACAAAATACACTTTGTTTGTTTGTAATATACTCCCCAATAGCAGCCACAATAATAGGGAATCTATCTGCTAATGAAATCTGGCAGACATCAGGGATATATTGAAAGTTGGGTGGCAGAGGATAGAAAATCTGGTTGTTACTTAGTCTTTACGTGTATCTGTTTACATGCTACTAAAAGCTCATGTCCCTCAAGAAAATATCTCATACACAGAGGAAGAAGAACAGTCCTTTCATTCTGGGCTTCAGTTTGTGTGTTAATTTTGGACCTATGGCTGAGTGGCAAATCTGCTGAGGATGCTAGTTCTTTCTGCATATTTAAAAAATAGTCTTTTCAACTGGCAATAAAAAAAATCTCTTACTTGTACGTACCCTAGGGATAGCTAGTCTAGACAGACAGATATTAGATTCTAAGTTATGTTAAATTCAACAGAGCTCCTGTTCTTATTCATATAGATTAATAAATACATTATTCTAACACAAAGGACAAAAAGAATCCCTAGAGAATGAAAAAACTGAACTTCTAATACTTTGAATATACTAGCCTTTTAGGAAAAAAAAAACTTTCTTGAGAAATTGCTAACTTAGAAGCATTTTTATGTAAGAATCTAAATCCACACAATCAAAATGAATCTTTGAAGATATCAAACCAGTCTAATAATTTTTACTTAAAAATAGTTTCATGAAAGCATGATGAGATACTATATCACTTGACATGCAACAAGAATGGCTAAAAAAATACAGACAATAACAAGTATTGATGAGTGTGAAAAAATTGGAACTTAAAAACTGCTGTGTAGCTCTTAGGGAAAACTGTCAATTCCACAAAATGTTAATCATAGAGCTATTAAATGACTCAGTAACTCAACTCCTAGATATATAAACAAGAGATCTGACAACTTATGTTCACAAAAACTAGGGAGTTCATCCATGGTTTAGTCTTTAGCTTTGTGAAAGCTGTTTCTACCACAGCCCTTTTTGTTATAGGAGCCCTTTTTGTAAATAGGAGGCTATTTTTTCTATACTCCAGTGGAACTATCTTTGTCTTACTATGCATCTGTATTTAACATTGATTTGTGAAATGGTAATTTCATGAAACAGGTTTTATAAGTGCATTAAATAATGATTTTTGGGTGGAGCAACAGCAAGATTACAAACTTCTTAATGATTACTGAATATTAAGAAACATTCCCAGAATAGTAATGCTAAGTACAAGAGATTAAGATTCCATGCCCTTGAAAAAGAGTGAAGTAAATTCCTAAATTTGAAATAAAAAATTTGAAATAAAAAAATTTACAACTTTCTGAATTATCTAACACAATAGTTTTTAAAACTTGATGTGTTACTCCCCTGTAGGATAAGCACAACAAAATAAGAAATACCTTGAGACACCTAATCAACTAAATTGCTTAATGAAAGTTCTCCCCTTGGTGCACCCTAACATTTCCTTATTGATATGTTTGCCTATATTTTAAAGGTTTTTAATTTAGGCTTATATTATCTTTCTGAGAAGAAACTCTAAGAGAACATTCTTGCAGAAAAAGCCATCATCAAAGTATCTAAAAAGTAAATTAAAAAAAATATAAAAGAAAAAAAAAAAAGAAAGCAAGAACAGGAGAACAGGAAAGTGAGTCTAGGTAAACTCTAACAGCCCCCTTTTCAAAGAGCGAAGGTTGAAAGTTATGATCAGATGTTTCACCATACCATGGACTAAATATGGAAAACTCTTAGAAGATTTCTTATAATAAAAATAAACACTGAATACGATCATGCAAATTCGTTTTTAATGCAGTTGATTTTACTGACTTGCTTGTTTTTATCTAACCCTAGTAAGAGAAGAAAACCAAAATCATCATTTTGGTATTTAAGAGCAGTCTGTGAGGGCAAAGTTCTTTGTATCATTAAGAATCAATTATCCCGGGGCGCCTGGGTGGCTCAGTCGGTTAAGCGGCCGACTTCGGCTCAGGTCACGATCTCACACTCCGTGAGTTCGAGCCCCGCATCGGGCTCTGTGCTGACAGCTCAGAGCCTGGAGCCTGTTTCAGATTCTGTGTCTCCCTCTCTCTGACCCTCCCCCATTCATGCTCTGTCTCCCTCTGTCTCAAAAATAAATAAACGTTAAAAAAAAAAATTAAAAAAAAAAAAAAGAATCAATTATCCCACAGACAACACTTTATGATAAAACCAGTTCCAGACACGGCTGAGACTGCCCCATTCTACCGAACTCCTACCTTTTATGAACTTTTTCTACAAAAACATATTTCCTCCATTAACATATCTTTTAGTGTGATTTCTTAAAACAACCACTAACGAAAAGCTGTGAGGAGCCTGTTTAAAAAATCACGATTCTTTAAACATAGTACCTCAATTATTATCTTGATATAAAAAAGTATTTTTTCACACATGATGCTTACAAGGTAGGTATGTGCAGCTTTCACATTTGGAAAGAATGAGTAAATAGTAGGGTTCGGTTTTTCAGGGTATTGCTGACATTTACTATAAAACACTCTTAATTTATAAAACCTGACACGTTTTGTGAAAATAAAGATTAACTAGAAGTGTAGCAAGTTCATTTTTTAGTTGCTATATTTGTAAACCAATCCCATTCACCCACTAAAAAAGAAATACTGATGAAAATTTATGGTAAATCTCAAAGGAATTAAACTTGAAGGATTCAAGGAAGCTGATTTACCAACAGCAAAGTGTTAATGTTATCAAAGGAATTACCTAAATTCAATGCTCTGGTACCAAATAGATAGTAAAAAACAAAGTCAAAAGCAATTTAAACAGACTGTGGAGAATTTTGTACTATCCCTATTTACTTAGGTATGGAAGAGGGCTTTCAGTGAAATAAATAACCATAATCTTACCTATGAGACTATACACACTTACATAAAATACTCTCCTATTATAAGCTATTACATGTGTCAATTGCAAAGTGATTCTTTATGACAGCCATTTTCCTTATAAGCAAGTACACAGTCTTTCAAGTTATCATTAGAGATGATTTAAGCTAAGTGTGAAGTTTTAAAATAAAATAGCACCAGCCTGCAAAAAATAGTCATTAATATGTTTGCCAGACTTAATAAGAGGAATATTTATATGTTAGCTATCCTTAGGTCTTTATATCATACATATTAGTATTTTAGTAGTATTTATTCACCAATATAACAGACTAAGTAGAATTCATTGTTATTACATTGATCAAGATGTAGATTGCTTTTAGGAAAGTTTTATTTACCCTTATCCCTCTTCCCTTGCCACTCATACCAACATGTACACACATGCACACCTGTAAATTATAATTTCTTTACCAAAAATGAAAGAGCTCAGAGGAACAGGGAAAGAACCAACAATCAAGCACTTTAATATTCAGTTATTCTCTTTAATACAGCTAAAACAAAATCTGGTTTTGGTTTCCCTAAACTAGAAAGGCAATTTTTTGAATAACCTCAATAGGCTAAAAAGGTTTTTAAATGAAATTATGACAAAGTACTTAAAAATAAATGGTAGATATATGCATTCTAATTAAAATAAAGAAAATAACTGAAAATGATTGTATTTTATAGGTCTTTCCACTCCATTCTTAGCCTGAAAACCACAAAGTCCACCTGAAATCTCATTACAGAGTCAGGAAATCACAATAAGCACAAATAACCTACCATTATGGGAAATGTTGCCAAAAGGACAATGGGTCCGGCCAACCCTATAGGTGTGGCTGAAGTCTTACCACTAGGTCTATTAACAGCATTATTATTTACTTAATTTTTATTCTTTAAAGGAATTTAAAATTATCTACATTTCAAATGCAGACTCCCTCAAAGTAATATTCATGAAACCAAAGTTGTGATATTCTAGTTATATATATTTTTTCTAACATAGTACATTAATGCATTAAAATAAGAGCCCCTAAGATGATCTCACATGCCATCATTAGTACAGGAAAACACAGTTACTGCAAACAAACTACCCTATATAATTTTCAACCTGATTTCTTTCTCATAATAAAAGAAAAAGTGATGAACATATATTAGCATCAAGATTAAAAACACAGATTAATGTTCACTTAATGTCTTGCTTACTACTTATGAACTGCAGTACATCATTTAAACTTTAAAACAGTTGAACAAAGGCAGCTGAGTTGATATATTGAACCCAAAACACGTACTGCCTCAGTCTTATACTGAGAAATTACTGAGCTTTGGGGAAATTGTAATTTATACCACATGAAACTATATAATTTGTATACAAAAGACAGGTTGACTAATGGTTCCACTTGGATCCTATCTTCTTAAACCCGGTCTCTGTGGTTTCTATATCTGATAAGAACGAAAAGTGACCTTTCACCACTCTCGGGAGTGATTTCTATGCATCAGAGAGAAAAAAAAGGCGTAGGACAAAATGTGGTTCAATATGGCAGCTCTGCTACTTGTGTTCTACAGAAAAATCATTTTATTTTGACTTTTTATTTGATTTGATTCAGTCTTGCCACTAAATCAGTACATTCAATTCCTTCTGCAATAAAATTTTAAATCACCTGCCTATGCATCTACTGAGTGCTGAGAAAGGGACAATCCATTGGGATTTATTGTTCCATTGCAGTTTATTGTTTATTGCAGATGGAATCATCATCAAAACTCAGAAAGGTAAGAAGACAAATTGTTCATAATGATTTAAACTATACTATAAATATCAATGTTTCCATGAACTCAAACTACCCGGACTTCACCTGTTATTAATAATAAAACTCTGTAATGCCCCTAGATGTCCATTTTATTTATTTTTCCACGAGAACTGGGAATGAGTTTTTCCTAGTATATCATTTCTTTGTGAAAGTATAGTGACTGACAACACTAGGTGAAACATTCACTCAATAAAGTTCACAACATTATAATAACAAATTATAGAAAAGAAAGCATGGATTCTAACCACTTTGTCCTCCTTTGGGAAAGCATCCAAGGAAGCAGAGTAAAAAGAGAGGAAAAGAAGAAGAGAAAAACAAAAATAAGGCATATATTAATAGATTTTAAGAAAACAATTATGTATTATTTTTAAAGTGTTCAGACATAGGTATTTATAAGCATTGTAAATGTTTACTCTTCCCCAAAATACTCATTGTTCAAGCTTTCATTGAAAATGCATCTATACTAATTCTACTATAGTAGATACCAAAATTGGGCACTATAATTTCCAAAAGTTTTAGTACTTGATGATTACATCTATATTTAAAACATTTTTCAGAAAGAAATCTTAATTCACTATTATATTTAGTCTTCCTATTACTGAAAAGACATTTTATTAAAATGAATAAAATTATATAAATAATTTTATCAAATTACTGTCAAAATATTTATAGTTACAATTTGGAAAAATCTAAGAATGGGAAATATTTGTAAAGAATAAAAATGAGAAAAAAGATATTAACTATTGTAGTCATAAATTATTCCACAAGCAATATTTATATGTAATATATGTTTCAACACTTATAATGTCATGGGAAAAAACAACACAATATATTCATACAATATTTTTGTCTCATGCCTTAAAGTGATGCCTTCTATTATTTTGTTCTTTTGAATATTTTGTCCAAATTGGATGGGCTTATAGAGACAGATAGACTACATTAGGCTTGGGTGTCTCCAAAGCAGAGGTACATCTTAGCTCAATTTCCTTTAACATGAGATTAACCCAGGTAATTTTAATATTTCATTAGTTAACTGTATTATTATTGGTTTTCCTCAAACCTATCATGGGAAGTTACAAACATTCAACAGCTATGGGTGCTCAGTCCGCATTTCCACCCTGCTAATTTGCACACTACTATGTACTGACAGCACCTTTTCAGATTGGACAGTACCCCTACACCAAATGTTTTTTTAAATATTTTGTATAGCATTCCCAGGTCTCATCTGTGAGAATTCATTCCAAAACAGTGTATTTAGGAACACTAAAGATGAGAAAGTTAACACATAGTTCTTGTACACCTTTTTATGTGCCAGATACTATTTTAACCCAAGGTTGTTTTAAAAAGGTCTTAATATAACATATGATAATTAACTAAAGAACTTTCAGGAGGAAAACTCATGTGGTCATCAAAATGGCTCCTAAAGAACTCTTAAATATATATCATAAAGACCTAGATTTTAATTTAATTATCATAATAATCATATACAGTAATTATTACTATCCAGTTTCATAGATAAAGAAGATGTTGTTCAGGGAAGTTAATTATTTTCCCAAGGCCACAAAGATAATAGTGGGCTCACCTTAAAACATGTCTTTTACTGAATATCTTAATTTCACTGGAAGGGATATTTAGAATACCCTACCTGCAACTGAAATACACTACCAATGAATATAATGTTGATAGGGAGATTGATTTTAATTTTAGCCATGGGTTTCTCAATTAGGAAAATATCCAGAGTGCATAAAGCTTCCATATTATGTTTAAATATAACTTTGAACTATGTTACACTGCATATATGATTAGATAATAAATGAAATTACTTAGAGAAACATTGGGAATTCTTTAGGTATATGATAATCTCAACTGTTCTATATTACACTGCAGACCTACATCAAAGAAAACTCACCCAGACATCCCTATAAATAATTTTAACATACTAAGATAGGGTATATAATAAAGTATATTAAAATGTATTCTAAAGTATTAGAATTTATCTAGTACTTCATAAAGAATATTTAGTTCTCTTAAATGAGCATCTCAGTGCCTCAAAAAGTATATATATTTAAAGCACAGGCATAACATAAGTAGCTCTCATTTAAGCCAAATAAGGAAACAGCATCAGGTGAGACTACATCTCATAGAGAAGATAATAAGTACAAAAATCCCCCCAAATTTAAAAAAGGGTATTTTGACATACTCTTTAAATATCAAAATAGTTTCCATGAGAGAAACCTAGCACTATATACTTTACCACAACAGTAAATAGGAAATTACTCTCATAGAAGCTAATCATTGCTTTACATATGTTGTCTTCGGTTACATTTAATGCTACCCAGTTCACCTTACATTCTACCTTCATTCAATCTGAAACAAACATTGTAGAAACTAAAAGTTTTTTTTCTTCTTTTTACAAGAAGAACTGGATATAACAACTTTTAAGAGTCTTCTAGTTCATGATACTAAATCCACATTTACTACATTTTTCAGAAAGTAAATTTACTCCCACAAATAATCTGTTGGTTTGAATCTTTTGGTTTTTAATCATTTACTAAGATGCATATGGAAAGCATTTTTTTTATTATTTCATCACTACTCCACTACTATGAACCTTATGAAAAACAGAAAATGGGAAAGGGGCACATTAATGTGTACATTCATGCCTGCATCTACTTTCTAACACATGTATGTTTTCTGCTTGGCAGGTGTACTGCTTTTCACCTGCACTCAGAGCACCTCTCAGGCTCAGGGAACACTTACGTTGTTGGATCGCAGAGACACGCGGCCTCCACAGCGGGCACAGAACTTGGTGCGGCAGTAAGAGCAGAGATGGCCGCACCCATCAGCAAACTTTGTTTTGTGACAGATTCCACAAGTCGGAGCATCATCTTTGTGCTCTCCCTGGTAACGCCGCGCTTCTTCCCCTATCTTCCTCACTTGTTCTTTATAGCTTTCAAATTGTTGATGCAATCTCCTGGGCAAAAGAGAAAACGGTAGCAAACTAAGTAAATGACAGAAGACAAAAACAAAAATAATTTTTCCTAACAGAAGTATAGCTATTTGAATGAAACCAAAACATATAAAATAATTTTTCCCACTAATCTTACCTTTCAACTAATCAAACTTTCCAGTAAAAGGCCACTAGTAAAAAATGTATTAGCATGTAACCCACTAGTCTCAGTTTTGTTACTAGCAATGAAACATACACAAGTACAACATATAATCACTGTTTTGGTCTCCAAAGTGGAATTCATGTGTCCACTCCATGCCTCTGCTTCTTTTAGACCAATAGCTTTCAAGGTATTTGGACTGGGGAACTCAACACTTTACAACTACATTCATGTGTGTATACAACTGAAGCAGAAGTTATACAAAATACTTAAGCTAACTATATATGATGTACTCTGGTATAGTCTATCTCATTCTATTTTAATAATGATTACAGTCTAAAAAAAAGTTTGTCACAGGAAATTGATTCCCTGACCCACTATGTGAGCATGATGTATACTTGGAAAAATACCGTTTTAAGTTATAGGGGCACCTGGGTGGCTCAGTTGGTTAAGTGCCCAACTCTTGGTTTTGGTTCAGGTCATGATCTCATAGTTTCGTGAGTTTGAGCTGCACATTGAGCTCTGTGGTGACAGCACAGAGCCTGCTTGGGATTCTCTCTCTCTCTCTGGCCCTCCCCCATTCACATGTCTCTCTCTCAAAAATAAACTTAAAAAAATTATAAATTACAATGCTATGCAATTTGTCTTACACAAAATATCTTCCTTTACCCCTATTCTTGGAGATTATTTATGTATTTAATATCAAGTGTTTGATTTCATACAGTATATAAAATATCACCTTATACATTATAATTGAGCTCACTAATCCTTCCACGATATGTGAAAAGTGTTAAACCACACCTTGCAAATATTCAGATTTTTTCTGATACAAATATTTTCTCATACAAATACCCCAATTTGTATGAGAGTTGTCACCACTCTTTATTTAATGGATGCAACCAAAGTTGTTGAGGCAAACCATTTTCCATAAGAATGTTCACATTTAATGTGATTCAAGTCTCCTCCCTTCCCCATCAGCCCTAATCCCTCAATCTTCAACTGCTACAAATAGAAACTATTTGCTGCTCTGTACAGAACGCCATGACATCCAGTGAATCCCCAGTGAAAGTATGCCTTAGTTTTGTAAATGAGAACTGAGAGAGTTGTCCCAGGCCTAGCCAATAGTCATTGGCCATTACAACAATGGAGAAACTCCTAGGAAATTCATCTCTGTAACTGAGCGAGTGCGCTGGATGTATTCCCTAGGACACAAGGTACACACACATGCTGTTGTTAATACAGGCAGTTAGTTAGCTTGATTCTCTACACCTAAGATATCTGTGGGAACTGGTACTCCCTGGAAATAGAATCAAATAAGTTATGTCTAAGGACTCTAGTACTTGAAGTACTGGGATTTCATTATATTTTTCTTTTAACATCAACAGCTCTTGAGCAGAATTTTAATGATTACTTTAAAAATTATAAAACCCCTTTCCTGCTTTGCCAATTGACAGTTTTTCTATTTAATAGCACACATACTTGCACTAGGAAATAAAGTAGTTTAGAATCTGAAGCCCTCCCCAATTTAAAGGCTAGCTAATTTCAGTTCATACAAATAGTGATATATTTAATGAAAGCAAGAATGTCTGAACGGCTTGAAAAACAATGCTATTTGGTACACTGAATTTTTTATAATTTAAGCACCATTAATCTAGGCTCAAGTTTTTAAAAAACAACTGGGGCTATCTTAACTACTTCAAAAGTAACCTTACAAAATAGCATTGGAAATCTTAAGGCTTCTATTAAAGAAAGTAATTACTAAGGAGTGGGAACAAGGAAAGATCTCTAATCAAAGAAACATATATAAACTCTAAGCAGAGAGGAAGTACATGGGTAGATATTTATTGTGAGAACCATCAAATCAAATGTATTTAAGTAAATATAAATGCAAAAGCTAGGCAAAGGGAAAAGATTCCCTATGAATTTACTTTGTAATACAGCACATGATTTGGTATGAGTGTTGGCAAACTTTCCAGTAAAAGGCCAGATTGTAAATATGTTAGACTTTGTGGGCTGTATAGTCTCTTTGACAACTACACAGCTCTATTATAACATGAAAGTAGCATAGATAATATGTAAATAATAAGCATAATAAGTGTGGCTATATTCCAACAAAACGTTATTACCAAAACAGATGGTAAGCCAGATTGGACCCGTGGGCCAGTCTGTCATCTCCTGATTTAGTATATGCTTTGTACTGAGGTATAATGGTTTGAAAATCCACTGTTCTTTAAAAATTCAAACATTGGGGTGCTTAGGTGGCTCAGTTGGTTAAGTGTCCAACTCTTCATTTTGGCTCAGATCATGATTTCACGGTTTCATTGAGTTTGAGCCCTGCGTCAGGCTGTGTGCTGGCAGTGCAGAGCCTGCTTGGGATTCTCTCTCTCTCCCTCTGTGTCTGCCCCTTCCCCACTTGTGCTATCTCTGTCTCTCTCAAAATAAATAAATAAACTTAAAAGAAATCAAACACAAAATACTTTTATCCATCCTATAGGACCCAATCAAAAGGGGTGTTTTTTTTATAATAAATATATGCAGGGCAGTGACCAGTGAGATAAAAACTTACTCTGCTACAATCTCATAGCATTTTATTTGGTCACTCATAAGGCATTCAGCTTTTTGTCTTTTGGTTTTTTTACCATATACTATGAGTATTTCTGTACATGTCACCTTTCTTCTACCAAACAGTAAATAGCATTAGAAATGCACAGTTTAGCAAGATAGTTAAGACATATTTCTCCTTAGTAGTAGCCAATACATACTTGCTAACTGTAAAAATCATACACAAATACTTTTTTCTTAGTCCATTTTGAGAAAAAAAAATTTCATACTGAAGGCTATGTATCCTGAAAAATCTTGCTGCCACAAAATGCTGAAAATACTGGATATTTAAAGGAATAACTTTAAAAAAATGTTTATTTATTTTGAGAGAGAGATTGAGGACAAGCAGGGGAAGGACAATGTCAGCGAAAGCCCAATGCAGGTCTCGAACTCATGAACTGTGAGATCATAACCTTGGTGGAAACCAAGAGTCACTTAACCGACTGAGCCACCCAGGTGCCCCTAAAGGAATAAATTTTAATTCCTATTTGAGTTGGGGAGAAAGTATGGAGATCCTCACAGGAGAAAAATGAAACAGTAGCACTAATTCAGAGATGGAGTATAGTTATGAAGCAGACCACTGCTCCTGGGACATGTACTGAGGCTCTGTGACCAAGAACTTCAGCTTTAACTTTCACGCAAGTGAACAAAATTAACATTGTTGTTAGGTCACCACCAAAAATAATTGAAATAGAGTGTATGATATCCAAACCAGTGGAAAACATGGAATGAGGAAATAGTCAATCTACAGAAGACAAGAATTGAAGCAAATGAACAAACACAGACAAAGCAGGACAATTAGAAATTATGGCAAACAATGGTAGTAACAATCCAACACACATCAGGAGTCACAATATGTATAATGGACTACAGCATCATTAAAAGACAAAAATTAACATGTTAGATTTTTAAAATTTAGCTAAATTAGGTTTAGAAGAGATATACCCAAACTAGGAAGGATGTTTGAAATAAAAGAATGAAAAAATATATCCCAGTGAAAGGCTAAGGACAACAACAACAAAATTGGGATAATATTTATGGCAAAAAGCATTACTAAAGATAAAAAGGATAATCTATTATTTAAAAAGTATTCATATAATTTTTTACAAGACAATTCTAAACTTAATTGCATATAATAATATATGAAGCCAAAAAATAATAAAACTACTAAGGTAGAGAAATCCACCTTCATTGTAGGATACTTTGACAGACCTTTCTCTCTATAATTAACAGACCAGACAGATCAAAAATAAATAATTACAGGGAATATTTGAAAAACATAATTAAGAACTTTATATACATATGCATATGTATTTATCTGTCCAGTAGAATAAACTTGTTAAGCTTATTGAGTACGATACTTGTTCACACATATTTATTGTCCTCAGTGGTAGAATACATATTTTTTTTCATGTAGATATGAAATTTTTCAAGCTCTGGGCCTCAAAAGTACTGAATATGTTTTATTTCTTAGGTTGAGTGTTAGGCACATATTATATCTTTTATTCTTTTTCTCTATTCTTTACATATGTGCTTTTGTATTATGAAGTATTTCACATTAAAAAAGGAAAAAATTCAGTTCTATCTCATCAAATATCATTAAATAACAAATGAGTGCTATAAAGAAATGAAAAACTGGAATATATATGACATTAAAATCTACAAAAGAGTTGACCAATTATGCCTCCTAATTAATTTAAAGAAGAAATGTGTATGTTTAAATGCACAATAACTTTATGAAATAAATTCCCATTTTATTGATGAGAAAACTAATTTTTGTCTAGGGGTTTGCTTTTCCTTTCTATCTGAATATATCATTGTAAATTCACATACTTCAGATCTTACTCTAAGCACATATAAAAGATGACAACAAATACGGATTCAACTTGCAAATGAAAACGTTTCTGAATGCAGGAAAGTGTTAACTATCAGGAAATGTCAGTGTTTTGTCATGACTAATTGATGATACATGAACAAAAGCTGAGTATGAACAAGCCAAAGCTATGCTGATGAACTCAGGTCCTGAAACTCCCATAGACCTTTCACTCCTGCTCAATAATACTTTCATGCAGTTTCAACTCCTCTACAGTGCTTATTCCTAAGCTCTCTTTTCTCAAATTAACTTCAAGCTACTGTGTCCTCCTGAAAGACTCAAAATACTATTTTGATGATGTATGAACCCAGTGTTGGTTCCCTATGTGCGTATGCAGCTTAGGCTGTGACAGGGGGCCAGACCACAACAGGTGGGCAGGCAGCAACATGTCCTTCTCCAGTAGGCCACGGCAAGAAGGCTGGTGAGATAACGTTTCTCAGTTGAGTTATGAGGGTGAGGTCTCTAGGTTCTCATTTTCTCCATGAGACATTTTAGGAGGGAAGGTCTCTTCCAGTCTCTCTTCCAGTCTTTCTTTCAGTGGAAGAAAAATCTAGCCCTCTGAGTAGTTCCTAAGGATGACAGCTGCCAGGGGACAGTGCTCTCCTAGAAGCTGCACTGACATGCCTGGGGCAGCTCTTTGGTTAAATGCTTCACCCCACAGTTTATGAAGTCATTCACACAAGCATCTCCAAACTCTACCAGGACTTATATCCTCCCGGATGCTATCCCTTAGTGACCTGCACCCATCTGTACCCAACTCTCATGTGTATTTCCAATTCCTTCCTGGTTTTGGCAATAGTCCATATTTATAAAACTGGTTTGGACATTCCCACCGGGAGAGAATTAAGAGAAGAAAAACCATGCTGTTTCTCAGCCCAGAACTCTCTTACAGCTTCAACTCTGTTTCTTCATGGGCTTCTTCCCTTCCTTACAGGTAGGACTCCCTTATTCTTCACTGAAAGAAAGAGTCCAACCAAAGTCTCTAGCAACCTCTTTAACTTATTTCCCATTGTGTTCTTTCTTTACTTATCAGCAGATACTATAAAAAGGGGGGGGGAGGAGGGAAAGAAGGAAGGAAGGAAGGAAGGAAGGAAGGAAGGAAGGAAGGAAGGAAGGAAGGTTGGTTCAGCATTTATTTACTCCCAGTTCCTCAAAATCTACTTATTCTGCAACCTTCTGCAATGCTCTACTGAACTGTATCTTAAAAATCAACTTTAATGTCCTTTTCTCAATTCGTATTCCCCTTATATTATTCTGATATCTCACTCTGTCAAGATGTTGTTCTCATAATAAATTTTGCCTTTGGAATCAGGATATTGTAGTGAAACCATAAACAGCATATGTATTTTTTGTATCTGATGTTTTAATGCTTTAATACATATCAAATATGTGACAGTGTTCTATTATGAATAATAAATGGAAATACATATTTTATTATATATTATAAATGCCAGTGAATGTCAGTATATGCAGAATTGCAAATATTAAATCTTTGTTGTGAAATTTATTTATATATTTCAATTTTAGAATTAACAATATATTCTTAGTGATTAGTAAGATTGACAATACATATGATCACAAATTTCAGATTTAAATTATCTAGAGGGAAAATGGTATTATAAAATACGCAATACTATAAAAAAGAAAGCATTAATAGAGAAACCTTGGTTTTCTCTCAGGATGTGACTTTTTCCCCATCATTTCATTCTATAATAATCATTGTACTATTTTAACATATGTGCACTCAACTCAAGAAACATCAAGATTCCAGTTGTAAACAGGTTGTTTGGGTGATTAATGGCACACATTTGAAGGATCTAAAGATGAATGCCTAAAAAACTAGATATTCTTTAAAAACATCATTATATAAATGCAAAATAACTTAAACAGAAAATTGGTAATGACATTCTTACATATTAATAAGTATTTGTTGATTACTTACTATAAATATGGTACACAGCAAGATGCTAAATGATAATGGTAGAATGCAGAGAAATTGTTGTAATTGGCACAGTACTTCATTTATTTCTATTTTGTATTTTTCCTTCCTCCATCCTCAAAGTGATCAGAAGCCAGGAGACAACTCCAGCTTTCTTCCTGGCTATCCTTTTCAAAGGACAGACTTTCCTAGAGTAGGAGGGAAAGGGAACTAGTGCTTTGAAATTCCAAAAGCCTAAGAGGCAGGTGTGGAAGGAAGGTAAGGGCTTTCCCTAGGATGAAGAGAGGGACAGGGACCAGGGTGGCTTGTGCATAGCCATCTAACATGGAGAATTGCTTTTGGATGTGCAAACAAGCATAAAAAGGCAAGGGCTTATGTGTTCCTTCCCAACTGTGGCACAGAATACATAAAACAGGGTACAATTTAGGGCCCATGAAGTTAGTAACATGGAGATTAAAGCTAGGAGAGTTCTTCTGAGAATGTCAGATTGTTCAAGTGCCTCCAATAGGGGTGTCCAGGAGAAAGACCTGACAATGAAGGAAATTAAACATCTCACTAGCCTGATAGGTTGAAGGCTTGCTTTAGAAGATTTTGACATCACCCTCTATTGTCAAAAAATTAACACTAACCTCAATTCTAAAGCACAGTTCTTGATTCCAAGGAAAGTACAGTCTACTTAGGAAGTAAGTTATAGGTAAACACAAATTAACAGTTTATGACAACATATACCAAATGGCAAGGAATGTAATTAAATTGTTCTGTAGGGTAATAGTTCTGGTTAAAATAACCAGGGAGATTTTTTTGGCACAGCTGGTCAAAAACATTTTTCTAGGTGATTTGGAACTTGGACTATTTCCTGAATACTAAATGTATGGCACATAGTAATGCTACTAGAAGTACTAAAGTAGGAGCGCCTGGGTGGCTCAGTTGGTTAAGCGTCCAACTTCAGCTCAGGTCATGATCTCACAGTTTGTGAGTTCAAGCCCCACATTGGGCTCTGTGCTGAGAGCCCAGAGCCTGGATCCTGCTTCGGATTCTGTATCTCCCTCTCTCTATGCCCTTCCCCCATTCATGTTCTGTCTCTCTGTGTCTCTCAAAAATAAATCAATGTTAAAAAAATTTAATAAAAAGAAGTACTAAAGCAAAAAAATAGGAAAGCATGCTAAGATAATAACACAATTGTGAATGCTCTCAAACTTCTTAAAAGTGTAAGTTGAAACCAAATTATCTTTTAGAGTCTTTGCATATCAGCAAACACGCATCCAGTTTATATGTTGTAATGAATGACAGCCCAATAACCACACATACCTGTGATGTGAAAACATATGTGCCGTTAAAAATTGTTTTTTTGGCCCCAAAACAGAGTTGTCCCCTCTTTTTAAAATTTTTTTAATATTTATTTATTTTTGAGAGAGAGACAGAGTGCCAGCAGGGGCGGGGAAGAGAACAGAATCCAAAGCAGGCTACAGGCTCAGAGCTGTCAGCACAGAGCCCGATGCAGGACTGAAAGCCACAAACTAAAAGATCATGACCTGAGTCAAAGTTGGACGCTTAACTGACTGAGCAACCCAGGCACCCCAGTTGTCTCCCTTTTAATAAAACTGTCTCTCTGATTCTACTCTTGAACAGAAGAGCAGTAAAATTCCACTGCATTCCAGTGATAACTAATTTTTTGTAATGATGCTTGGTCCCTTATATTAGAGATAAGTTGGGAATAACCTCACAGTCTTTTAAACAAAAAGACTAAGTTATGAAATCTGGTGCTACAAAATTGTTGGAAGGGGGACAGAAGTGGGTTCTTAACCTGACCTCCAGGAATGACTCCTAAAACAAAAGCATAAACTAGTTACTCAGAGTTCCTCAACCAGGAAGCTATGGAATCAGAAAGCCACTGCCCAAATTGCTGGTGTTAGAATCCTACCACCTCAGCAGAGACATTCTGATCTGGAAACACCACCATAGCCACTTGGAGCCTGCTAGAGAGTCCAGAAAAATGATTGCCCAGCGTGCTGCTGTGGTCCTCCATTTAACTCCGTTTCAATTCAAGTTTCATACAAGTACATCTGACTGGTGGAACATAAATCACATCTGGAAATCTAGCTGCAAGAGAACCTGTGAAATTTAGTGTTTAGATTTCTGGCTTCTTCATAAATTCCCTAGAAAGATTCTGGGATAGATGTTGTTGACATCAGTCTTCCACATTATCTACACTCCTCTGATTTATGTAAAATTTCTTAATTCATTCCACTGCACTTGACGTGAGCAATATCTAAGTTTAAGATTTCCTATGATATTCTCTGTTTCTCTCTCTCTCTTTCTTCATACACTAAATATACACTTAGTGAACACTATGGGAGCATTTTGCCTCCACCAGCAAATTTCTTTTGATAAACGCAGTGTCCTAACAAAGTTATACATACATATATGTAGCTATCCAGTCTATTGTATCTAGTAAGAAGGATGCAAATACAGCAAAGTAAAACTCAGACTCAGATACAAGACACATATATAAACAAGCAAACAAACCAAAAACCCATTTTGTAGTGATTAGTTGCATAGCACAGATCTGTTACCTGTGGTGAAAACTCTCATTATTCCTCACTTGGATTATTTCATCAACTTTTTAAGTAGGCTCTGGCCAATGGATTTCCTCACTCTAGTTCATCATTCATACACTCTAAATGATCTTCTTAATAAATTGAACCAATTATTTCAATCCATTGCTAAAATAGAATCTCTAAGATATAGTCCAGTTCCTCATCCTGGGGTGATTCTCCCTTTGCTCCCACTTATTTATCTATCAACATCTCTCACAAACCCTTCTCATTTACTGTATATCTACCATTGTATCAAATACAGTTCTTGGTACAAGCATCAATTCAACAAACACTCATTGAGCTCCAACTATACAGTAGGCACTGCTTGAGTCTCTAAGAAAACAACATACAACAACATAAGAGGATACTGAATTTTACTTACTTTATTTCTTTATTTAAGGTGTTTTGATAAATATCAGAAAATGGTCCTTTTCCTTTGTACATAGGGATCATGTCCCTGTATTAGAGACTGTTTTTTTTTTTCTTTTCAAAGCCTAACATAATTTTATCATGAACATAAAACTTGATCTAACAAAATGTAATCTTCTAGGCTCTAGAAGGTTACTGCTGCTTAGAGGAACAATTAGTCTTGGTTAAAATGTGTTAATATATTTTTGTGTTTTTTCAGATTATATTTTACAACTATTCTTATTTTAAATACAAGTTGTTTATAGGTGTTTAACATATATAAAATATTCTTCAAAAGGAATTGATTCATTGAAAAATTTTATAATACAGGTGAAATCACTTTTATAGCAGTGTATTTTTTCCAGCCTTGAACTTCCTTTTGCAAATTGAACCCTAACCAATTATTATAAAACTACTTATCAATAGTTTGAATTTACTTAAGCTAAGTTTTCACTTAACACCAATCTGTAGAAATATAACATGCCATTCCTCTATATGACCATGTTAGCTTTCATTGGAATTTCACCTTTGTTTTCTCCTCCAACCCTTGTAACTATTTCCTGAAATTTAAAAAATGGAATTGTATAAGCTTGAAACTAAAGCCTCCTACATCTTTGCTAGGACTTGGGGATCATCACTTTGGAATCATTTAACCTCCATTCTCAGAATGAGAAAAGATAAAGGAAAGATTCCAAAACCCAGTTTTAAATGGAAATATTTAGGAAAATAAGAGACACAGGAGGAGGGATTTTGAAAATCACTATGTACCATGTTCTCATTTTATAAATGAGAAAACTTAGACCTATTACTTTAAGTTACTAACATAAGGTTGTAAAACTGGTTTGTGATAATTAGGACCTCTACTTCCAACTTTCCACTACACTTCCCTATCTTAAGAATACTCATTTGAATATGGCTAGAGGAAGAAAAAGTTACTGATTTGTGAAGGATGTTTCCTTGGTGTTCTTAAACTGCATCAAATTTATCTAAGGGGCTTGTTAAAATGCATGCATTTGGACTAACCTACAGAGCTTCTGATTTAGTAGCTAAGGTATAAATTCCAGGACCCTGACTTTTTAAAGGTCAACCAAGGTGATTCTGGTGCAGATTATCTGGGGATTATAATACAGTAGAGAACCCTACATTAAGGTTAAATTTGAAAATGAAGGCATTTTTTTCATACACCTTTCATCACACTTGATAAAATTAATTTTCATCACATAATTAAATTTTAAATTTTAATCATAAATTCAAAATTTGGGGGACACCCTATACAAAAATATGCTGGAAAACTTTTAAATATTGCTATTATAATTTGATACCTATCATTTAAAAATTTATGATTTCATGAATCACAGATATTTACACATTATTATTTGTAGGTTTTGTTTTAATGTTCATAATAGGGGTTATGGAAAGAGAGGGATAAATAAATGAGGCATTTTTAGGGCGGGGAGACTACTCTGTATGGTACAATAATGGTGGATACATGTCATTATACATTTGTCCAAACCCACAGAATGTACAACACGAAGAGTGAACCCTAATGTAAACTATGGACTTTGGGAAATTATGATGTGTCAGTGTAGGTTCATCAATTGTAGCAAATGTACCACTGTTGGGGGATGTTGACAATAGGAGAGGCTATGCAGGTGTGGGGGCAGCAGATATATAGGGTAATCTGTGTAGGTCAGAGGAAATTTTCCCCTTAATTTTGCTGTGAACCTAAAAGTGCTAAAAAAATAAAGCCTACAAAAAGTCTGCCCTAAAAAACAGCTATAATAATATATATTGTATATATGTGTTATAATATATTTATATATTATATATATTTCCTAAATATTTCAGTAATTCAGAAATTTACCTCGGATATTATTGAATACTTTTTAAAATTACTATAGTTGAAAAAATTACTTTTCAGCTGATCTAAAACCACATTTAGTCTGTAATTTAAATGTCCAGCAGATGGCACTAAAGATTTTAATTTTTACACTGAGTTCTTATTTAAACCATTTTTCTTTAAAATATCTAATGTGCTAAATAAAATTGGTTGAATCAGCAGGGGGTGTAACTTATTAGGAAAAAAATGTGGTTTAGGAGGTTGCTGAAAAAGAACAAAAAAGAAATTTATAGTGTTGCAATTTCTGCTCTTTTGTGGAGGACCCTCATTTTATATGCCCTTTAAAAATTATATATTAAAGGTTTTGTCAGATTTTTTTTTGTCTTCCATTTAGCGCTGTTGAAGATGTAGTTCATCCAATCAGCATCCAACAGTGTTCTGAAAGCACTGAGAGATGACACTTAGGAAAAATAAGAGCATAGCTGATGATTAGCTATTAGTGTTTTATTGCCTGTTACTTCAGTCAAGCATTTATTTTTAATTCCGTTTTCAATTTACCATAGGAGGCCACTCCTGAGTAAGCATTAAAGGAAGACATCTCAGGACACGGAGACCCACTAGCACACATTTAAATTTTTGCTCCGCTTCATCTCCCAAAAAACACCTTCACTGTGCTCCCGGGTGCTGTAAGGCACTGCATGTGTAGAAGCTTTGTGTGTTAGGCCTCAATATATTGCTTCTAAATTATGGAATAACAGCACTGCTTTCTAATAGTCTAGATCTATCCCAGGTCTAAAACTGAATATCTGGCACAAGAGGGAGTCATTTTAATACTTTGACAAGCAGGTTCTCTCATTCACAGCACAGTTCAAGACAAGAAAATCAAGCGAAAAGAAGAGAAACTATAAAGTAGCATATTAAATTGGAATGAAATTTTAGAAATAAATGAAGTTAGTTTTTAAGAAAATAATCTAATAGGTAATGCTGATGATGTCTGCATCATAAATATGTAATTGATCAATTTAAATTCATGTAATCACATGCCACATGAACTTTTCCAGAACGTGCCATTTGGTCATGCTAATTGACCTAATATACAGAGAGAAAACTTCCATGTGTTGGCAATTTTTAAAAATTTTTTTTATGTTTTGTATTTTATATTTGAGAGAGAGAGAGGGCACGAGTGGCGGAGGGGCAGATAGCCACAGAATCTGAAGCAGGCTCTAGGCTCTGAGCCCCAACACGGGGCTCTAACTCACAAACCTTGAGATCATGACCTGAGCCAAAGTCAGACACTTAACCAACTGGGCCACCCAGGCACCCCCTATGTGTTGGCAATTTTGAAGAAGGTGGTGTCTACACATATGATAAAGCCAAAGTGTTAGGTACTTAATTCATGCCTGTACAATGCACCATAAACCTAATCTTTCTGTATTTTTATTTTCACCAGACTTGCTATGTTTTATTACTATGGGGAGGGGAAAATATAAACCAACTTCACTTCACAATTGCTTTTTGGAATGGATTAAATATAAAAATTTAAGTGTATGATCATGAAGAAATTATTTAAATTCCATTCTTCAGTTTCCTATTTATAAATCGGTAATAATAATAGCGACTTCATAGGATTTGGGGAGGGTTAATTAAGATGATCAATGTAAAGTGCTTAGTACAGTGTCCAGCACATGGTAAAAGCTCAATAGATGTTAGTGATTATTATTATACGCACACATAGATAATACATGAGAAAAGAAAGTACTTTGCTTTTTAAGTTTCTTAGTACACTTAGCTGATAACTTTGGGAAGCAGCTATGGCTGGCAGGATTTCCTGGCATATAGGTATCAGTATGAGTGACTTATACTTATATCACTCAGTATAGTGATCTATAAATTGACCAATAATAAAGAGCAGAAAGGTCATCTTTATAAGATAAAAGTCAGGGAGAAAGGTGAGTCTGCTGGTATATTTTGTTTTGTGGAAAGTCTACAAAATACAAGCACTGGGGGGAAACACATATAATTTTGCCTGAAAAATTTTCAGCCTTTTTTAATGGTCATTTCTAATTCATACAAAGGGGAAAAAAAGAGATTCTAAAATCTGATATTTTAAAAAGGCTATTATCATTAGGCTATTTTGAATTGAATAATGTAGATTACCTAAATCATAAGTGTTCCCAATGCTCCAAAATGGCTGATGAATGACTGATATACAGAAAGCCTCTAACACCATGAAAAAGTTGGGTTCCCTTTTACTTTTAATATCTAATACATTTATGTACATTGAATGTATTCACAGTAGTGTGTTAACCAAATTTTGCTGCTTGCTCGTTTGAATGATAAAATATAATCTGGGATGTGGTGGCTAAAGGGAATCTTTCAGTGTAATTTGGACAAAGAATCACTACCTTAAATTTGTAATATTTGATCAGAATAATTCCTTTAAAATGTGAATAGTTCCATGAAGCTCTATAAGCTGCTCTGTTTCCCAGAAATCACAAAGCCATAAGGGGGAAGTGAGAAATGCAACATTCCCTAATTTGCAGACAGTTAATGACTCTGTCTCCATG
The DNA here is from genome assembly GCF_014898765.1 of Herpailurus yagouaroundi. Classification (NCBI taxonomy): domain Eukaryota; kingdom Metazoa; phylum Chordata; class Mammalia; order Carnivora; family Felidae; genus Herpailurus; species Herpailurus yagouaroundi. Next base: position 33,732,966 of record NW_024412394.1, on the reverse strand, counting down.
GACAGATCCTCTGGTTGGTCAAGTTCAGTGCTTACCCATCCCAGTTACCAGGCTCTCTATTTGACCAACAGTAACAACCCTGTCTTGTCTGGTCAAAGGTGCTATCTCATCTACTTATCCACAGAGAGTGGGTAACAAAGACGTATCAACCCTCCTCTGGATAGAGAAAGGAAATGTACTATTTACTGGCTTCTTCCCCCTCAGGAAGTACAGGTGTTAACATGTTGCTTTGGTTTTGGATTTAATCCACATTAGTACCAATACTTCAGAAGACAACAGAGCCCAAGGATTCTGGGGCCAAATATCCTTTCCTGGGCTCTTCCTTCTACTCACTTTGTGGCCTGGCAATTAACACTTCAACATTCTACTTTTCCATCTCTGAAATAGAGATAATACCTGCCTATTCACAGACAGGATTGTCGTGGGAACTAAAATAGATGATATATGTAAAGCACATAGAGAGGTGTTGATTTTACTAAGTACTCTATAAAACATTAGCTATTTTTTAAATAATATACAGAGAAAATAGTGAAAACAAATCAGATAAAGTGTCTGATTTTGTTCTGTGCCATCTAATATCATTTAATGGATTACAATACATAAGTAGGATTTAGAATTATGAAATAAAGTGTCTAGGTTGAGTTCAGATTTTTAAAAGCAGTTCCAGCAAATATCCTACTTTTAAACCCTGAATTAAATATCTGAGGACTAAGAAATGAATTCCAAAAAGGTTTCCCCTTTTTCATTTTTTAAAAGCAGAGAAATACAATCTTCCTGAATTTTACTTGCACAGTATCCTGAATTAGTCAGCCATCATTAGGTACAGTATTTTCTAAGTCATTCTGGAGTGGATTTCAAGACAAGTGACAAGATGTAATTTCCTTCCCATTATATTTGCTAATGGTGACATCTGTTTTCATCCTTTAATTAAAATACATTGTTAATATGCGTTTAAGACCTAACTATCATCTAAATAATATAACAGGTGTTGTAAATAACTTAAGTTCTTTTATCCCCATGAAAGAGATCATAAAGCAGATAATTCAAGTGGTTTTTCAAATATAGAAGTAAAATTCTAGAAAATATAATACTTTTTAATTTCTAAAACATATTTGTACTCTGTATCTCTTCCATGTGACCCAGAACCCCTACCACCATTTAATCAACTCCAGACAACATCTTCTACCCTCACCAGCCACTGCCTGAGAATAATCAAGTCTATTTTTAAAAGTTAGCATCTTATGTTATATTTAGATACTAAAAATGTGTCATAATCAGCTTTCACTAATCACAGTGCACACAAAGCTAGAAATAGTCCATTTTACCTCTCATAATATTGCATTATCTATGAAAAACTTTGAATAATATCAAGGTACTTTAAATTTGAACTGCATTTAATTCAATAGAATATGCCAGAACCATGGACAAAAAAAAAATGTTGCAGTTTTTATCACTGTAATGATCCATCAAATTAAGCACATGTAATTCCAGCTCAATAATCTGATCAATTCTGCAGCAAACCATCAAAAAGAGAATGGTTTACTATATAGATGGTCCCAGACTTACAATGGTTTGACTTACAATTTTTCAACTTTATGTTGGCACAAAAGCAATATGCATTCAGTAGAAGCCATACCTTAAATTTTGTATTTTGATCTTTTCCTGGGCTAGCAATATTCAGTATGATACTTTCTCATCATGCTGGGCAGTGGCAGCGAGCTAGAGCTCCCCGTCTGCCATTCAATAATGAGAGAAAACAACCAATATACTTGCAACCATTCTGTACCCAAACAACCATTCTGTTTTTCACTTTCAGTACACTATTCAGTTAATTATATGAGATGTTATTCTACCTCATTATAAAATAGACTTTTTGTTAGATAACTTTGCCCCGGTGTAGGCTAATGTAAGTTTCTGAGCATGTTTTAGGTAGGTGAGGCTAAGCTGTCGCATTCTATAAGTTAGGTGTATTAAGTGTATTTTTGACTTAACAATATTTTCAACTGATGACGAGTTCATCAGGATATAACCCCATTGTAAGTTGGTGAAGATCTGTATTTCACCTTGAAGTAACACCCTATTTCATACTTATTTTGCTGTTATTTGTCTTGAGTATTTGATTAATCCCTTCTGATAGATCATCTTAAACTCAAAATCTGGGTCCCTTCATCTCTTACCCAACTCAGTAACTCCTATGCCAAGTCCTACAGAACAGGCAATCAATACATATTTAGAGTTTAATTTGGAATCCATTCAGTGGACTAGCCCTGAAAGACATGTTGTCAGTCCTTAACAAGAATCTGCTCCTTCTCCTTCTCAGTCCCTTGCAATGCCCTTTGCTCCTCTTAGGGTTAAACCTAGTAGCCTAACTGAAAATAGTGTAGCCATGCAGAGCAAGATTTATACTTTACCATCATCTAAGAATATGAATGCTAAGTAATGTTATGGTCACTATCGATTACCCTGTGTTTCAAAGTATAAATGGGGAAGTCAGGGAAGGTGTGACTGAGATGGTGAAATTTGAGCAGACTTGAGGGAGGGGAGAGGACAAGTCACAAAGAATGGACTTGGAAGAGGAAACAGAAAGGGGGAAGGCCTGAGGTGGGAGCCTGTCTGGGGGTCTAAGGAAAAGCCAGCTGGCCGGTGTGGTTGAACAGGACTGAGCTAGGGCATAGCTGTGATGGGAAGAAGGTGACAGTTCTATAAATCTCATCAACATTTTAAGTATTTGGCTTTTACTCTGGTGAATGGGAAGCCACTGAACAGGTTTGAATGGAGGAATCAGGTGGCTGGACTTAAATTTTCACAGGATCCCTGTGGCTCCTATATTAGGAATAGGAGAAGTCAGGCTTGAAAGCAGAGACAACAGTCAGGAGGCCATGCAAGAGTCCAGGTTGGAGACGATGAAAGTTTGTCCCAGAGGGGCAACTGGGTGGCTCAGTCAGTTAAACGTCTGACTTTGGCTCAGGTCACAATCTCACCATTTGTGAGTTTGAGCCCCATGTCAGTCTCTGTGCTGACAGCTCAGAGCCTGGAGCCTGCTTTGGATTCTGTATCTCCTTCTCTCTCTGCCCTCCCTGCTTGCACTCTCTCTCTCAAAAATAAACATTAAAAAATTAAAAAAAAAAAACTTGAAACAGAGCTCAGGTATGGAGGTGGTAAGAAGTGATCAGATGCTTGTTCTTCCTTTCATCTTGCTTTAAATCTTCCCAGAGCATGTGCAGGTAGGCATATTTATATTTTCATGACTGTAACATAAGTATTTTTTCTTTTAAAACCAATTCTCAGGTTGCATTTTCTACTTCATGCTATATGTTTTCTCACTATCAAAGACAATTATTGCCCAATCACACAAAGTAAAGAGTGCTTGGCTTTCTCAGGCTGAATGACACCAAAGAAAATGGTCTCTGAAGGAATTACCAAATAATCAGGGGATAAAGAAGTATGATGGTATGCTATCTTATAGTTAAAAATATCCAAATTTATTTGGTGCTCTGTTGGCATCATGGATGAAGTACTCACCTAGCACTCACCCAGCTTCTAAAATCTGGCAGTTACTAAAGCATCATGGTAGACCTGAACTGATACACTGAGTCGCTTTAAAATTAACAGAAATTTCATTTATTTTATACATTAATAATATATAGGCAATGTGAATACACAATAATCTTATGTCTGGAAATCTTATGTTAAAAACGTTTCCTCAGCTCTTTTTCATTTCTTCTCACTCCAGTGCCAAGCACCAGTGGTCACTACTTTTGTGCCCATGGCACAAATGAAAGAAGAGATTATATTAAATGTTATTAGAATGCAAGTTCTGGGGGGGGGGGGGAGAAGTTCTAATTTTTAACATTAAAAAATATTTTTCCATTGTTTTTGTAATAGATTTCATTTTCCCTTAGATATTTATAAAAACCTAACCTGTAGTGTTCTCATAAAATTAATCTCCTCAAACACATTAAATACCTTACTATGTAGTATGTGTGTGTGTGTGTGTGTGTGTGTGTGTGTGTGTGTGTATTTTAAACCTTATTAGATGACCCAAGATATAGCAGAGCCTCAAGGTCTCCATTTTAATATCAGTTCTCCTTGTGCAATGCTATAAATAGAGATATAGAAGGAAGGAAAGGGAAATTTGCTCAGATGTTAAGGGACTGTTTCTTTGAATAATCTCTTACATTTCCTTAGTTTTGTTGTTGTTGTGGTTGTTGTTGTTTGCTTTGGTTTTGGTTTTATTTTGCTTTTGCTTACCCTAAGTCTAGGAGAAAGCTTCTAATGGGGGTTCTCAGTGAACAGGTAGTGGACTAAAGAAAGGCCCATTAGAGCAACCTGTCCCAATTCCGTAACTCCCTATATCAGCACTTGTGAGTCTAAACAAATGCCTCTGGCCATCACATAAGGGGAACCAAGGTCTCAGATGTGGCACCGGGGAAGTGACAGGGCCTCTGCATAGTGAGCTCTGGGCATGGCTGCTGCAGCCACCACCAGTGTTGTAGGGACCTTCTTGCCAACATAACAAGAAAATTTTTCACAGTAAAAGAGCCATCTTCAAGACAGACGATACATGAGATACTAGGAAACGGAACTGAGAAGAAAGAACAAGAAATAAAGAAGGCTCAGTGTGGCTACAGGCAGAGAGAGGTAACATTTCATATTAATTACTCACATCTAAAGCCTGGTGTGTACACTGTGTCTCCTGCCTAAAAATAATTTAACAGCCTGGCTAGGAGCACCACTAATTTGTCTCTGGGCACATCCTGCTGCTCACCTTTCTACAGAATCTGTGTAAGAAAAGATTTTTAAAGTCTACTTTAACCACACTATCCCTGCTTTGCCAAGTGATAAGACTGCAGGATTCATGTATAAATACTCTTGGCTTAAGGATAGATGAGTTATAGTCTTTAACAGATTGCTTTCAAAACCCAGAGGTTTCTGGTTTTTGTTTTAGCTTTGAACAGCCTGAGTAAATAGAAGTACAAGGGCACAAGACAAGTTGTTTTATAAATTCTAAAAAAACTTTGCTACCATCTAAGGCAAAGACACTCTCTTCTTTTCACTCCTGAGATAATGAAGGTCTAGAGAAGTCTTTCATCCAGGGTCTTTGGTCAGCATCTCCTGGGTAAGGGAGTTCCCACTAACTGAAAACAAGGGTTTGAACAAATTATCTGCTGGTGATGTGCTAAGTGATATGGACAAGTAATATAATCTGTCTGTGTTTTATTCTCTTCACCTGTGAATTGAGGATAATAATTGCTACCTCTTAGGATTGTAGAGGAGATTACCTAGTGCAATATTTGACACAGATGTGACACTCAGTAAATCTCAGTTCTCTTCCATCACTTCCCTTTTCACAACAGCATGGTTTGTGACTTATTCTGAGCTCCTATGGGAAAGGGTAGGAGACTGTAATGGGGAGACCATTTGATGTAAAAAGATCTGGGTGTCAGTCCTGGTTTTGCCCCTCACATACTGGGGAACTTCAGAAATGGCCCTCAGCACCTCTGAACTGAGCTTCTTTATCTCTATGGGAGTGAAAAACTTTGATACCTTAGAGTCATCATCAATTGTAAACTCAACAAATAATGATTGAGTAGCTACTACATGTCAGGTGCTATTTGAGATGCCAGTGATATGAACAAGAACAAATTAAGTCTGTTCACAGGAAACATGCATTCAACTAAGGGAGGGAGGCAGGTGTAAAAACATATTCAGAAAACATATAATAATGTCAGGTAGCACTACACAGTTTGATGACAAAAAAGAGGCTAAAGAATAGAGAGTCACAGGGGCAAAGCATGCTTACAACACATAGGATGGGGAGTGGAGTTCTGAGGGATGTAAGAAACATGGCTGCCTTTCTGGGGAAGAGGATTACTCCAGGCAGAAGGAACAGGGAGTGTAAGCACTGAACAGGAAAGAGCTTGGGTTAGGACAGACAGGGCAGAGAAGGAGAAAGATTATAGACAAGGTCACAGTCAAATGATGCCAGGAAGACCTTCAGAACCATGGAGGGGACTTTCAGTTTTCTTCTGAATGGGATGGGAGGCCACTTCTGGGTTATGAGTGGAAAACTGATGTGATGAGGCTGAGAATTGAAAGGATCCCTCTATTTATCATGTGGAGACCAGATCCTAAGCAAGGCAGTGCAGAAGAGAGGTGATCTAGCTACATGGTTCTTTGATAGAGTGCTTGTGGTGAGGATGGTAAAGAAGAGTCAAATTGAAGATACTTTTAAAGCCATTATACCATTGTAAACTACTATTTTAGCAAGTTTCTGGAGCTTATTCTATTTTTAACCACTTACTAGCTCTATAACATTAAGCAAATTACTGAACCTCCTTAAACCTTGAGTGTTAAGGACTAAATGTTTATACCTTCCTTAACTTCGTACGTTGAAGCCCTAATCCTCAATGATGGTACTTGGTGGTAGAGTCTTTGGGAAGTAATTAGGTTTAGATGAAGCCATGAGGGTGGGTCTCTCATGACAAGGTTAATGTCCTTACAAAGAGAGGAAGAGACACCAAAGCCCAAGATCTCTCTGCCATACGAGGACACAGTGAGAAGGCCACCATGTATCTACAAGCCAGGAAGAGAGCTCTTGTGGGGGAAGTAAGTCAGCCAGCACATTGATCTTGGACCTCCAGCCTACAGAACTGTGAGCAATAACCTCCTGTTATTTAAACCACCCAGTCCATGGCATTTTGTTATGGCAGCCTGAGCTGACTGATGTACTCAATTTCCTTGCCTGTAAAAGGGAAGCAATAATATTGCTTACTCCACAGCATTGCTGTAAGACCAAAACGCTGAAAGCTACGTAAAGCTTAAAATTTTCTCAAATTGTAATGATTAATATAAGGGTCAATTCCTAGGAATAATAACTTTAAAAATTCTTAAAGTCTACCAGTGAATATTTAATATAAGAAATGTAGGTCACCTATAATTACACATGAACAAAAACAGGTCATACACTCACACAAAATTTAGATGAATGATAATAAAAATTTATCTGCAGTTACATTACAGCACTTGAGCATAAACAATTAATTCCAGTTATCAAGTCATTGATTGTTTATTTTTTCATAAAGAAATAAGAAATGTTTTACTTCTTTTTCTATTTGAGTGGCTATTTTAAAAGGTTAGTCTAAAAAGAACAGCCTTCATGATAGAAATCTATAAAAATAATCCTTACTAATTAAAAGAAAATCTTATTCGGAACTATTAGACACAGACTTATAATTTGTTTGGACCTTTGTGCTATTTAGACACCTGCAGAAAGGATTTCCAGAGAACTGATGAGAATTGTAGATCTGGGCCTCATGAATATCCTGTTTTTATTCTTCCATTGTTAGTTCAGCAGAATAATATATTTTTAATTTTATTAAACATGAAATGCCAGGATGAAATCCTTTCACATAAGAATCCATACAGAAATGAAAAATTAAATTCACCATCACCAGAACATTACATAAAGTAGCATCTCTTTTTCCACAAGACAATATGAGTTTCCTCTCCAGATTATTTCTGAATGGGAGGACTTTACCCTTTGGAAGAATCCCTCCCCACCTCCCTGGCCCTATACATATAAGCCTTTTTTCCTTTTTGAGAATACTAAAAGGAATAACTACAATTATATAGCTTGTATTAAGCATCAGATCTGCCTGGTGTCTATGATATCAGAGATGGGTAAGTGCTTATGTTATTTATGTCCAGAGCTCAGATAACACCTTTGGAAAGTGCTTATTGTTTACAGCCAGTAGCTACCTAAACTGCAGAAAGAGTATACATACATTCATTACCCTGGCTCAGTCATCTCCATGATGGTGGCCTATCAACAGACACTGTTTCACTCTAATGATTTTTAACAAGTCATTTTGTTTCTTTGTTTTTGCCTAGACCTCAAACAAAGTCTAAAAGCAACAAAGTAAACAGAGTAAAAAACAAAGTAAGCAAAATCAACAAAGTAAAAATAACTATGAATACCAGCCATGTAATACAATCCATAATGTGACATCATTTTTTTTTAGTATATTTGCTTGGGGACAACATGAGGAGCCATAAGAGAGTGGGTCAGAGGAAGTACCCTACTCCTTCATCAGACAACTACAGGACTTGGGGTTCTGAGCTGTTTTCATGTTATGAACACTTTGGCAATCTATGAATCCCTGCTCATATTAATGTTTTTAAGCATATATCACAAAATGTGTATAATTGTAAAGAGAACCAATTACACTGAAAATATTATATTTAAAAACAAATCTATAATGTAGTAATATGTATGGTCACTTTAAATTCTTGGGCACATAAAGGAGAATACTTTTTAAAAATAAATAATGGAATATAATATGCTAATGTTTATTCTATGGGTCAAAGCAATGGCCTGAAGAGTGATATCCACAGACTTGCACAGTTAATACATGGGGAAACTGTGGGCCAGGGAAGTCAATTATATAGAAAAAGACAGAACTGAACAAAAAAACAAGGCCACTCAGCACTCACTACTGGGTAGAATTCTAGGTTCTGTTTGGTGACCAGACAAGCCACATTTTTTTTGATAGTCATTTGACCTGGACACCAGAGTTAACTTGCTTTACTTTCTGAAACTTAATACGCCATTTTTCAATAGTGAGAGGCCATCAGATGCTTAATATTAAATTTCATGTGAAAGAAAAAATAGCTGAGAAATAAGTCTGATATCTGCCTCTAGATATCAAAATCCATCATTTGGCATGAAAAGTATTTTTATCTCTACTGAGCTTTTGGCTTGTATTTGGAATTCATCTCAGTGGAAAATTCATGTTGCATTCAGTGTTTTTCTCTTTATTCTGCTAAGCAATGAATCTCAGTTTTAACCTTCAAGTATTTGTTCTGATTTCATTGAGATAAGTGTTTAGCTCTGGCAAGGATATGATTTGCATTTTATTTGTATGAAGAGCCAATACTGATTCGCACAACAAGAGACGTTTAGAGTGACAAGAGCTGAGACACAAAGGATGAAATTTCCAGTTTAAATTTTGCAGGTGCTCAAAAAACAAAAACAAAAACAAAATGGGATGGATGACAAAAATACAAATGCTGCTCAAGAAAGAGCATAGGTTTAAAGAGACACTGCTGTGTATTTCACAGTGTTTTCTTCACAGACAGGGCTCTAAATATCCTTCTGAACGCTAAAGAAGATATTTCTTTATTGATTTTGCCCTCTTAAAATTTGTAAAACAATAAATAACGTTTTATGTTTCTTGAAGGACCTGGGAATAACAAAAAGATGTGTTTAGCTTATGTTCTGGTCAGCAGGAGGGCTCTCTGTCTGTTCTGTTCACTGATCTTTCTCAAGGAGCTAGAACAATGCAGAAGTTCAATAAATATTCGTTAAATGATGGTTGGTTAGTTTTCTAAACTGAAGGAAGTTAATCCAAGAAATTTCCCCTAACTCATCTTCTAGCTAAGTCACACAAGAATTAAGCTACTATAGAGAGGATGTTGACATTGATTTTCCTGTTTCTGGGCTGGGAGCCCCTTGAGGGCAGGAATCATTATTCACCCTTCTAACCTCTTGCACTGCACTATGGTTTCCCATAGTAGGTGCTCCTTAAGTGTTAAATGAATAATGGATGAATGTTGTTCAGTAAGCACTACTGCTCTCTCTCTACCATACATATCTTCTACCTTACCCCGCACCCCAAACTGATATTTGCTCATTTGCTTATGTTGGCTCCATTACCTACAGCCTCTGTGTTTATACCAGAGCCTATTCAAATTAAAACCAATCTTCAAAGCTCTGTTCAGAGTCCACTTCCTTCCTGAAGTCTCCACTGATCCCACCCTGTTTGAACAGCAACAGAATTTCAGTTTATATATCATTCATCCTGATGTTTTATGTGTTTCTGTCTTGTTTGCAAAGTTCCTTTGTCTCACCAATTCACATCATGGATTCCCTTTGTAGCCTTCAAAATTATAAACAGAATGTTCTGCAAATAGTCAATGTCCAATGAAGGCACAAGGAATATCAAAATACATGCATGACATAGTGGAATTATTCTCTGTGATACTTAGCATTGAGAGAGATCCTACATGGAATTTAATTTCCCTTCTAATCCTCAAATCCCACCAATAATATCCTGACTCAGAATTCTTCCAGACTCTGTCCACACCTTCCAGAGGGGTAAAGGAATCACCTTATAAGGGATAAAAGTCCATATCTGAACAAATAGTGTGAATGCCTTATTTATATTAAACCTAATAGGCCTGCACTCTCCATCTCCATAACCACTTTACCCCTTTGGCTCACACAGAATAAACCTATTCCTTTTCCCACATGATATTCATCCAAATATTTGAGGATGTCCCCTCAGAGTCTTCTTTTCCTCAGACTAAATAATTTATCACTTGGCATGATTTTGTATCCCTTCACCATCCTAATAGCTCCCCCTGAAAATACTTCAGATATCTATTCCATTCTGAAAGTAGGCCACCCCAAACTGAAATGAATTATTTAGGTGTAATCTTAGCATTCTTTATTTTATATGCCATACTTCTACTTACAGGTCCATCTCACATTAGATTATTAGTGGTCAGAATCATACAAGATTGACATCTATTTGAATTTACTGTCAACTAAAATCTCCTGTCATTTTTACATGTCCAAAAAGCTAAATTGCTCATAATTGTGTGGTTGTCTTATTTAGGCCAACAAGTAGGACCTTCCTATCATACCTACTGTATCTTATCTTACTTGATTTGGCCCATCTCTCCATAGTGACAAGAACATTTTTCTTCTCTAACTTACTATATCTCCCAGATTCATATCTTGTGAAATATGTAATGAATATTCTCTTCCCATTATAGGAGTAGGCAAATTTTTCTGTACAGGGCAAGACAGTAAATATTTAAGCTTTGCAAGCCATATAGTCTCTGTCTTGGCTATTCAACTTTGCTCTTGGAGTGGGAAAGTAGCCATAGACAATAAAAAATGAATGAGGGGAACTGTGATCCAATATAATTTTATTTGTAGACATTGAAGTCTAAGTTTCATCTAATTTTCATGTATTACAAAGTATTATTTTTCTTTTGATTTTATTCTATCTTTTAAAATGTAAAAGCCACTCTAGCTTCACAAGCCATGTAAGAATAGGTGGTAGGCTGGGTTTGGCCCATGGGCCACAGTTGCTGACTCCTGATCTAAATCATTACTGAAAGGGATGTAAACAAGACCTTCATCAAAGCCACTTGGCATGCACCATAGAACTCCTCTCAAATTCAGTCCTTCGTAACTCAGGCTTAGCAATAAATTCAGTGAAGAACACTTAGAAATACAAAAACTAAGATCTACCCTTCAAAGATCTGATGCAGTAAGTGGTTCAGGTGAGAGGTTCATGAATGAGTATCTTGAAAATGCTCCCTGGATGTTTCTTATGTACAGCACAAGTTCTAAAACTCGATTTTGCTGGTAACAAAAAATCTGATTTTTCTCTTGAGGAGCGCCTTTTCTGTTTTTATGATGAAGTCCTGAAAATATAAGGGTGCAAGACAGGCACAGTCTTCATTACACAGTTATATTTTGTAGAAATTATTTATTATAATGCCTTTCTCCTGATTAACTAAAAATCCCTTAGGGCTGATACCATTATCTCATTCATAAACATAGATTAATAAGTGCTAATGAATAAAAATATTATATTAAAACTAATTTATATGCTTTTCCATTTTATCTATTTTTAAATGGCAGATTTCAATCTATTTTATAAAGTGATCCAAGAATAATCTATGTATGTAAATTTTAACAAACTATCTTGCTCACCATTATATTCTTAGTACCTAGAAACTTGTTTATTAGTACATAGTGAGTATTCAAGTATATTAACTGAATAAAAAATTAATATAAGAGGAGTGCTAAAGGAGATATAAAATATGCAAAGTGCTAAAGGAGGAAATGGGAAGGTATGATAAACAAAAGGAACATGTCAGATTAAAATTTACACCAAATCTTTTGAAAACAATATTGAAATGCAGTACATATTTTCCAGGGAGCCACAATTCACATAGTTATTCTGAGCACCATATCTGCAACCCCCTGCTATGTCCCAAGACACACACACACACACACACACACACACACACACACACTAAACCAATCATAGATCCAAAAACACAAAACAAGAAAGACTGGATGGTGAGGACAGATTCTGGCTGCTCTAGGATAAACTTTTTAATGCCATGCCTCAGCTTACTAGTGAAAACTGGAAATCATGTGACTGGCCCCATGCTCCAACATACTGTGAGAAGCTTCTGAGATACTTGAAGATAGCTTCTTCTCTTGGGGACATCAGGGAGAATGAAGATTCTAGGGTGCTGATCACAAGGTGGGCTGTATGGATGCATGTGCTCGGGAAAAAAAGCATTGGTTTCCATAAGCCAAAAAATTTTTTTTGCCTTTTTGAAAAATCCTGGAACATATATATTTCGTTTTGCCTTTGCCACAGCACTAATGTGCAGAATTATAGCCTCTCAAATAATCTTAATCTGATTTTTTCCACAAGCATGTTTTAGTCTGTCCTCACAGGCTCAACAAATCACCAGAGTCCTCAGAGAACGTGGCAGGTGAGCGATGGTTTTGGGGCTGCCTGACTGTTCAGGACCTTCCTGTCTTCGCCCTCTGCACTTCCTCCTTTTGGCACCACAGAATCTGTTGTGTTCCAAATTCCTCCACCACACCAGCCTTAACAGCAGCAGAGCACCTAGGTGCCACTGGCATCTCTTACAGCAGTAAAATCAGCAGCAGGGAAAATTAGGTATAATTTCTCATTTCTCCCCCAACTCAGTATAGTGTTAAATTCCTGCCTCCACAACATGACAAAATTACATTTACTTCCTGAGCTGTTACAACCATTGCTAACCTCTACTGTACCTCATTAACTGCATTATTCCCAAACACTTCACCATATCCTACAGGCTGGACCACTCTCTATATTTGTAATTATTTCTGGAGCTTTCTTCTACCTCTGGTTGCTTCAGTTCAGTTCCTTTCAGCATTCCCAATGGTGCACGCCACCTCATAAATTTGTTGCAGGCTTTGCCTCTTCTTGTTCATCATTGATGACACTTGCAGATCTGGCCATTTCTGTTCAATCTTTTCATTCTCTCCAGTTTCTCTCTCATGTACTGCTCCCCCCCCCCCCCCCCGCAATCCTTTCACTTCTGCCAGTCTTACTGATATCTGCTTTCTTTCTCACACCTGCCTTCTGCCTTTGAGGATAATTCTAGCAGTCCCATACTTAGTACCTAAGAATAAAGGAAAGACTTCATCTACTAACGCTTAAGTGTGGTGAATTTTTATGAGCAAAACGGTTTCAAATCAGCTTGTATAACAATCAGCTGTACCATTTAGACTTAAAATTATTTTTAAAAGATCTACCTACAAAGGTCAAAAGACAAAAGAGTTGAAGCTAATACCTTGGCAGTGATTTGGGAAATGGAGGAAGCACAGAATAATGCTGAATGTAAGAACATGTCTGGTTCTAGTATGTTAGATACCATGGATCAAAAAATGGTCCCCTGCCCTCTGGGGTGTTCAATCTTCTTCCAGGCATGAACATTGTGCACTAAAAGAAGAAGCACTTGCCCAGAACTAATACTAGCTAAATTAACTCTTGCTATTAAAAGAATGGTGACCTTTCATTTAAATCACCTTCTATTGCATGATCACTGGACACAGAAACAAGAGTTTGGGCTAACTCTGAACTTCTAATGATCATGCCATTCTGTGCAAGTTATCAATCTGTCTAACCCTCAGTTACCCCATCTCAGAAATATAAATATTGACCTAACAATGAAGCTTTTATGAGAAATATATAGGTATATATAATAAGGAAGACAACAAGTTCTGATTTTTCTAATGTGTAGCATTAGGGATGAGGGAGGGATATTTTATATAAATTATACTAAAATGAGCTGGCCCAGCCCCTCCTTGAGAAAATAAATTTGAACAGAGATGTAAATAAAGTAAGGAAGCAAGTCATGCAAATATCTAAGGGAAAATATCCTAGGTGGAAAGAATAGCAACTACAAAGGCACTAAGGCAGGAATGAGTTTGATGTAACTGAGTAACAGCAAGGGGGCAGTGGGCAGACGAAACATTAACAAGGCAGATAAAGATGAATATAAGGCCAGGACTAGATGCTGTAAGGTGGTATCATTTATGATAAATTGCATAAAATAAAATTGTACTTTATTCTTAGTGGGATGGGAATTGGCTAAAGCATCTTTTTAATTTTTAATATTTTTAACTTTATTAAAAAATAATTGACTGGTATGACTGCATACATTTATAGCATACAGTGTTCATTTGACATACATGTTTCATTGTGGAATGATTACCAAGATCAAGATCATTAATACACCCATCACATCGCATAGTTAACTCTGTTTTTTTGCTTTCTTTTTGTGTTTGTTTGTTTATTTATTTATTAATGATGAGATGGCTTAAGATCTACTCTTAGTTTACTTTCTAGTTTACAACAATGCATTTCTAATTTTACTCACTATGTCTACATAAAATCACCAGCACTTATTCTTCTTATATCTGAAAATCAGTAACTTTTTACCTTTATCACTCTGTTTCTCCCTCTCCATATACCTCACAACCACCATTCTAGTCTATGAAATCATTTTTATTTTTTTATTTTAATTCCAATATAGTTAACATATTATATTAGTTTCAGGTGTACAGTATAGTTACTCAACACTTTCATACAACACCCAGTGCTCATCACAACAAGTGTACTCCTTAATCCCCATCACCTATTTCATCCAGTCTCCCACTTACCTCCCCTCCGGTAACCATCAATTTGTTCTCTGCAGTAAAGAGTCTGTTTTTTGGCTTGTTTCTCTCTCTCTCTCTCTCTCTCTCTCTCTCTCTCTCTCTCTTTTCCTTTGCTCATTTGTTTTGTTTCTTAAATTCCACATGAGTGAAATTGTATGTTATTTGTCTTTTTATGACTTGTTTCACCCAGTATAATATTCTCTAGTTCTATCCGTGTCCTTGCAAATGGCAAGATTTCATTCTTTTTATGGCTGAATAATATTCCAGTATATGTATGCCACATCTTCTTTATCCATTCATCCAGCCAGCCAGCCAATGGACACTTGGGCTGCTTCCATAATTTGGCTATTGTAAATAATGCTGCTATAAACATTGGGGTGCATGTCTTTCTTTGAATTAGTGTTTTTGTATTTTGGGGGTATTTACCCCCAAATGGAGCAGTAGTGGAATGGATGGAGCCAATGGAACGGATGGAGCAGTAGTATGCTTGCCAGATAGTAGGGTAGTTCTGTTTTTAACTTTTTGAGGAAGCCCCATATTGTTTTCCACAGTAGTTTCACCAGTTCATATTCCCACCAACAGTGCATGAGGGTTCCTTTTTCTCCACATCCTCACCAACACTTGTTTCTTACGTTTTTGATTTAGGAACTGGCTGAAGAATTTTAAGCAGGGGAGAGCTCATCTAATTGAAAGATTTACAGAATCACTCTGGCTGCTGTTGGGAGGGGAAAAATACTTACAGGGTGAACAGTAGGGGCAGTGAGACCAGCTAGGAAGTTATTGCAATTGCTCTGGTAAGGGGGATGGTGGCTTGAATAGGATGAGAGCAAGGAAGGTATTGAAAATGGTAAGATTTAGGACTTATTCTGAAGGTACAGTTCACAGAATTTGCTGATGGACTGGCCGCAAGGTATGAATAAATAAGATTCAAGGGTGAGTCCTAAATTTGTGACCTGAGGAAGTGGGTAAATTACAGAGATTAGAAAGTCAGGGAAGGAGCTTATTTGAGAGAAAGACTTCAAGAGTAGTGTCTAGGTCATGTTAAGTTTGAGGTGCCTACCAGATACCTGAGTAAAGATGTTGAATAAGCAATTATTTATGGGTTTTAGATATCAGGAAAGAGGTTTAAGCTACAGATACAAATGTATAGTCTTGTTTAATATTCACATAGTTCTAAGATATAGGAACTATTATTATCTCCCTTTTATAGAAGAGAAAACAGGCTTGGCGAAACAACACAATTTGCTTCTGAGCATACAGAAAGATTATAATGAAAACAAAGAGAAGAAGGATCTAAATAGTTATAAATAGCTGGACTCATATCTGGGTTGGTCGAGTGGATAAAGCTAAGTATAGTTAATAGAAAAACTCTGAAAATGCATGATGTCAAAACAAACTTGGTTACTGGCTTAGATTCAAGTATAGGAGTAATTATAATACTGAATGACCTTAAAAAGAAGCCTCCAAGGTTTACAGTCAGTTAAATGCAAGGAGATATTTCATTAAGTCACAGATATATAATAGGCTCAATCTGCCGAGGATTTACCTGGAAAGCACTAAATAGAATTAAAGAAACCAAATACTTTTATCTTGGCTAATTACAGATTTAAAGGGAACACTGAAATCTATAAATATGTTACAAGATAATGATGAATCATTTATTACACTTGCGTGTCTCTAAACTGCACCTAAATATCCCAGAAAGGAAGTTGTCTAAACCCTTAGTGTAATCCTGAGTTCCTCCCTCTACTTGCATATATACAACCACCCTTGAGAATGAGTTGAATGGAACAGAAAATTTGCGTCTCCCTGTACATAATCTTGGAGTATTTCCAACACAAGATAAATTCAGTTGTATTATCAGTATTCAACATTCCTTTCCTCAGTTTCTAATTCTATTGTTTCTCTCTTGACAAAATTTCTGATTCATTTTCATTAAATGATTATTTAGCAACTACTGTAAGCATGTTTAGTTAAAACCATAGTTTCCAGACAGCCTAGATTGGAATCTCAGCTCCATCAATTACCAGGTACATGGTCAAGGGAAAGACATAGAACATTTCTGTGTCTTACAGAAACTCTCACCTGTAAAATGGAGGTAATAACTGAATCTTCCTCATAGAGTTATTATAGGGATTAAATGAGGTAACAGGCAAAATCCTTGATAAAGGATTAGCATAGGAATCAATAAATTGTTGCTGTTATTTTTACATGTACTGTATTTAGCATTCCATGTGTTCTTTTCTCTAGGAGAGGAAGAAACAACTAAGTATTTCTAAAATACAGTACTTCTAAAAAGTAAAATTACAATAGTCACTTTTTAAAAATTTGACATTTAAAAGGGTTTATTGTTTAGAAATCTCTTGCAATTCCTACTAACAAAATTAGGCAGAATTATTCTTTCATATAAGTCTTCAGAAGATCTCAATGGGATATTATGATGTAATATTACAAAAAAATAATTCTTTCTGCCAACTCGCTGGTAATACCGAGAGCAGATAAGAGATGAACTTTGGCAAAAGTGTGGTGCCCATTAAGCGCCACAAAATCAGTCAGGCTTGGGTTTGGAGTAAGACCTGTTCAGCTCCAAACAATTGTCTTTCTCCTCCCTGTTAATCTACAGAAGACTTTTCCTGGACCTTCTGACTGTGGTGTGTTCTCTAATCACAGATGATTAATGAGTAATTATTTCAGCATAATTCAGATTAATTCAGATTAACAATTAACAACAAAAATAGAGGTTTTAAATAGACTTCAAATAAATTATCTTCATACCATTGCTCTCTCCTATACATTGAACATGAATAACAATGTTTATGTTCTTAAAGAGGTGACTATGGTATAAAATGGTATATACCATGTCTATATTATAGCAAGCACATGTTTGTCTCCAAAAGGCATACGCTGATACAAACAGGAACATAACACAGGTGTTGAATGTCTAAACCATATCTCCAAACCAAATTCATCATTTTTAACTCTTTCAAATAGAACCTCACACCTGTATTTATGCAAGAGGCTCCTAGGTGGTCCTTCAGAGCCCAGTTCACCCCAATCATCTCAAACCCACTCTCAGCTTCTGAAAAAAAAATGTTTTATTGCATTACAACAGAGGAAGAAAATTAAAGTCTAGCTCTCTTGTCAGACAAAGCCCATTGAGGTTAAATCACTTGAACAACATGGCACACCTAGGTGTGATGAGTACCACATTGTCAAAGCCTTCTTTCAAAACTTTCTATCAAGTGGGCTCATCTCCGTCCCTCCACATAAACCTTCTTTCTCTTTCCCTTTCCCTCTCACTTCTCCTCTCCTTCCCTCCCTCGGTGCCTCTTTAATTTACGAACTTCTTTCTATGTCCCTGTTACCTTTGCAGGGCTGTAGTGGTGACAAGTCAAATGTCTGGGGGAACTTTTCTCTCTTAGTTTCCTGTCTTAAAGAGTGGGAAGAGCATTTAACAAGTTACTTGGAATAGACTGTGATATGGGCATCACAGAGGAAAGCAGGGTCCCTAAAGGAGCAAGCAAGCAGGAGGGACCCTGAAAGAAATGTAAGCAGGTCATATGAAAGGAAATGCCATGTAGGCATCTGCTTAATGGATGAATAGAAGAAAAAAAAAACACTACAAGAAGAGAATGAGGAAGAGTGCACTGGGAAGAGTGACTACACTGGGCAAGGGCCAACATGTGGCCAAGATGTGTATTTCAGGGAACAAAAAGAAATTCAGGATGGGTAGAGTCCAAGAGGGGAAGAGACAGCTGGAGAGGAATTCAGATTCAGGAGGAGTCATACCTGGACACCCACTTGTATCTGGTTTAGATCAGATTTAGGTGAGATTATGGACTTAGAGTTGACACTGGAATGACTGAAGACTTTGGAGGCTGTTGGGATGGGGGTGAATGTATTTTTCTTGTGAGAAGGATATGAATTTTGGGAGGCAAAAGGGCAGAGTGTTATGTGCTGAACTATGTCCCTCATAGTTCACATGCTGAAGTCCTAACCCCCAGCACCTCTGAATGAGACCATAAGTGGAGATAGGGGCTTTACAGAGCTGATTACATTAAAATATAGCCATGAGGGTTACAATCCCAGTATGACTGGTGTTCTTATAAAAACAGGAAGTTTGGATACCGCCATGTGCAAAGAGGGAAGACAATACAGAGACAGGGAGAAGACAGCCATCTATAAGCCAAGGAAGAGGCCAGGAACAGATTATTTTCTCATGGTCCTCAAAAGGAACCAAACCTCTCAGCACTTTGATCTGTAACTGTGATCCTAGCCTCCATAACTGTTAGAAAATAATTCTGTTTAAGTCGCCCAGCCTCCAGAACTTTGTTTATGGCAGCCCCAGAAAACTGAAACAGATTTTAGTTCTTATAGATAAAACTAGCACAAACTAATAACTAGATGACATTCTAATTAGTAGTCAATGGCCAAATCACATACATAGCCCATTATGAAATGTAGCCTTTGACCTAGAGCAAAGGCAAGTCACCTGCCTCCAATGAGACATCACCACACATGGAAGGTCCTTCCTCTTATCTATTACATACAGACTACCTTACCTATTTTACCTAGTCTTTGAGCCCTGTTATTAGCTGACAACATTCATCAGTTCTTTCAGAGCCTGAAGATATGCCTAAGGTCCTGCTCTCCTTAACATTACCACTCCAGTTTTTAACATGCTTTGTACTTCCTTAGTTCAGATTAGGCTACACGATTTTTCATTTGTTGTTTCAGGTATTGTCACAAATACCACTGCTGTCCCTCCCATATTTCCTCTTTTTACTACTTCAGCCAGGGCCATAATTTTCGACTCCCAGCCTTGTATTTCCTTGAGTGAGGGCCTTCTCTGACTTCTGAGGCCTGCTCTGTCAGAAGTGGAGAGCAGTCCTGAAGGAAGGGGGGAATGACTACTTCCTGGGGAAGGAGGGAGGAAGTAATAAAACGACTATTAGCATACAAGCAGTTTGTTACATGTAAACATAGATAAATGAAAAAATAACCAAACAAGCAGGACTACTATTTGGAACAGGCTGGCTCACAGCCATGAATTCTGTCACAGGACAGAATTGTCCTACTCAGTCACCGTATTACTCCTTACTTCCCCTCAATAAAATAAGAAGTATTAAGAACTGAACAGAAAAAAAACCTAAGTCCGTGATAAAAAAATTATGAACATTTTCAAAGAGTCTTATTAGATCTTGCAAAAGTTTGAATGCCATTTACTCATTGCAGGCGATTCTTCCATTGCAACAGTTCGCTGAAAGATTTAAAGAGCCAACATAAAATGTTTACTTTTCCATTCTGGTTAAAGGTCAAGCAAAAGTTATCCCTATAGCTCTTGCTGACATAGCTGTGCTGAATAATTATATTTGTGCACATTGAAAATGAATATATTTATGAAAATGCAATTGTTCCTCTCTATAAAAACAATTAAAAATTCCCTCCAGGGGAAAAATTAAAATGTTATTATGTTGTAAACTTTTCTAGAATCATTTGTAACAGATTTATAATATTAAAAGAGAACTAATTTACTTGAACTTTATGAATATACACAGCTGACCAACATTGGCAGCTATTTTTCATCTTGTCGGCAATTATTCTGAGATGCTGAGCCAACATTAGAGGACATCTAGTGGAAGGCCCAGGGGCCAATGGTGGTCTCCATACTCTCCCTTCACCACCACTAAAAATAGGGAAGAACAGGGAGATTCCCAGGACAATTTGGGAAAAAAGAGAAGCAAAGTGAGAAGAGGATCAGAAGTCAGAACCAAGAGAACATACAACTGCTAAGTGAGCGCTTACTACATGAAACAAAATGGAGGAATCTATCAATGGACTCAAAAGTTGGCAATAAAAATATGCTGTATGAAACATATTCTAAATGTAAACACATACTTTTGAATTAGTAACAATGAACAATGACTATTCTAAAATACTGTACAACCCAAAGGAATATTTTAAAAATTGTTATAATATCTTAAAACATTTCTATGAACCACAAATTCCCAGTCAAGTTTCACGCTGATTCCTGTTAACCTAAAATTTCACACTACATTATAGTTTAGGAGCAACAGTTTTTCTTGTAATTTGAACATGATACTATTATAATGTCAAGAAAGATGTATCATTGGTATTCCATAATTCCTTCTGAATTATTTTGGTAGGTGAGAGCTATAAAAAACTAAGCTACATCATGGTAATTACTGGGGAAAAAAAGATTAAACAGGAAGGTCAAATATTTGATTACACAAAAGGCTCTAGAGCTCTAAATAATCACATACCTCACAAAAATCAATATTTTAAATACACACATCTATCATCTACCTAATGAAAATGCAAATATAAATAACATCTGTGTCTCAGAGGATATTAGTTACATAAAGAATATTGAAACAAAGAAGAAAATTTTCTCATTCAACAAATAATTATTCAACAAATAATTACTGAGTGTCAAAGAAGTATAAGGAATTATGCCAAGTGTATGTGGGATTCAAACTGAACAAGATTTAGAACCTACCTGGTAATTGAGATAAGTCTGTGATCACTCATAGTTTCAACATAAAGTGGTATGCATTGAGAAATTTGAAAGTCAACAAATTGGTAAGTGTAGAGGAGGGAAAAATCACTAAGGCAACATGTCTTGACTGTTCTAGGAAGATATCATTAAGACACAACTTTTTAACTGGATCTAAAAAAATACATGAATATGGACAAGAAGAAATTTGAGGAAGAAGAAAAGCATCAGAAAGTGAAGAAGTAGAAAGGCACAAGGTGTGATCTGGTAACAAGTAGCCCCCACTTGCCCAGAAAAATGGGACCTGTTGTTCCATTGTTCTGGGTGAATATCAGAATATAAAGTGAGAAGGCCTTGAAGTCCAAATCACAGATTCCACAGATGGAGACATGAAAGTTTTGTAATGGGGGTGTGGCGGATTTACTGTAATGCACTTAGAAGTTTAACCTGGAGGCCGAGTGTAGGGTGCACTGGATTAGGAAGTATCTACATCAGGGGTTGAAGACTTAAACACATGTCAAAGCCAGAAAGATACTGTAAAAGCATCCCTGAGGATGCCCATAAGTTCTAGCCCATAAGAAATTTGGCAGGTCCAATTTTCAGAAAAAATGGAAATCCAGATTTTGATATGAACTTTTCTAACTCAAAGATGTCAAGTAATTCAAAAGGAATTTTTATTGATTGTTTAATGAATGAAATCTGAATTCAGTCTATGTGCTCAGAGCTTACATAGGGACTACCAGTAACAAGCATCTTCGTGTGATCACAGCATGAATTATTAAGGCCTCAAATTAGATAGTAGCAGGCATTATTTATGTTTAACTGTTCTTTCTTATACTTTATTCAATTGATAAATTAGCTTTTAATACATAGTTAACAAATCTAAGGCAACATGACTTAGAAAGAATTTAAAAACTGACATGGAAGCATGTTAGTTATATAAAATTATAAAATTTATACTTTGTATGATAAAACCTAATGGAATCATGTCATAGTTATATCAAATAACTGAATATGCCATAAGGATGTCCCCAAAGATAATGAACTTAGAATTAAAAATAATAAATTGGGAAGTGAATATGACTAGAGGTATGTAGTCCTGAATGAAAATACTGTTTATTACTACTATTAATTTATTAAAATGACTTATTAATAAATCAACAGCTCTATTTTAATCCTTTAAACATCTAGTCAAGAGGTTGTTTTCTCCCACAGCTAGTTTTAATAATGCAAATATTTTCAATACTTAGCATAGTTTTTTTAAGTTTATTTATTTTGAGAGAGAAAGAGTGATAGAGAGCAAGAGAGAGAATTTTAAATTTTTTTTTTTCAACGTTTATTTATTTTTGGGACAGAGAGAGACAGAGCATGAACGGGCGAGGGGCAGAGAGAGAGGGAGACACAGAATCGGAAACAGGCTCCGGGCTCTGAGCCATCAGCCCAGAGCCCGACGCGGGGCTCAAACTCACGGACCGCGAGATCGCGACCTGGCTGAAGTCGGACGCTTAACCGACTGCGCCACCCAGGCGCCCCAAGAGAGAGAATTTTAACCAGACTCTGTGCTGTCAGCTCAGAGCCTGACATGGGGCTCTATCCAAAGCGAGATCAAGACCTGAGCCAAAATGAAGAGTTGGACACTTAACTGACTGAGCCACCCTGGCGCCCCTCAATACTTAGTATATTTAAAGAGGAGGTCAGCTGGTACTATCTTAATAATATTTTCAAATGAAAGGTACTACTTCCATGATTTATTTGAAGCAGAATGATCTTCCTGCAACTTTTGTGTCTCCTACATTCATGCTAAGTTTTTAATAAGGTATGCTTGTAGAATAATGAATACCTTCAGCAAGAAGAGAAAGGAGCCTCTGAATGGATTCAGAGTCATGCTGTCAATAATTCAGGGATGTTTGGGGGAGAAACCAGAATGAAGAGGAGGAAATGTGAGCAGAAGGAAAGGAAGCACCAGTTTCTCTCTGTGCCTCCCTCTTCTCTGCCTGGATTTCCAGGAGGGTAAACACCCGGGTAAGTTCTCCTGCAAGGCATGGGTGGAACAAGATGGGCTCAGTCAGGTGGATGTGTGCCAAGAACCTGGCAGCAGCCCAAGCCCAGAAGGGCTTCCAAAATGAAGGTAAGTAAATTTTATTCTGTAAACTAGGTTACCGAGATGTTTGTCATTTTGCATGCATTATTCATCTATAATCTCTGAGCCTTTTGTAAAATTCTGTTTAAGTGATAAAGATGGGGGTCAACACTAAAAGAAGGAAGTGTGCCTTTACAGAGCTTCTCTGAGGACAGTCTGAGGGTTTCAAAGCTGATGAATGAGAAATCCTCACAGGGAAGGTGACTCTTGGGAATCAGGGTCAAGGTCAGAGTGTCATGCTGTGAAAATTCTTTCCTCTTTATAAATTTTACAAGTTCAGAGTTTGATTTTTTAATTTTGAAAAAGAGAAAACGGTTGGTTTCTCTAACAAATTAGTATCCAACTTCAGGGCAATCAAATAAATACTTAAAAAATCCATGAGATGGTTAAAAATAATTTGTAAAGGAATCTTGATTTATTTTTTAGGCATCCATATAACTGTGCTCATACTAAGTGAACCTCTGCATGGGTGACAAAGTATGGTTCTCAAAAGTCACAATAACTGTTCTTGAGGCTGGTGTCTAAAACAAATGACCACTTGTACTTTTTCCTAGGGTGACCATATTCCCAGTTTCTCTGGGACAGTCTCTGTTGACATTTCTTTTTTTTTTTTTTCAACATTTTTTATTTATTTTTGGGACAGAGAGAGACAGAGCATGAACGGGGGAGGGGCAGAGAGAGAGGGAGACACAGAATCGGAAACAGGCTCCAGGCTCTGAGCCATCAGCCCAGAGCCCGACGCGGGGCTCGAACCCACGGACTGCGAGATCGTGACCTGGCTGAAGTCGGACGCTTAACCGACTGCGCCACCCAGGCGTCCCTAGACATTTCTTATCTTGGTGCAATTATAATTATTTCTTTTTCTCTCAAAAGTATCCCCATTTGGATATCATATATATATATATATATATATATATATATATATATATATATATATAACTAATAGCTGGAGTTATCTGCATAACAGCCATAAGTCATAGAATCTGACCCCGAATTTACTGTATCCAAGCACTGCTAAAGACTCTCCTCCAATTAAATGATATTTTCAGCAATCTTGTTGGCATGGTATTTCCTACATTTGGCTTATTTATTGGTTATATGGCTAGCGATATATAAAACAGTGAATTCAAACCATGATACCTAAGCACCAATTGCAACTCACCAGTTTAGGAGGCCACACCTGAATTTGTGCATTTGAAAATCTTAGGTATTGCTTTAAAACTGTATCTACAGTTTACTTTGCATGCTTTTGTGGTTATTAGAAAAGGTAACATAGATTATAAATTGTATTTTCCTTGTTTTAGCTGCCATAAAACTGAGAATAATTTCAGAAACTAGCTATATAAATCAGCTTTTCCTAAGCATATTTTACTATCTACTCTATATTTTGGAAGATCTATTTGCTTATTTATCCTTAATTTTCTTATTTTCTGTTATGTTCAACTTAGAAGCCACTTCAACTCCTTTTGTAAATTTTAATTTTTTTAATGTTTATTTTTGAGAGACAGAGAAAGACAGAGTGTGAGTGGGGGAGGGGCAGAGAGAGAGGGAGACACAGGATCTGAGGCAGGCTCTAAACACACAGTCCGACCGGAACCCAGGAACAGAGAACCATGAGATCATGACCTGAGCTGAAGTCAGATGCTTAACCGACTGAGCCACCCAGGCAACCTTTCCTTTCGGAAATTTTAAAATAGTACATAAATATTAAAATCAAGAATTCAAACAAATATTCTAATTCCTCCTTTCATTCTAGAAATAATTATCACATTTGTGATTAAGGGGACAAAGGCTAGCTCGTAAGGTTGGTAGGATGGAAGTAAGCTTAAAGGCAAAAGATTCATTCACTTTCTAAAGTCAAAATATGACAGGAAAAAGTCATCTGTCTTGCTAGTCTGGAAGAGAAAAAAAATCACAGCAACTGTTTCAATTTTGCATAATAATGCAAAGAGTATCCCTTTATAGTACTTTTGAAAATGACTTTGGGCCACTGATAGAAATACAAACTCTGTGACTTTGGACAAGATAATTCCCTCCCTGAGCCTCAGTTTCTTCATCTTTAAAATGGGGTTAACACTTCCTTCATGTACTTGTTGTGCAAACTCAATATAATAATATATAAGGAACACCTAGGAGAGTGCACATGCTTATTACATGGCAACTGTTGTTCTTATTTTAAAAAGCAAGAGAAGTGGCTCCTTACCCATCACAAAGACTACATCTCAAGACCTCTGTGAATTCCCTAATTCTCAAAAGTTTCTCAATTACATCACGCAGAAAATAGGATTTGGGGACTAGTTTTCAGAATTACCCTTGCTTCACTGCATTTTGAGACTATGGTAACCTTATTCTTGTCACATAGATTAACCGCTGTGAGATCTGATGTCCTACTCTAAGTTTTTGCAAATCTGAATTTATTTCCTGGTTCAGAAGCATTATTTTCTTATACCTCTTCATGTTCTTTTCTCTTCCAACACCAGACATGAGAGTTTGCTTGATTTCTAGGACTGTTCTCCAACAAAGGAATGAAATGTACCACACTTTAGGAGAGTAATTACATATGCTTTTCTTTAGGAGCAAAATTCATAAATTTTCAGTGAGATGCTAAGAAGATTCTGGGTAGATGGCAAGATTCCCTCACTCATTTTAATCTTGACTCCTGCTCTTCTCATCCAAATTGTGCAAGTGATCCAAATCTGTGCCTGAAAAGTGACAAATTACTACGAGAAATGGGCTAGTTAGGTGACTCATAAAGAATGAAACTAAGAAATATTAAACCAAAAAAAGCCAAGAGTCTACTAATCCTCTGTTTTTTTTTTCCTTAGAAGCTTCATAAACACAGAAAGAAATACAACATAGATATGATATCTGGCATATCAGCTCAGAAGAGACTATGGTACAAAGACTTCCATGTGAACAAGAGTTGTTATTACATATGTGGGAGCCATGGAGGAAGAGAAGTACAGTCTTAAGAGTCTCTGCTCAGGATGAGGAATGAAGGGCTTGGGGGCAATTTAGAGAGAGAAACCAGACCTAAGCCAAGGCTGATTAGGCTTCATGCTAAATTCTGAAAGAAACTTTTTTAGAGAGAGCCCTGGTTCCTGGACTTAAACTTGGAGCATTCTCTTCAGGAAGTAGAGGCCATCTTTGAAGAAAAGCATAAGATTAGTTTTTCTTGTTTCCTCAGCCAGCAGTCTATCATAAATGGATTAAATGACATTTATCCTCTGGTCTGACAGAGCAGAACTACTGTAATTGCAGTGGCATTCCCACAGAAGCAAAGTCTATTGATGCAACCTTGTGGTTTCCCTTTTCACAGGAGGGGTGTATGTTTACAAACACCCGGGTAAATAAAATGTCATGCAGGACTATGTGTCACACTATTAGTCAAGCAACGATTTGATCAATAATGAAGAGAATAATACATATTCAAAATTATAGATGCTTTACATATAGCATCTTTTTCAGTTCTCACTGAAACCCAATAAATTGCATATTATTCTCATACATAAGGAAACTGAGATTAAATGATTCACAAAAAAGTGGTATAACCAGCAAATGGCAAAACTGAAGTATAAAATCTAGGTCAGTCAAATGTCAAACTCTACAATCTTTACAGTACACCATGCTTACCCTCCAGAGAAATATAAGTGATAAATATTTTCTACTTTTAATAGATTAAAAGGAAGTTAAAGCAGATCAAGGAGTGCCCAGCAGAGGATGTAGGTCTGTAGAGAAAAAGGCTAGCTGTAAAAATTTCCAGGATTCTCTTGGGGACTTCAGTCACTATTTCTCACTGTTACTATGGTCCTTCTTTTTTTTTTTTTCTTTTAACATTTATTCATTTTTGAGAAACAGCAAGAGACAAAGTGTGAGTGGGGAAAGGGCAGAGAGAGAGGGAGACACAGAATCGGAAGCAGGCTCCAGGCTCTGAGCTGTCAGCACAGAGCCCGATGCGGGGCTCGAACTCATGGACCATGATATCATGACCTGAGCCGAAGTCGGACGCTTAACCGACTGAGCCACCCAGGTGCCCCAATGTTTATTTATTTTTGAGAGAGATGCAGAGACAGAGAGACAGAGAGGCAGAGCATGAATGGGGGAGGGGCAGTGAGAGAGGGAGACGCACAATCCAAAGCAGGCGCCAGGCTCCAAGCTGTCAGCACAGAGACTGATGTGGGGCTGGAACTCACAGAGTGTGAGATTATGACCTGAGCCCAAGTTGGAAGCTTAGCCAACTGAGCCACCCAGGTGCCCCACTATGGTCCTTCTTTATCAGACTCTCTGGAATTTGGCAAAACACTCTTAAGCAGTATGTCTTAAGCAACCCAGACTGGGTTCTCTGACTTCAATGGAAAACATGCCACTACACACATGTACTACTGAGGCAGCAGTCTCCCAACTGATAGTGTAGCTAATGGGAGGAGCTCCAAATGCCTCTAATGTTGTAAGGACTACACTTTCATCCTGAGTGAGACCGACCAGCATTTTGTTTGAAAAAATGCAGCTGTGCTGGAGAGCAATTCAACAGAGTTTTAACCACTTGAAACTTAATTATGCATACCACTGTCTTACCAATAAGTAGATGCAGAATTCTAGGAGGTTTACTACAGATTATGGTATTTCATCAAAGTATAATATACCATGAAGAGTGCATAAAAAGTATTCATTTGTTTCCCCCTTCTTGGATCCACAATGAATCCGTCAGCACCATTTTTTTTAAAACTTCTTTGACCATCTAAAAGATCTGTTGATCACCTTGGGGTGCATTAGATTAAAAAAACAACTAAATGGTCACTAAACTATACAATGCTTTGCAAAATAAAGTGCTAATTAGACTATAAAAGGTGATTGCATTAAAATAATTATAATTTATTTCAATAAGCTTTTATGGGAACAGAAAGTACACTTAAATTTATTGGGATCTTACCATCCCTGGGGTCAGTGACCACTACTGTCCTGTAGCCTCTCAGTCTTATGACCTGGAATTCTCTCTGTAAGAGTGTTCCCAGGCTTGTCTTCTGAGACCCGAAGCCAGTGTCTCAGGACCCTGCCTCCACAATCCCACAAACCATGGCTAGGCGTCACTCAAGCTTCATGAGGCAGTGGTTAGAACATAGCCTCTAATGCCAGAGTGCCCACATTTAAATTCTGGCTCTGCTACTTACCAGCTGTGTGACCTTTGACAAGTTACTTATCTTTTCTAGGCCTCTGTTTAAAATGAGTTAGTAGGGGCACCTAGATGGCTCAGTTGGTTAAATGCTAATCTGATTCTTGATTTTGGCTCAGGTCATGATCACATGGTTCGTGGGTTCAAGCCCCACATCAGGCTCCATGCTGACAGTGCAGAGACTGCTTGGGATTCTCTCTCTCCCTCTCTTTGCCCCTCTTTTGCTCATATGTGCATGCTTCCCCCTGCCTCTCAAAATAAATAAACTAAAAAATGATTTAGTATAGTACCCCCCACCCCCAACCAAACACATAGTAAACTTTCAATATTACTATAAGGATGATGTGAAGTTCTTCCTTCTCTTCCCAACCCTTACAAAACAGTACAAGATTATTACAAAGATGGTGCCTTGTCAAGAAAAGAAACTAAAATTTCTTGGGCCATATTCAAAGCACCTCCTATTCTTCATACTCTTAAAGACAAAAGAAGCTAAACCAATTTCTGGCCTTTGTCAGAGTGAAATAATAAAGAGGGCTGGGGGCAAGAAAGAGGTATCTTTTGGAAGAACCATTGAGCTGAGATAGCAGTGGCCTTCTCTACTCTCTTCCCTTCTTCTAGATTTCCTTTCTACAAGCTCAGTAAGACTGATACTTCCATTCACCAAGGGAATGGTGATTTCTCTTGTCTCAAAGTGAACCTGATGCCATTGGCACTGCAGAAGGAGGCAATAGGAAGAGTGTTGGCAGACTGCATTCCCATTGTTTGACAAGGAAAGGCAGGTATAAGACTAAATAGAGCCTTTCCTGGATGCCCCACATGGAACACTGTATACATGCAGGTTCCCTTAGAATCTTCTAAAAACCCACCACAAAAGTCCCAGAGAAGGCAGGCATTTGGACATCCACCTCACAGAGAGAAATCAGAGCTGGTCAGTGTGTCAGAGAAGTAGTAACGGCTCATCAAGGGAGGCCAGACAAATCCTGGGGGCCACCTGAGGATTGTCTTTTCCCTCTCCCAACACCAAGTCCCAGCACTAACAGCAGAGAAGGCAGCAAGTGTGGGAGGCAGACCATCC
Source organism: Herpailurus yagouaroundi (assembly GCF_014898765.1). Taxonomy (NCBI): domain Eukaryota; kingdom Metazoa; phylum Chordata; class Mammalia; order Carnivora; family Felidae; genus Herpailurus; species Herpailurus yagouaroundi. The sequence continues at coordinate 33,703,249 of NW_024412394.1, read as the reverse complement.
CCCACAGCCTAAAGCCTATGCTGTCCACTGGCGGTCTGGACCACAAGTGCTCTATATCAAAGAGAAAGGGAAAAGCATTGTGTGGAAAAAATGGACTTGAAATCAAATGAGATATGAAAACGTTAACGAGGATGGATAATCTCACTTCTACCACCGGTTTATTCTTATTAAGTGAAAGTGACTGAAAAATGACAGAATTGGATCAAGATGGCTTTAAGAGAGACGGTTTCACAGCAGGAAAGAGAACCTTCCTGAGCCTCGAGGAGGCAGATTTTAGTGAAAGGGAAATAATTTGATACCTAGTCATTATGAGTTGAGACTTCTCAATCAAAATAGTTTTTTTAAAAAAATTAGATATTGCAATTTCTGACATAGTCAAGTCACACTGCACAAAACTACACTCAGGCAAAACCTTGAGAAGTTTCTAAACTCCTTATCACTACTCAACCTTTTAGGCTCTTAAAAAATCCTTTTTCCTTTAAGTGATTCTCTAAGTCGTGGGAAGTAGACTTTGTTATCTCTGAGCAGGCCTTCAGCCAGATTCTTCATCCTGACACTGAAAAATGTACCTTGGTTCGAGTAAGCAAAGTACTTGTCATAGGAGTCATATTATTGACTTATGTATGTGAATGCATATAAGGTTGTACCTATGATACTAAATAAGTGCTTTCCCTGGAAAAAAATTGTAGAAGTGTTAGAATAACCTAAAAATAGAAAGGAAGAATTAATAAAGAAAGCACTAAGGAATGTTATTGTACTTACTCTTTTCCCTATGTTATCTTTACTATTTCTTCCCAAACAAAGGCCATATGTCTACAAAGAAAAAAACTATACCCAAGGCCTTGTTAGGGTTTGGGGAATAGGCAACAACATGTTTTCTTTTATGTTGTCTGCCCACCTTACTTTGTCCCTCAGTATTACACGGATCTAAGAAATCTTGGGGACAGTTCTTTGCTGCTTAAGGTAACACAGTGACATTTATTTCTCCCATTTTCTTTCTGACATTATGCTAAATATTATTAGAATGCTCACTGTCCTGTTGCTTTTGAACTTGGCTTTATGACTACAATTAGATGAACTAGACTGTAATAAAAAATTTTTTAGTCCTCTGCCTTCACTGCCATGCATATATTTTCACCACTGTGTATAAATCATCACAGATTGTCAGAAATGGTGAGTTCCCAGATTATAAGCTCTAAACTCTTGTCATCAAACACATTAAAAAAAAAAGACAAAACAAAAAAGCCATTCCTCACACGGCAGGACACCTTGGTTTTGGTGTCTTTTAATGGAGACTTGGCTGCCAGGATTCAGATACTCTTGCTTCCCCTGTGGCTTGTCCCCATTCTAGATCCCCTGCACCTGTAGGTTTGAGGTGTTCCCCATGATCTTGCTCTCTGGTACTATGTCCTACCTGATCTTCACTGCAGACCAGATGCTCTTCTCTGGACTTAGCCCAAGGGTAGGCCTGCTTCCAGACACACCCTCACTCCTCTGTGGCTGCTGTGTTCCACCTGGGCAAGACGGTGACAGCAGGTCAAGGGCTACAAGTTAATATATGGTGGGGCTTACAGACTGCTGTTGGCCCTTCCCTCCCTCAAGTAGCTTAATCTCAGGCATGAGCAATGAATTATTCCCTATTCTCAACCTGTTTCTCATAATTAAAGTTTAAAGGTAAGAAAATAACTGTTGATGTGATAAAACCTTTTTCATTAACATTTTAATATTTAATCCTATTTCCCAGTAGGCTGTTGATGAAACACTTCATCTACCAGGCCCATTTCCTTCATTATATTATTAACCCACTGCTATATAGGTTTGTTCTTTCTCAAACTTTTAATTTCATATTTTATTTTGTTTCCTACATCTTATAGACACAGTCAAACAAAATTTATCACATAACTCTCAAGAAAGCAATGTTTAATGGGCACCTGGGTGGCTCAGTCAGTGGTTAAGCATCCGACTTCAGCTCAGGTCATGATCTCACGGTTCATGAGCTCGAGCCCTGTGTCAGGCTCTGTGCTGACAGCTCAGAGCCTGGATGGAGCCTGCTTCGGATTCTCTGTCTCCCTCTCTCTCTGTCCCTTCCCACTCATGCTCTGTCTCTGTCTCTGTCTCTCTCTCAAAACTAAATAAACATTAAAAAAAATAAAAAAAAAAAGAAAGCAAGCAACATTTAAGACACATTTTGTTGAAAGTGCCTGATTAGTAAAAAACTTTACTGTGGATGATGTTAAAGGACAATAAGTCTCAGGAGAATGCTACAACATCAAAAGAGGTTGTGTTAGCTAAGCCCTAGCACAGGCAGAGCCTTCAGAGGAAAGAAAGCACTCATACACCAATGGAATTTGTTATTTTAAAATGTTTCTTGAGAAATTCTTTCACTTTGGATGCAAGAGCCTCTGAACCACTGGTGCAGGGCTAGATTCTTACACCATGAGTCAAAAGAGCTCTTGTTACAACATAGCAAATACAGATATTTTTATTTTGTGCCCCAAGGTCCACCATTCCCACTTAAAACATTACTATGCCTAAGACCATGCATACATTTTTACCACTGCGTATAAATCATCACAGATTTTAGGTGTCTTGACAAATATGTTATTTTAACCAAAGGACGATAGATGGAAATTTAATGGCCAATCTTCCTTAACTTCAAGAGGATCATAAGACAAGTCCTGAGAGAACAATTCAGGTTACATTCAAGGCCAACATAAAGAGAGAAGATTTCTTTCTTTCTTGGTAATTCCTTTGATTCAAACATTACCTTAAAAAGGACTATAATTTAATTTAAGTAATGGAACAATGATATTTCAGAAATATGGACTTTATGTAACATTTCCCTTCAGGCTAAGAAGTTGTTATAAGCCTAACTCTGTATTTTATCCTATTATAAAGATATCGTAAAGATTTTAGGGTAAAGCAAACTTAATTTTTAAAAGAATGTTTTAAATAGAGAACTATAACCCATACCTGAAGATCTCATTTCTCCTTTCTACCTAATTAGTCTCTGAAACTAGAATTTATATCACCAGTACCATAATACAAATACTTTTTTTCAGCCTTTTTACATTTTACTCTTTTATTTTAGCACCCACAAAACTGACTCTTAAAACTAGTACTTGAAAAGAAAATATTCTGGGGCGCCTGGGTGGCGCAGTCGGTTAAGCGTCTGACTTCAGCCAGGTCACAATCTCGCGGTCTGTGAGTTCGAGCCCCGCGTCGGGCTCTGGGCTGATGGCTCAGAGCCTGGAGCCTGTTTCCGATTCTGTGTCTCCCTCTCTCTCTGCCCCTCCCCCGTTCATGCTCTGTCTCTCTCTGTCCCAAAAATAAATAAACGTTGAAAAAAAAAAAAAGAAAAGAAAATATTCTGAAACAGAAAACTTAATGAAGTTTCTATTTTAAGATTTGAGGTGGCTTCAGCATGTTCTGTCCAGACCCTTTCAGCTAAGCAGAAGGCTGAGATAATTGGCAGCTTAGAAGGTAGAAGAGGGAAGTTACATATCGTACTCTGAATATTGCCATAGAGGCCTTCCTAGTGCTTGTGAACCATGGCTGTCATAGGATGCACACTGTGAAGTGATAAAGTTATCACAATCAAGAATACTGTTCTTTTGCAAAAGGAGGCAGAACTGAGGTAGTTCTGATAGTTTTCTTTCAGGCAGACATATTGCCATGTATCCCCTCGATGTTGCTTGGAAACTCCAACCAAGAATCCAAATGTGCCTGTCAGAACTGCCCTCCTTTTACTGACAACTGCCACTTTGGGATCTCCACAGCACACTGACTGGTTAACATCCACTCAGCCATACAGGTCTATTATGCTTTCAAGAACTGAATGTGACTTTCAGGCATTGGGCAAAGTATGAGACGAACTCAGGCAGACCAGCATGAGTTTGAGTCTACAGTAAGTTAAAGTTACTGTATTAAATATAAGTGGCAAAGATTCAGATCAAGTTTTCTAAGTAATTTCACATTTTTATAGTGTAATTTCTCTCTTGTCATTCTCTCAAATATATATTTTACCTTGAACATTTGAATTTTACTGCTGAAAAGCAGATCATCCTTTCCATGAAGGAAAGCAGAACTCTAATTTTACACATGGCAGTCAGTGTGTTCATGAATGATTCTGTAACCATATGTGAAATCGGCAATATCAGGTATAGTCTTCTACATCACTGTTAGAGGGATAGCTACAAAGCCCATTACCATTCTGGCCTCATCTCTTACCACTCTCCTCCTCACTTCCTCCTATCCAGCCATGCTGGCCTCTTGCTACTCTTAGAACACATTGGAAATACACTGGCCTCAGGGATTTGAACTTGTGTTGCAGCTGCTTCAAACCTTCCCTATATATCGGTTTGGCTCACTCTCACATGAAGTCCTTGTTCCTAAATGACTTTCTTACTGAGGCTTGTTCCAACTATACTATTTAGATACACAAAAATCTCTTCCCCCATGAGACTTCTGATCCCACTGCTTTCTCCTTTCCTTGACATCTATTATATTTAAATATAACATACAATTTGCTTGTTTATTTTGTTTCTCCCCAGTGGAATATACGCTCCATGAGGGAGGGATTTTTGTTTTATTCAGTCCATATCCCCAAACACCTAGAGAAGTGCCAAGCACTCACAGTTGTTAAATGAATAACTTGTTTTGCCAGTAGTAGTAATGAACTTGAATCTACCACTACTTGCTTGCTACCTGGGATGTGGAAATGGAAAAACAAAAACAAAAACAAAAACTAACTGGCCAATAAATCCAAAGATTTTGTCTAATAGTTCCAAGCAGCATCCAACTGAAGTTTTAGTCAGATCACACATAAAGAACAGAAATTACCAAACACTTTCTTATTAGGAGATGATATTGAAAGCCACCTAATGCAACAATGTAATTAATACTAACTTGTTTCTTTTAGAAGCTCAGTGTAAACTTTTTTTTTTAAGTTTATTTATTTTGAGAGAGACAGTGAGAGCATGGGAGGGGCAGGGGGGGAGGGAGGGAGAGAGGGAGAGAGAGAGAGAGGGAGAGAGAGAGAAAGAAAGAAAGAGAGAGAGAGAGAGAGAGAGAGAGAGAGAGAGAGAGAGAGAATCCCAAGCAGGCTCATTGCTGCCAGCTGTAGAGCCTGATACGGGGGTTTCAAACTCACGAACTGTGAGATCATGACCTGAGCCAAAACCAAGACTCAGTCACTTAAATGACTGAGACACCCAGGCACCCCTAGAAGCTTAGTGTAAACTTTATTGAAGGAGAATTTGGATCAACTTTGTACCATTTTTAATTTACTCTCTTCTACGGTGCCAGCTAGGTAAGAATAGTTGCAAACTTGCTTCCAAAGTTTACTGACCTGACAGATATACTTTTTGAGAGCTGTTTTTTGTTTGTTTGCTTCATTAGCTTCCTGTCTTCATATATTATGTTCACCTCTCCAAATCTGGAATTATAAAGTACTTAATTCAGGCAGATTAACAAATTGCTGAAGGCTGGTGACAGGAAATTACAATAAGGTAACACAGCAACCTCTCACATGATCATCGTTTCTAAAATTACTCCATCACAGAATCCCTCCTCTGTAGTATCTACCAGGCCTTCAAAAAAATTGTGAAACTGAAAATTCCATGGTTTGCACTGAGATTTAATTTGGAACCCTTGAGTGTCACAATGCTGCTTCAGAGAAATAAAGCTCTAGTAGGTAGTTAAGTTTGATGAGCTTATTCAAAGAATCTCAAAACTGCAATGGAGAGCACAAACAGAAAATCAATCTCTGCAGTGTGCAGGGTCGCACAAAAAAGCAATAAGCAGCTAAAACTAGAAACCTGGAGTTGCTTTACAAAATACTGACTGCTTCTTTACACAGGTCACTTCAAATTACAAAGCATATTATTTTAGGCTATATAAAAACAGATTTTTCTGGGAACTGCATATCATAATATTCTATAATGAACAGAGGTATTTGAGAAATTTATATAATAGATAGTATTTATTTTCCTGAGTCATATGACGTTAAAATTTATTTCCTAGGTGCACCTGGGTGGCTCAGTTGGTTGAGCCTCTGACTCTTGATTTCAGCTCAGGTCATGATCTCAGGGGCTCACAAGTTTGAGCCCTGAATGCTGAGTCTGCTTGGGATTCTGTCTCTTTCCCTCTCTCTTGGCCCCTCTCCTGCTCATGCTCACTCTCTCAAAAATAAACTTAGGGGCACCTGGGTGGCTCAGATGGTTAATCATTTGACTTCGGCTCAGGTCATGATCTCACTGTTCTTGAGTTCGAACTCCACACCAGGCTCTGTGCTGACAGCTCAGAGCCTGGAGCCTGCTTTGGATTCTGTGTCTCCCTCTCTCTCTGTCCCTCCCCTGCTCATCCTCTGTCTCTCTCTGTCTCTCCCTGTCAAATACAAATAAACATTAAAAAAAATAAAAAATAAACTTAAAAAATAAAATAAATTTATTTCCTAACTCTAAATTCATTTTTTTTAATTATCTATTTCATGCAAAGACTCAAGTCACAGGAGAATAGCAGAACATTATAGCTTACAAAGAACAGAAAAAAATAAATATCATAGCAGAAATTGCTTAAATGGTCTAAGATATCTATTTTTAAGGTCTACTGGCCTAAAACAAATATTCAAGGCAAATATTCTACACACACACAAAAATGTTCTCCCAGAATTTCATGTTTGCAAAAACAAACTCTAAAATTTCAGCTCTCAGTATGAGTTGTCTAAAGCATTCATTTGCCACCTGTCTCCAGACCCCAACTTTTGGCAAAAAACTTTGCTAAAATTAATAAACATAACAGTGCCCTTTGGGTATGATTCCCCTCAAAGTCCTTCTATCCTGTTTGTAAATGTATCTAGCCCTGTCCTCATCCTTCCCTCTAGCTTCAGTAGCTAATAATCCTTATAATCAAGGCTAATCTTCCTAAATATGCTTGGATGTGGGTCCCTGCAATACTCTCAGGAGTTCTAGTTCATCAGCTGTCCTCCTTCTCTGTATCTTCAAACTTTTTCGGCACTATTGACTCTAGCATTCTATCTCATTCTCCAACCCACACCCTGACTCACACATTCACAAAGGTGGATGAGAATAGCATCAGGCAGCACTTCCAAATAGTCCTGATGGTTATGTAAATACAGAACCTGAAACCAAGGTTAATACCCATTCCAGGCTGCTCCCTAGTGTTCAACAATTTCTAGAGAATTCAAAAGAACCACATGACCACTGATCAGTCACTATTGGCTCAATTACTAAACCACTGATCTGTGAAACAAAATATTTCATTTTGTTTCCACATTAGCACTGTGTGTGCGTGTGTGTGTGTGTGTGTGTGTGTGTGTGTGTGTGTGTATATATATTTTTTTTTTTTTTTAAGAAAATTGTCTCTTTAAAATGATTCCAAGGGGGCACCTGGGTGGCCCAGTCAGTTAACCATCCCACTTTGGTTCGGTCATGATCTCATGGTTCCTGAGTAGGAGCCCCGAGTCAGGCCCTGTCCTGACAGCTCAGAGCCTGGAGACTGCTTCAGATTCTGTGTCTCCCTCTCACCTTGCCCCTCCCCCGCTAGCGCTCTGTCTCTCTCAAAATAATAAACATTAAAAAAGATAAAAAATAAAAGTAAAATAAAATGATTCCAAGGACTTCCACAGGAAAGAAAAAATTCTATTATCCAAACATCAAAAATAAATGTTCTTAAAATATCAAAATTGAAATTGAAACAATATTTAAGTTAAAGGATTTTCATTTTAAAAACATCTTAAAAAGCAATAAATAATAGGTGCCTGGGTGGCTCAGTTGGTTAAGCGTCTGTCTGACTTTGGCTCCGGTCATGATTTCACAGCAGTTTGTGGGTTTGAGCCCCAGGAAGGGCTCTCTGCTGACAGCTCAGAGCCTGGAGCCTGCTTCAGATTCTGTGTCTCCCTCTGTCTCTGCCCCTCCCCAACTCACTTTCTGTCTCTCCCTCCTCTCTCTCTCAAAAATAAAAATTAAAAAAATTTTAATACAAAAAATTAAATAATATAAAGACCCAAGTGGGGGAAAAGAGAAGAAAGAATGTGTATGGAAAATTTAAAACAGAAACATCATAAATGGCCAATAAACTTCTGGAAAATGTTTATATTCACTAGCAGAAAAGGAGATGGAAATTAAAATAACACCAACAACAATAAATCCCCACATGTTTTTTTACCTATAAACCTGAAAAAGGTTTAAACAACATACATTGCTCTGTGCAGCAGTGGAAATAGTCATTGTCATAGATGTGAAATCGGGTACAGCCTTTCTGAAGACATTTGTCAATATATAGCAAAAACTTTAATTTTTTTACAAATTTATTTGAATTTGTTTTTGATAAAATAGCATTATAGTTTTAACTGCAAAAAAATAAAATATTTTAAATAACTTACAAGATATTTTATCTACGAGATAAAATATTATAGATTTCTCAGGCTTTTGAAGTTAAATTAAAATTATTTCCCTCAGATATTAGAGTTTTTAATATATAAATACAGTCTGAATCTCCAAGAGGTAGGTGGAGTTTCTCTTTTTTTTTTCTAAGAGGTTGATTGAAGTACAACTTCATCATTTTTTAGTGTACAGCTTGATGAACGTTGACAATCAAGGCATAGAACAGTACCATAAATTCTACAAATACCCACAGGTACCTTTATGGTCAATCTCCTCTCTCTCCCCCAAAACCTAGCAATGACTACTGTTTTTCTGATCTGACCATTGCTGTCTTTTTCTTTAACTTAGCATAATGGTTTGGAGATTCATCAATGTTATTACATATATCAGTAGTGTGTTCCTTTTTATTGCTGAATAGTATTTCCAGTGTGTGTGTGTGTGTGTGTGTGTGTGTGTGTGTGTGTGTGCACGTGCACACGCACGCATGTGTGTATCTATCACAATTTGTTTATTCACTTACCAGCTCATGGACATTTGAGTTATTTCCAGATTTGGGGTATTGTGAACTACTGTGCGTTTTCATATAGGTCTTTGTGAGGACATGAGTTTTTACTTCTCTTGGATAAATAACTAGGTATTTTATTACTGGTAATATATTACGTATGTATTTAACCTAATAAGAAATTCCCAAACTGCTTTCCAAAGTGACTTGTCATTTTACATTCCCAACAACAATGCACAAGAGTCTTTGTCCACACTTGTTATTGTCTATCTTTTAAATGCCATTCTAGTGAGTGTGAAGAGTGTATCATTGTAGCTTGGATTTCCATTTCTCTGACAACTAAAGATAATGCACATCTTTTTTTCCCCCCAATATCTTTTCATATACTCCTTTTCCATTAGGTTAGCTTCTCTGGTAAAGTGTTGAAATGTTTTGCCCATTATGAGAAGTTGCTTACTATTTTATTATTTAGTTATTTTTGGTATACATACTTTGTTACAAATATGTTTCATAATTTTTTCCTCCCAGTCTGTGGATTGGAGTCATTTTTTAACCATGTCTTTCAAATAACAGAAGTTTTAATTTTGATGAAATCCAATTTATCATTTTTTTCTGTTATGTTTTATACTTTGGAATCCATTCCAACAATTCTTTGTCCGAAAAAAGTCACAAATATTTTCTCCTATGTTTTCTTCTAATAGCTTCCTCACTTTAGCTCTCACATGTAAGTTTATGATTCATTTGGATTCATTTTTGTATATGGTGTAGAGAAAAAAATCTGTTTATTTCATTTGCATATCATATATGGATATCCAGTTCCTTCAGCACCATTTGTTGTTTGCTGTTGAATTACTTTGGCATCTTTGAAAAGTTTCCCAGAGTTATTTAATGGAACCTACTGATTTTTTCAGCATGAATTATTATGTCTACCTTTTTGGAAAATGCCTTTATAAAAGTTTATTTAAGAATACAGTAAAACATTAATGGGGGCTCCGGGATGGGTCAGTCAGTTAGGCATCCAACTTGGGCTCAGGTCATGATCTAGAAGTTCACGGGTTCAAGTCCCACATTGGGCTGTGTGCTGACAGCTCAGAGCCTGGAGCCTGTGTCAGTGTCTGTGTCTCCCTCTCTCCCTTCCCCTCCCCTGTTCATGCTCTGTGTCTCTCTCTCTCTCTCAAAAATAAATGAACATTAAAAAAGAAATTTAAAAAAACAACATCAATGACACATTGTTACATTGGGGGGGTGAAAACTGGAAAAGCAAAAGTGTATGTATATAACAGGAGTGTCATATACCAAAATATGTACACAGATGTTATTAGCTTTTGATTATATTAAGAATACTTTAACTTTTCCTTTTTATGTTTAATAGAATTTTCCCTTTACAAATTTTTTTCAATGTTTATTTTTTTTGAGAGACAGAGAGAGACAGTGCGAGCAGGGGAGGGGGAGAGAGAGAGGGAGACACAGAATCTGAAGCAGGCTCCAGGTTCTGAGTTGTCAGCACAGAGCCCAACGCGGGGCTCAAACCCAGGAACCATGAGATCATGACCTGAGCCGAAGTCGGATGCTTAACCGACTGAGCCACTCAGGCGCCCCAAGAATTTTCCCTTTTAAAAGTACATATAAATTGTAATATAATTTTTGAAATTGTATTCCTTAAAATTTTTGATTCAGTAGTTCCACATAATGTATGCAAAACATCAAGAGATAATGATTTAATTTTTTCTTTTCAGATTTTTCCTAAATTTTAAGGCAAGTGCGCATGCATGCTCTATGACTATGGCATTACACACCACAGATTCAAAGACAAATTGAAACATGGCTAACATTAGCAGAAATAATCACATCAAAAATACACTTGAGTTGTATCAGACAGAAAAGGGGAAAAAATTCCGGTTAAAAGTACCTTAGCATTTTCTAAAAGCAACATCAGATTATATTTGACAATTCTATTGTTAAATTGAATGTTCTCAAAGGAACAGACTCATAATTTTAGTGTTAAACCAAATGTTCTCAACAGAAGACATCCTTAAAAAGAAAAAAAGTCAATGAATGATTCAGGCAAAAAGTTCTATCATGTAATCATGCCCAGTTTCAATGTTGATCAGTTTTAAAGTTGACACTCTCTTCACACACAGGTAATCAGGAACCTTCTGGGAGTATCAGATAGTGTATGCAAAACATCAAGAGATAATGATCTAAATTTTTTTTTTAGATTTTTCCTAGATTTTAAGGCAGGAAGATAAAAATGACAACTATAAACATTCTATTTCTTTATCATTTCCCTTTTTCTTTTATAAGAGTGATAGTTTTGGCAGAGCGGAACTTGCCTTTTCAGGAATTTCTTATTTGCATTCACAGTATCAGTGATGCAAATGATCTTGCAAGTGTGCGTGCATGCTCTATGACTATGGCATTACACACCACAGATTCAAAGATAAATTGAAACATGGCAAAAATTATAATTAGTACCAAGTGGGTGTAGTGTAAGAGCTAAAAAAGCAAAGTAGAAAAGTTGAAATTCATTTCCACATTCAATTCAGGTGTTGTGTGAAGCTTCCTTTTGGGTGATTTCTGATTGTTAAAACACTTAAGTTGTCACCAAATTTTCCATATGATTAACAATGCTTTACAGAACACTCTTGTGCTTCCTCTGTATGCTGGATTTTTTCTTCCCTCTTCTTCAGTTGAGGTTAACTGTGCTGTGTTTAGTGTTTACAGATAAATAACAATCTAAGCTAATGCTTCTCACAGAACATTTCTAATGGAGATTCCTTACCCTTTCACATTATGAAGTTTCTTAACATGTGGGATATAGTAAAATACTTAAAAATAGTTCCAAAGGATTTCTCCAAGTGGTATGATATAAAGTGAGGACCTGAAATACTTGGTTGGAAGAGTATTCTGTGAGAATAGTAAGTGAAAAAAGCAATATTCTTTTAATATTAATACTCAAAATAAATACAGTTTTAACAATTGGAAATCACCTGAAAACAAGCTTCTGACAATGTCTGAATTGGATATGAAAATTAATTTCAACTTTCCTACAGTAGTCTTTAGCTCTTATACTACACCCACTTGGTACTCAAATACTCTTGGAGAAATCTTGTGAACCCATTTTTAAGTATTTCACTATGTTCTTCATGTTAAGAAAGTTTATTTTTTATTTTAAGTTTATTTATTTATTTTGAGAGAGAGAGAGAGAACACAAGCAGGGGACGGTCAGAAAGGAGAGACAGAATCGCAAGCAGGCTCCACACCATCAGCACAGAGCCCAATGTGGGGCTTGAACTCGTGAACCATGAGATCATGACGCAAGCTGATATCAAGAGTCAGATGCCTAACTGACTGAGCCACCCAGGTGCCCCATGCAAAGAAACTTTATAATGTGAAGGGGAAAGACAATTTCATTATATATATTCTTTTAGATAGATTAGATTGTTATTTATTTGTAATCCCTAAGTATAGCCTGATAACGTCACCTTAGAAGGAAAAAAAATGCAGCATACGGAGGAAGACAAGAGCATTTTATATATCATGGTTAATAACTTGGAAAAATTGGGGGAAAATCCCCAATTTTTACCTAAACTTTAAAAAGTTTAAAGTTTTTAGTTTAAGTGGCTACTAAACACTATTGAAATAAATTGCAGCTCACCTATACCCTTGATTGAAATAAATTGCAGCTCACTGACATACTCTCCAAATATTGATTATAATGTGGTAGGTAGAAGAATACTTACTGACATAAAATACATTGTATATACATTTTAAGACTTGACTATATGTGGGTGGTGAGTTTAGGAGTAACTTAATTTTTTTCTTTTATTTATTTAGAGTTAAAAAAATCTTTTTATACAACATTAGTAGAAACTCATCAGAATCTTAAGGTACAACTACTAGAATGACATATTGTAAATATGCCATTTTTGAATATATATTGACATAGTCATTCCCCATAAGAGAACAGTTCCTGATTAGCAGGATTTCTTGTTTAAATGGTCTGGGAATGCACAGTGGAGACTATCCAAAGTTGATATCTTTCTTCTATGTACAGCTTTATATGGTAGCTGATCTGAACTGATAGCAGGAGAGTTGACTAAGTTTTTGATGAAACTAATGACAGTGTTGTAAATATTACCATCTTAAAACATGCTTATTTAGAAAGGATGTGTATATGATACCCAGAAACACTGTAACTATAGGAGGGCAAACTATAATGTAAAGCAACATTTGGGAATCCCAGCAACAAGTGTCATAAATGGAATTCTATCATGGCGGGGGAAGTAAAATAACAGAGTAGTTTAGAATTGGACTTTGAATGGGTATTGAGGAGGGAACCTTTTGGGATGAGCACTGGGTGTTGTATGGAAACCAATTTGACAATAAATTTCATATATTAAAAAAAAAAAAGAATTGGACTTTGGGGTTAGGTAAGCCTTGGTGTGAATCCTTTCTCTGTCATTTATCAGCTTTCTTTATTTGGGCAAGTTACTTAAACTCCCTAAGCCTCAGTTTCCTTATCTCTTAAACTGAGGTGACAAAAGGGCCTGCCTCAAACAGTTGTTGTAAAGATTCAATGATGAAAAACAAAGATATGTGTTTTGTGCTTGCATTGTACTCAGTATATGTTCAGTAAGTAATAAAATACATAAATGCTAGGGATCCACATTCTCTGATAATTCGTATAGGCTCCAGTAATATGCTTGGGTTTGCAGAAAGGGAACCAGCTTGCAGAAGTGGTGCTATGTTTTTTAAGACAAGAAAAAATAATAATAGTAACATAATTTAAAATGTGTTAGTGAAACAGACATCATACACATATCAAGTAAAGTAGTTCCTACAGTCTTAAAGTTGAGAGGTCACCTGACAAGGAAGAGTTGGCTCTGAGTTTTACCAGATAAGCATTCTTCCTTCATTTAAGTCATTAAAAGATGAAAAACTATTATTTTGATTCTATCTATCTATCTATCTATCTATCTATCTATCTATCTATCTATCTATCTCCAAACAACTTTTTAGGATTTCATATTATACTACTTTCTTATGAAACCAGATAAATTTTTAAAACCTTTGTGAATTATCCAAAAATGAATAAAAATAATGAAGATTGGTTGGGATCAGTATATAAAAGAAAAAGGAATTAATATAAATGTAAAGTGTGTGTCTATGTGTTCACACACACTGGTCTAAGCATGAAGTTAATCAGTATATTCTAGAAAAGCATATTAGACATCAATTTGTACTGTCTATAAGGTGAGCAAGATGATAAAAAAAATACCTGAAATGATCACTAGATAACAAATAGGCTTTCAAAGGGAGAGGATGTTAGGAGTTAAAACAACAAAAATATTATTATTAGTAAAATTAATCATATCTTTTCAACATCAAAAGGAACCTCTAAAGTTAAAGGTAACTTTTCATTAATAATTGGCAAAATTATGAGTAAACAAAGTAAGGAGAGACAATAAAATGTTCTTTTTAAAAAAAAAACTTTTTTTAATGTTTATTCATTTTTGAGAGACAGAGACAGAGTACAAATGGGGGAGGGAAAGAGAGAGGGGGAAATAGAGAATCTGATGCAGGCTCCAGGCTCTGAGCTGCCAGCACAGAGCCCGATGTGGGGTTTGAACTCATGAACCGTGAGATCATGACCTGAACCGAAGTCAGACAATTAACTTACTGAGGCACCCGGGCGCCCCTAAAATGGTCTTTTACCTGACGATGTACCAATCCAGAGTTGTGAAAAAGCTAAAACTTTTAAGTTCCAAAACTGCATCTATTATTATTGTTGGGTATACAGTAAACTGTCTTGGGACAGCATTATTAATAGGCTGTAAATAAGAACCATAAATAACAAGTCAAATTACCTAACTTTAAAAAATAAATAATTGAATTGAAATCATTTTTTAATGGGATAAGTGGGTTAAAGCAATAACAAAAATAATGAATGGGTTAGTGGAGGGGCACCTCGGTGACTTGGTTAAGCTTCTGACTTTGGCTCAGGTTATGATCTCCTGGTTCTTGAGTTTGAATCCTGCATCGGGCTCTGTGCTGACAGTATGGAGCCTGCTTGGGATTCTCTCTCTCTCTTTGCCCTTGGCCCCCCCACCAACTCTCAAAAATACATACATAAATACATACATACATACATACATACATACATACATACATACATACACAAACAAAGAAACAAACAAACAAACTTTAAAAAAAAAGATTGGGTCAGTGGAAAAAAGGGAATGTTTATTAAATTCATTTTAGCTTCCCAGGATTTGTTTAATGATTAGATGCACACATGGCACGAATATTCTCATATGGTAGATTTTGCAGATTGATGAAACATCTCATCTCAGAAGTACCCACATACTTCATATAATAGTAATAATAATACATAAAAGAGTACAAGTCTCATTTTTTAAAAATGTTACCTATTTCCCCCAAATATACTAGCCAAGGGTTCTAAATTTTAGTTCAAGAAATTCTTTAACTTGATTCCAGGTGTAGTTCTCAGGGCTCGGTATTTCTAATCTGCAAAATATGAGCATTTTGCTAAGCCTAGATGCTAAGATTCAAAATCCAAACAAGTATTTCTAATCATCATTGTCATGTTGTCTAGATAAGTATGACTGTTATTAAGTCTTCTTATTGCTCTCACTTGGCTCCAAATAACAGATTGTTGGAAACAGTAACTGGACACCAGGTTCTATCTTCACTAGTCTGGCAATGGAATAACCATGTGAAAGGTAAAATGAGGCATGAGAAAAAAACACAAATCGTAGAACTATAGAGATAACCTAGTTCTACCCTTCATTTTGCAGATGAAAAAACTAAAATTCATAGATATTAAGCACCTTCTCTCTCATATCACAGAACCTATAATTAGAAAATTCATAATACTATTTTGAAAGTTCCCTTCTGTTAGCATTAAAAACTATGTGCTGTGAGCAATGCTAATTTGCAGTCTGTGTGCACAAAATTACCAATGCTGGCTTATATTCATTGGATGTACAAAAAAAGAATAAAAACAATTTTTAGGGGAAATATGGTAATTTGTATGATCCATTATTTCTTTCCCCTTCCTTAACTGTGAGTTCAGTTTGCCTACCAAAGAATATTTTATTAGTTAAACCAGCTCTTTAAAATACTGTGAGTGAATGCTTTGAACTATTATTCTTATATTAAATCTGTATGACACAATACACATTGGATTAAAACTTAGTTGGGCTATTAAAATTAATCATGATCCATTGGTATTTCTGAATATAAATTTAAAAATGCAAACTAATAACTCTGGTCAAATCACAGAACTAGATAGAGTGTCTGATACAAAGATATACTGTCCTAAACCCCACTAGATGCTAGATCACAGAGGGTCTTACTGCCTGGGAGATGGGGACACTTTGGGACACTAAGTAAAGGGGATCTCTTTCTGAGCGGTAGAAAAGTGTTTCAATATTTTAACAATATGGCTCACTTGCAGATGAAGCCATCAGCTCTGCCTGAATACCAAAGATCATTTGAATCCCAGTAAAATGTCAACACACTTTGATCAACCCATTTGCAGTTTCTTCCTACTGTCAAAATGAATGTCAGGTAGAAAGGAAGATATGCTTTAGAAAAAAATTAGCATTTTCTCTCTGAATTTGTAGGTTAAGAGAAATGTGCCTCATATTCTTTGCTTTTTGTTGCTGAAAAATATGTTAAGAATCATTTAATTGATTTCTATATCATATATACTGACAACAATGTTAATATTTAGCAACAGATATTACTCAAAATAGATATGTTGCTAACACAGACTATACTTATAAAAATACTGTTGTTTCTTCTCATTGGAAAGCATTTCCTGAATGGTGATTTCTTTTTTTTTAATGTTTATTTATTTATTTTTATTTTTTTTTATTTTTAATTTTTTTTTTAATTTTTTTTTCAACTTTTTTATTTTTATTTTTGGGACAGAGAGAGACAGAGCATGAATAGGGGAGGGGCAGAGAGAGGGAGACACGGAATCGGAAACAGGCTCCAGGCTCTGAGCCATCAGCCCAGAGCCCGACGCGGGGCTCGAACTCACGGACCGCGAGATCGTGACCTGGCTGAAGTCGGACGCTTAACCGACTGCGCCACCCAGGCGCCCCAATGTTTATTTATTTTTGAGAAGAAATGATTACAAACAAAAGAGTTTTCCTAAACCATGCTGAAACTTAATTAAAGTCAATCAAGATTATTTGTGTGTTGAATTCTCCACATGTTGAATGCTATTTCAAATTTTTTAGGATATCACTACCTATCATTACAAGTTATAAAATGTAAATGTATTAGGAAACACCTAAGAGAGATATTTTTAAATGATCCTTAAGAAATCTCTTATAGTCCAGTCAGCTCCAGGCAATAGGAAAACACCTCATTATGGTAACTTGAAGAAATCCTGACACAAAGGACGTCAGAGCCCTCTATCCTTCATTCCAGGAGGTTCCTGCAAAACCCAAAAGAGTGAGAGATGTCCTCATTTTTCCCAACGTACCTACACTCTGAATGCTGCTCCTGTGAGGAACAAACTGTCCAGTTGGGGCCTACTCACCAATGCTACCTTCACCATGTAACTGCCGATTTGCCATGTAACTGTCCTCGTGTCTTCCCCCTTTCATAGCCCTAACTAAAACATGTTTAAGTAAACACTTAGTTTAAATCCCCCCTTTTTTTTCTATTTCAGTGTGAGCCTACAAATGTACAAATGTTTCAACCTGAACTTTTAATTTTAAGGTGCTGAAGCCCTATCATGTCTTTAAAGTGAAATGAACATTTGGAGGATATTCTTATCTTTAAATATTATACTGAATTCTGAAAACCTGTGTTCCCAAATGTTTTGAATCCTGTCTTTTTTATGGTTCTGATGTGGCAGTGTTTACAAATGACCACAGCTTATCAAAAGCCTACTTGAAAAAGAGACTTAGTAATTTTTAGAAATATCATTGTAATGCCATTATGGTCAATGGATCCAAGTTTTTCATACCTCATTTTTTTCACCTTCCTCAGTGCATATTCCCATGGGCTTTTGGACATTGGGAGGGGAGAAGCTAACATGTTTGTTTGCTTGTTCAACAGAAATGAATTGAAACTTTTATTCTTTCCATGTCCCAAAAAAACGTTGAGGTCGTATTGGTTACATAAATAATTAGCTCTTCTATTATGTGCACCAGAATGCCCCGATTTCTTCAGAGATGAGCAACTGTGTGTAGTTCAGAATGTAAATGCTACATGATGCCAAGTGCCAAAGGTAACCACCTGGTGATGAGGCTCCAATGAACATACTGAAGCAGCTTCATTTCATCTAAGGTAATGGAGGCATCTCAAATAGACCAACAGAAACACTAAGGTGAAAATTGTTTCTTCTCTTACAAAAGAGCATAAAAGGCCTATCATTGACCTGCCAAAGCACTGCCTCAAAAATCAAATGATCATGCAGGTTTTGTTAATACACTGTGCAAATCAGTTACTGTTCTTATTTATTTATGTTTAACTCTTCGGACTCTTTCTTAAAACTCTGCACAGAGGACAAACTAAAATGCTCTGCCTTTAGGATACCAGAAGCCCTGGATTACATTTCTCTTTATGAGAATACCAAAGTGTTTTTAGAATACCCGACTCCTTTTTTATGCCTGCCTATACACGCCCCCAAATGCCACGGAATCCTGACAGTCACTTCCTTCTCCCAATGCCACCTGCTCCCTGAACACCCACCCACGAACTGCTAAAATCCTCCCATCACCTCAGTCACATGCCAACATAGAATGCTGCCTGCCGTCTCCATCCCCTAACCTCTAAACTGCCTGGGGAATAAGGAAACAAATATGTACATAACTCAGATCACAAAAGGGCTTATGATGGCAAAGGGTTATGGGTCAGGTAGCTGGGAAGTACTTCGTCATCTTAAACTACCACTTTGTATGAACCAGAGTTGTCATTTCTGGTCTGCATGTGATACTTACTCAGAGACACCAGTTGCTAGGAGAAGTTCAGGGTAAGATGTATTTACTGATCTAAAAGCAGACACAAAGTTACACAATGCTCCCTATCCCATCAGAAAGTCCCATGTTGGCCTCTTCCATTTCCATCTTGAGAAACACTTTTTATGAGTGACAATTTTAGGTTATTTTAGCCTATTTGAACCTAAAAGATGCAATGTTTTTCAAAGAATATATCTAGATATTACTCCACTCTTAAAACAATATACTGAGTACATACTATGCACTGTGCTAGGCACAGTGGTTATACAGTGTTAAAGATGTGGTCACTGCTAATATGGACATTATAATTTGCTCTGATTCCCAATTATCAAGTGATAGAATTTTCCAAGACTTTATGGATTTCTTTCAGTGCCAGACTTCTAGAACTGAAACTAAAACTAGATTTGATCATTTTGTAGGCTCTAGTACAAGTTGCAGACAGAGGCCACACCGTCAGGAACTATACTTACTTGTCTTTGTGTCTCCAATGCCTAGCATAGTCTATAGTCTTCAATTCACGCACAATCAATGAAGAATGCATGGATCAGTTCAAGATACATAAATGAATATACAATTGTGAACAAATGAATGGGTAGAATTTACCACAGCAGATCTGCTTGCCAAGCACTACACACCAAGAAGCTGTTGCTTTTCTCTGTCATTACATTTGACTCGTCTTTATTAACAACTTTTGAGACATTAAGGGAATTCTTCCCTAAATTCAAGCTCTTAAACTGACAACAAGTAATAGGACTTTCTAAATGTGAACTTGGAACTTTATGAAGTCTTAAACCACCTCTGATCCTCTGGCATGGGCTACACAGAGGACCAGAAATACATTATGCCTCAACCTTTGCCACAGCTATGTTAAGAGACCAACATGATGAAAATTCATCTGGAACTTGCCATAAACTATTAGCAGAGTTTTGTGAATTTGCATATTTCAGGAACCACAGTGCAAGCCCTTCTATGCCTTTTGGGATATTATATCAGGTTTGAATCTACAGAATAATAGATATCTACTTGTTTAGCTAGATTTAAAGGAGGTGAGGATTTGCTTCATTTAAAAAAAAAAAAATGACCTTGCCTACCCAAAAGCATTACTTGGTCTTTTTTATCCGAAAGTGTTACTGAGCTAAATATAATCAGTTTCCCCTGTGGCTCTTCTGGAATTTAACAGACTGCAGCCACCAAATTTGGAAACTTATCCCAAACTTTTCTGGTTATAAACCTCTAATTAGGATTATCAGAATGGTAGTGGGAAGCTACTCTCTCTTTTCTTCCCATAAGTGAATAATTGAGTCTCTTGGGAAGTCACTGAGGGAACCTGACTGTTTAAAAAAAAGTTTTAATCTCTAAAAGGATTATATAACCTCACAAATTCAAATACTAATTTCCTACTGTGGACACATTTTCCTAATGAATATTGAAAAGATTAAAGGAAAATTTGGGCCGAATCTCAGATGTGGTATCACTGAAGGCATTAGAAGAGGAACTGGATATTTGCCTTTGGTTGGTAAAATTGGAGAAGAAGGAGTCCATAGGTTTTTAAAAATTACTAAAATAACAACTTATAAAATGCTTTATGTTATACCCCTGAATCTTCCATAGAGTCATTAAAAATCTATATCTAAATTAAAGTTGTTTAATCACATGCATAAACACATTTTAGCCACATTTATTTACTCTGACAGAAGTTGGGAAATGAGCCTCACCATTTGTAGGTATCACATATATTAATAATACCAAGAACAATAACAATAATAGGTAGCCCTTATTAGACCTTTATCAGTGTCAGGCTATTTGCTAGAAATTCTTTACAGATATTCTCATGTGATTCTTACTACAGTTTTTGATGTAGCCATCATTGCCATAATCCTTGTTTACAGATAAAGACATTGAGGCACAGAGAGAATATTTGGCTAAAGTAACATAGCCAGTTGATGGTGAGGCAAGAATTTAAACTAAGCAGTATGTATGACTCTTGGCTTTTAACAAATGGCAATAGATGGCTGGTTAAGTTTACTAACCAATTATTGGAAGTGCTTTTGGAAGCTGTTAGTTATGGTTGATAATGCCCAAGTCAGTATTTTATTTTATTTTTTCCAAGTCAATGTATTTTTAAAAGATATTGCATTCAATTAATTTTGTTCTTTTAATTACTTAACAGTTATGCATCATCATGGCCTTATAGAAGAGAAAGCATACGGCCTTATATTTACATACAGTACCAAGAAATGAAGACTTGGGTTCAGTTTCAGCTTATTACCTTGTTAACTTGTTAACTTATTAATAAATCACTTAACATCAAAAGCTATGGCTCTATTCGTTAACTGTAACAAAAACAATTTAAACTAAGTGATCTTTAATATTCCTTGAGCTCCAAATTCCTAGAATTCTGTAGTCTCTTGATAATTGTTGTTTGATAATGACCCACATAATGAAGAATAATTTTACAAACAGAGTATCATAGTTTCAAAGGAGTGTTTTTAAAACTTCAGTAAGGAGCAAACACATATTCAAGGAAAAAGTAATCTCTGAGAGCTCACAAAAATATTTCCATAGTCACCCATTCTCAAAAACACTGCTTCAAAAACTTCAAGTCATTTACTATGAAAATCTTCTATTTGTGAATCATTCCTAAAAAAAGGGAAATTAATCTTTATAAGAATAGAGTTGCCATATTTAGCAAATAAATATAGAGAACATCCAGTGTAGTTGGAATTTCAGATAAACAATTAATAACTTAGAATGTCCTAATGAGGGACATGAGTTTTAGTATATGCATGCACTTCACTAAAATTTTTACGGATGTACTAAAATCTAGGGACATACAAATAACTTAATCATTGTTCATCTGAAATTTAAATTAAACTGGGCCCCTGTATTTTATCTGGTAATCCTACTGGTAAATGAAACAGTCAACTGAGGTGAAAACACAAACCAAAAGAAAATAATTAGAATTCATGAACCACTGCATGTGCATCTGAGAAATGCTGTCCCAAGGTATCATTCTATTTTTCTCATTTCTCAGACATATATGAGCCTACCCAATACCAAATTATCATTCATATAAAGACTAAATTGCATTTCTGGTTACTATTCAAACATGCCATAGGCAGTAAAATTTTCTATAAACTCTTTATCTAGATATCAAATCCCACAGAGTTGCTACTCTTTCCTGAGGAGTCTTCTTTAATGATTAAAACACGAGTAGAAAGGGAGTATCCACAAAAAACAAAACCAAGAACATCCCGGTTATTCTGGAGGTAAGAGACAAACCATGGAATTTGTTATTCAAAAAGAACAAGTGATACAAAGTCCAAAACACCTAAGTATAGACCTGAATGATAGTTAAGAATCCTACTCATATAATTAGATAATTAACAGAAAAACATCACATGCCCAGGGCAAGGCAACTGGAGGTGATTATTAGGGGAAACAAGAGCCTGGTATCCATGCAAAGCCCCATACTGCCCACTGACGTCACCATAAAACACAAAACTTGTCAGGAGGATTTAATCTGGATCATTTAGTAAACAGAAGGAAACTAAGCACCAGTGACAAAAAAGTTGTGAATCCAAGATGTATGGGGGAAAAAAACAGCCTGGAAAAAGCAAGAACCAGTTACAAAGAAACAGGAGAGTTAGAAAAGCCTTCTTTCTCTACTTCCTAGAAAATGTCCATTTCTTAAGACCCAAATCCTGTGTCTCACCTCTGGAAATCTTTCTTAACTTTTTGTCACCCCACCTGTACAAATCCCTGTAGGCCTGGTCAGTTTCTTTAGGATTCCATAGTACTTTTTATTTACACCACAGTGATAGTGTTTTATTAGATTGAGCTGGGAGTCTACATGTCTGTCTTCCCCTAAAAGACAAAGACAATTTGAGCATAGGAACTGTGCCACTCATAAGCACTACCTAGACCCTTCTGAATGAATGCATGAGAGTGTAAGTGGTCATGTGACATAGAGGAGGGAAATGATGAGAGACAAAGATCACAGAATTTAATACACAAGATGTTTTATTCAGATTCTACTCTGCTCTGCTGCTTCACATTATGAATTTATTTTACACATTTTATTTTTAAAAACCCTAAGTTTCTTCTTAAGGAGTTGGGGTGAAATCTAACTAAAATGCAATAAAGCACTTCTATTTACAGAGGATTTATACAAACAGAACTCCTCTTAAACAAACCCTCATGAATAAACATAAATTCGTGATGTTCCAGGGGTATCCTGTTTTCTCTTCCTAGATGCCATTTCCAGCTAAAATGAAGGAGTCCAACAGCACTCTAGGACAAGCCAGACTCCCAACCCATATATATGTATGTATATATATATATACACACACATATATATGTATACATATATATGTATATATACACACCCATACACACACACACACACACACACATACACACACACACCATCACACACGCACCAATACACAAGCACCACTGTCTCCAACAGGACCCTTTACAAGAGACTTTCTTGAATATATCCCTCACTATTTCCCTTTAAAGCCAGTACTTTATATTATCAAACATTTGCTTATGTATTCTAATTATTGTATATGTGCTTACTTCTTTCCATCTCTATTGTTATAACTTCAAAAGCCAGACTTTCTCTTCTACTCTGCTTTTTCTCTCCCACAATAACAGAGTATATTTCTGTGTGCCTAAGAGGGGCTCAAGTAATAAGCCTTTAAGTAATAAATGACTGAATTAAAGTAAATGGATGTTAAAGTTTAAATATTTCAGGATTTCACCACAAAGGCATCATCTTGACATTCAAAGTAAGTTCCACCTTTGCTTAGCAATAATCACTATATATCTTGGAAGCCAGACCATCATGCTGTAGATTTGTTTTTATTGCTTTCTGGATGTTTATCCATATGAAGCTTTTGCCTGTCCAATTATTTCCCCCAGATTTTAGTTTACATCAATTCAAGAGAATCTGAATTCTATAATTACTTTTCCATATTGAGGAACATCTTCTATATTTTTAATCCCAGTTGCAAGAATAACACTTCCTTTTTTAGAATCACTGGCAAATTATACTCACATATAGATAAACTGCTATTCTAGGCCATACATGAAAATACTTTGCTGGGGAATAAAGAATAGGGTACAGGCTCTGACAGAAGTATCACTTAATCATTTATATACTGCTAAATATATAGCGGAAGTGGTGGAACTGAAATTCCCACGCTTCTATCAGATAGAAAATTGGAGGTGATATCTCTCCTTTTGGCACTTCTTTTAATGTAGGCTCAAGCTGTCATCTCATAGTTTGTTCTCATTGCTATTTATGGCCACCTGTGTAATCTTTGGTCACATGGGAGTGATCACAGGTAACCTAAAGGTCTGCAAGGAAAAGTTCCATGATCATAAGATGGCTAAACTTATCACGCCATGGCATTGTATCTATTTTACTTATCTGTTTTTATTCCAACAAGCTTTCAAAGTCTTCATACGAGATTTGTTAGAAAGAGATGATAAAGACATAATAGACCAGAGTTAAAAACCCACAGAAAGTATATTTAAACTGTTTCTGTGCTTTTTACGTTGTAGGCCTTCTTTCTCAACAATAGAAGAGTTAAGACAGGGAGAGTTTGAACTAAATCTCTTTTCTTTGATCTGTAATCTACTTTGGTGAAGATAAGAATGAAAACAGAGGAAAGCAATGGAAAGTAACATGTCTTTGCTTTTCTAGCTATATGGTGTAATTATGTTTAAAACTGTTCATATGTATTTTGGATTCAAAGCTTTCTTTACATTATTTAAAATGTTAAGAAAAATGAATAAACCAAATTAAAAATTATATTTAAAACTTGAAGTGACATTTATTGAAATAATTTAAAGTACCTGAGTCCTGAAATATAGAAATATTTTACAATTATATAAATTATGGCCAAATATTTACAAGTTATAGTAAAAAAAAGCCTTTGGAAAAATGTTATTGCAACTATAAATATTTAAATAACATGTATAACTTATACATCTTCCATTAAATTTTGATACATTAGTTTCAAACATCCATTATGCTAATACTAACATCATAACAGTTTAAATAAAAATAAAAAGTCACAAGTATATTCTGCTGAAATTGTAGTCAAAGTCTCTATAGAAACTAACAGAGGAAAAAGTCTCTTGGGGTCAAGGAAAATAATTTTAGTAATCTAACAGCTCCACTGTCACTGCTATGGCACATTTCTGACCATTAGAAGTAAACCCAGTCTACAATTGGTGCTACTGATTCTAAGAGAAAGATGGGCACACAGAATGTAAACAATACATGGATGTTTATTAAATTTCTACTTTTACATACTCTTCTTTCAGAATCCAGATGACTCTAAAGAATCT
Organism: Herpailurus yagouaroundi; assembly: GCF_014898765.1. Lineage (NCBI taxonomy): Eukaryota > Metazoa > Chordata > Mammalia > Carnivora > Felidae > Herpailurus > Herpailurus yagouaroundi. The sequence goes on along the minus strand of NW_024412394.1, from coordinate 33,677,969 downwards.
ATATGTTTGGCAAAAGAAATATGTATTCTGAATACTTCTAATACTTAAAATATTTTAAGGGATATTCCATCTTAACATATGCAGATCCACCTAAAATAACTGAAAGACATTCATGCTTTCATTTGTCTTATTAGAAGGGGATTTGGTAAAAAGTTGTGTTGACTCATCACCAGTGTGATAATGCAGAAGCTGATAAAGGAAGCATTTCATTTTCTGTCATGTTGAAAGTGGTATTGATTTAGGACAAGACTGTCAAACATTACTCACCTTCCATTGTTGGCTTATATAGAGGACTGTATAGATTCCTAAATTATATATGCAATTCCAAATCACAAATTATATTTTCAACATGCTATGTAGGTACAATATTAAAATAAGACATTTCAAAGAAATCTTTGTGTAGTTAAGGTATAGTAATCAACTGATTACATAGATTTTTTTTAGGTAAATATATTTAATAGTTTGAACATAGCTAAATCTTTACTTCTTATTAAGTGTCCTTTTAGAAGCTTTATAGTAGAAATATTATGGCCAAGAGATAAAAAATTACACTGGGCTGCTAATTTCTGTTTACTAAATTGATATTAAATGACTAGATCCATTATTGGTAACTACTTAGGTACATTAACTAATCACTATACTTAACACATCCAATTAGAATCCAGAATGTTTTCCTCCATTTTATAACAATTTGACAGCCTATGCACCTTGGAAAAGATAAAACCAAAACCACTGTTATTAACACTACTTTGAGCATCTATGAAGTCAGTATCTCAAAATCTAAACTGTGCAAAGTATATATGGTAATCTTTGAGTTGCCAATATCTTCTCTACTCTCATGAAAAAAAAACCCCACAAAAATTAAAGTAGTTGTCATTAGATTAGTTAGGGCACGGGATATAGTCTGAAGTGATAACTTAATGACAGTCAGAAGCTATCAAACAAAGAGGATTAGACCAAGGGCATTTTTTATGGCTTTTATTAATGAAAGCATTGGCAAGTATAAATTTTTAAGTGCAGAATGATCTTTTTAGTTCATTTCTAATAATTTAATAGGGAGATGAGACTGCAGTCCATGACAAAAGAGGATATTTACATTAGCTTATTGTCAGGAAATAATAAAACCACTTTGATTTATATTATTTACATTCTCTGAGGGCATTCCAAGTGCTTCCTGTTATACGTGTTGTATTAGACTTTAAGAGTTTTGGTGGTAGAGATGTGGTCAAATTGATCATTTTATGTAGTTTACCCTCGTGGCTGCCCCTTCAGAGAGGCAGAGATTGTTTGCCCCAGCCACAGGGCCACATGACCTATTTGGCAATTTAAGTCTTCCAGGCTAATGAACCACAAGCCTCCTGGGCCCAAGCTCTGGGTTCATCCATTTCTGATATGAAGCAAATTTCATGTCGTAACTAATAAGCCAAAAGAGAATGCCAATTTGGTCTTAGAATGGACAGAAAATTAAGAAGTCACTTTTTATGATAAAAAATCTGACTACCCAAATAAGTTGGGCAAAAATACATAGATACATTTTAAATCATTCATCTTTGTATGTATAATTAAAAATTCATGAATGTATCGTTCCTCACTCATTCATCAAACTTAGAGCTTCAACTGCAGAGGATGGGTGAAACTTATTTTCCTACCTAATTTTCCATATATTCTAAATTTTCTAATATGGACTTATTTTACTGAAAAAAATAAAATTTTGAGAAGAATCAAAAATAATTTAGAAATGGCTTCAGCTCTCAAAGGTCTTAGAAATTTTTTGAAGAGATGAGACATGAACTCATAAAATGGTGACACACGGTAGAAGGCAAAAAGTGTTCTTAAATAAAAGAAATACTATATAGGTTTTTTTTGGGGGTGAGGTAGGGTGGAATGAGGGTTAAATGATCTTTCTATTGGTCACATGAGATTTCACATAGAAGCTGTCATTTAAACTGTTCCTGGAAGGAAGGACCAATTGAAAATCTGGGCAAATCTCTCAGCGGGGGGGGGGGGGGGGGGGGGG